>NC_045436.1:158331343-158567140 GCF_002776525.5 Piliocolobus tephrosceles | reverse complement strand
CTGGATTCATTGATTTTTTGGAGGGTTTTTTGTGTCTCTATCTCCTTCAGTTCTGCTCTGATCTTAGTTATTTCTTGCCTTCTGCTAGCTTTTGAATGTGTTTGTTCTTGCTTCTCTAGTTCTTTTAATTGTGATGTTAGGGTGTCCATTTTAGATCTTTCCAGCTTTCTCTTGTGGGCATTTAGTGCTATAAATTTCCCTCTACACACTACTTTAAATGTGTCCCAGAGATTCTGGTATGTTGTATCTTTGTTCTCATTGGTTTCAAAGAACATCTTTATTTCTGCCTTCATTTCCTTATGTACCCAGTAGTCATTCAGGAGCAGGTTATTCAGTTTCCATGTATTTGAGTGGTTCTGATTGAGTTTCTTAGTCCTGAGTTCTAGTTTGATTGCATTGTGGTCTGAGAGACAGTTTGTTATAATTTCTGTTCTTGTACATTTGCTGAGGAGTGCTTTACTTCCAATTATGTGGTCAATTTTGGAATAAGTGTGATGTGGTGCTGAGAAGAAT
Source organism: Piliocolobus tephrosceles (assembly GCF_002776525.5). Classification (NCBI taxonomy): domain Eukaryota; kingdom Metazoa; phylum Chordata; class Mammalia; order Primates; family Cercopithecidae; genus Piliocolobus; species Piliocolobus tephrosceles. The sequence goes on along the minus strand of NC_045436.1, from coordinate 158,566,627 downwards.
GTATATTCTGTTGACTTGGGGTGGAGAGTTCTATAGATGTCTATTAGGTCCGCTTGGTGCAGAGATGAGTTCAATTCCTGGATATCCTTGTTAACTTTCTGTCTCGTTGATCTGTCTAATGTTGACAGTGGAGTGTTGAAGTCTCCCATTATTATTGTATGGGAGTCTAAGTCTCTTTGTAAGTCTCTAAGGACTTGCTTTATGAATCTGGGTGCTCCTGTATTAGGTGCATATATATTTAGGATAGTTAGCTCTTCCTGTTGGATTGATCCCTTTACCATTATGTAATGGCCTTCTTTGTCTCTTTTGATCTTTGATGGTTTAAAGTCTGTTTTATCAGAGACTAGGATTGCAACCCCTGCTTTTTTTTGTTCTCCATTTGCTTGGTAGATCTTCCTCCATCCTTTTATTTTGAGCCTATGTATGTCTCTGCATGTGAGATGGGTCTCCTGAAGACAGCAGACTGATGGGTCTTGACTCTTTATCCAGTTTGCCAGTCTGTGTCTTTTAATTGGAGCATTTAGTCCATTTACATTTAAGGTTAATATTGTTATGTGTGATCTTGATCCTGCCATTATGGTATTAACTGGTTATTTTGCTCATTAGTTGATGCAGTTTCTTCCTAGGCTCGATGGTCTTTACATTTTGGCATGTTTTTGCAGTGGCTGGTACCGGTTGTTCCTTTCCATGTTGAGGGCTTCCTTCAGGGTCTCTTGTAAGGCAGGCCTGGTGGTGACAAAATCTCTAAGCATTTGCTTATCTGTAAAGAATTTTATTTCTCCTTCACTTATGAAACTTAGTTTGGCTGGATATGAAATTCTGGGTTTAAAATTCTTTTCTTTAAGAACGTTGAATATTGGCCCCCACTCTCTTCTGGCTTTTAGAGTTTCTGCCGAGAGATCTGCTGTCAATCTGATGGGCTTCCCTTTGTGGGTAACCCGACCTTTCTCTCTGGCTGCCCTTAACATTTTTTCCTTCATTTCAACTTTGGTGAATCTGGCAATTATATGTCTTGGAGTTGCTCTTCTGGAGGAGTATCTTTGTGGCGTTCTCTGTATTTCCTGAATTTGAATGTTGGCCTGCCCTGCTAGGTTGGGGAAGTTCTCCTGGATGATATCCTGTAGAGTGTTTTCCAATTTGGTTCCATTTTCCCCCTCACTTTCAGGCACCCCAATCAGACGTAGATTTGGTCTTTTTACATAATCCCATACTTCTTGCAGGCTTTGTTCATTTCTTTTTCTTCTTTTTTCTTTTGGTTTCTCTTCTCGCTTCATTTCATTCATTTGATCCTCCATCGCTGATACTCTTTCTTCCAGTTGATCGAGTCGGTTACTGAAGCTTGTGCATTTGTCACGTATTTCTCGTGTCATGGTTTTCATCTCTGTCATTTCGTTTATGACCTTCTCTGCATTAATTAGTCTAGCTGTCAATTCTTCCACTCTTTTTTCAAGATTTTTAGTTTCTTTGCGCTGGGTACATAATTCCTCCTTTAGCTCTGAGAAGGTTGATGGACTGAAGGCTTCTTCTCTCATCTCGTCAAAGTCATTCTCCGTCCAGCTTTGATCCGTTGTTGGCGATGAGCTGCGTTCCTTTGGAGGGGGAGATGCACTCTTATTTTTTGAATTTCCAGCTTTTCTGCCCTGCTTTTTCCCCATCTTTGTGGTTTTATCTGTCTCTGGTCTTTGATGATGGTGACGTACTGATGGGGTTTTGGTATAGGTGTCCTTCCTGTTTGATAGTTTTCCTTCTGACAGTCAGGACCCTCAGCTGTAGGTCTGTTGGAGATTGCTTGAGGTCCACTCCAGACCCTGTTTGCCTGGGTATCAGCAGCAGAGTTTGCAGAAGATAGAATATTGCTGAACAGCGAGTGCACCTGTCTGATTCTTGCTTTGGAAGCTTCCTCTCAGGGGTGTACTCCACCCTGTGAAGTGTGGGGTGTCAGACTGCCCCTAGTGGGGGATGTCTCCCATTTAGGCTACTCAGGGGTCAGGGAACCACTTGAGCAGGCAGACTGCCCCTTCTCAGATCTCAACCTCCGTGTTGGGAGATCCACTGCTCTCTTCAAAGCTGTCAGACAGAGTCTTTCGCGTCTGCACAGGCTTCTGCTCCTTTAGCTGAGCCCTGTCCCCAGAGGCGGAGTCTACAGAGACAGGCAGGGTTCCTTGAGCTGCTGTGAGCTCCACCCAGTTCGAGCTTCCCAGCGGCTTTATTTACCTACTTAAGCCTCAGCGATGGCGGGCACCCCTCCCCCAGCCTCGCTGCTGCCTTGCCGTTAGATTGCCGCAGACTGCTGTGTTAGCAAGGAGGGAGGCTCCGTGGGCGTGGGACCCTCCCGGCCAGGTGTGGGATATAATCTCCGGTGTGCCAGTGTTACAGCGCAGTATTGGGGTGGGAGTTACCCGATTTTCCAGGTGTTGTGTGTCTCAGTTCCCCTGGCCAGGAAAAGGGACTCCCTTCCCCCTCGCGCTTCCCAGGTGAGGCGATGCCTCGCCCTGCTTCAGCTCTCGCTGGTCAGGCTGCAGCAGCTGACCTGCACGGACTGTCCGGCACTCCCGAGTGAGATGACCCCAGTACCTCAGTTGACAATGCAGAAATCACCGGTCTTCTGTGTCGCTCGCTCTGGAAGATGGAGACTGAAGCTGTTCCTAGTCGGCCATCTTGCTCCGCCCTCCTATTTTTGTTTTTGGTGTCAGTTTCTAAATCTTTTTCTTCTTCTTTTAATTCTAAATATATTTGTGTTCATCCATATTCTTCCTGGTTTTTAAATCTGCGTGCGAGTGCCATCTTCACCTCTGACTTTATCCCTTGAACTCTAATAACAGAGTATTTGAGTAAGCCTTTCTTTAGATTCGTGTTAGTTTTGCCAAGAAAAATAAAAATAGTGTGTTTCCTTACAAGATCATAAATGTGGCCACATACTGATATTAGGAAGAATGACCCTCAGCCACAGACTAGAAGGGCTAGACTGCACTATTTGTTGATGGGAATACAGACCTTTTGCCTACTTATTCTGATGTCTCATAGTTTGGCTTCTACTAATGTTCACCTGCTGCAACTATCCTTGCTAGTCTCCATTCAAGGGTCCAGTTTTTAATATATCACTGTGGTTTCTGTGGCTGCTAAAGTTAATCTCAACATGGTGGTCATCTTGCTGGTGCAAGGAGAATGATTTTCTCTCCCATCAGTAACTTTATTCTTTCACTTAGCTTCTTGTAGCTTTCAAAATGTGACAATCACTTTTCTTAATTACCAAGAGGTCAGGCTTAGTTTTTTAATTCTTTAGAGCCCCTTGCTGTCACGATTGAGCCCTGTACCACTTGGGTCAGGGTAGATGTTACAAAGACTCTCTCCTGTCAAGCTCCTCTGAACTCTCTTCTCAATTAGGCCTAGATCATTGGACTTAAACATCTATCTTTGCATTATCTAATTTTTGAAAAAATCCTCCTAAGTCAGTTTAGAGAGATTCCTGCACGTAGGTATCCCATCACCTTATTATCTGATCAAATTCTTATCCTCACAGTTCTCAAGGTGATATCTGATCATCCTGGCCTGTCTTCAGCAAGAATCCTCTTAAGTCGGTTTAGCCAGCATCCTCCACAACCGTAATGTTTCCTTTATCCATCCACTGATACCTCACTCTACACCTTGGCTATAAATAAATCCCCACTTTTCCTTATCATAGTTGGAATTGAACTCATTTCTATACTGAGGGCTTTCTTGTGTCCTCTATCACAATGCTTTCCGAATAAAATCCATTCTTACCACTTTACTGTCAGGTCTGTTTTTTCATCAACAGGGGACATTTTGGATAATGCTTTATGTAGTTTTATTCAAAGGTATACCCTACATTTAGTCAACAAATGGAGCCTAAACTTTTACTTACCTCAGGGTGATTTTTTTCAGCTCCTATGAGGTGCTCCCTGACCATCTTCTCTCTCCTCTAGATTTTGATTGGGATACTAAATCCTACTGAACTGGGCTCAATGACCTTTTCAGTTGTAGTAAGGAGAAACCACTGTGGCTATTTTGTTTTAGCAGAAAGAGGTTTAACATAAGGACCTAGGTGCTTAAGAAATCCTTGGAAGTTGATGTGTTTTGGATGTGGCTGGGCCCATGGGAATATCCCTGGAACCAATGCACTAGACTGGTCTCCCAGGGAAGCTGTTTCCTCTGCTAGGAGTATGGGGAATTAAGAGGCTCCCCCCTGGAGCTGTGGTCCTCATGAACACCCCAGCTTGGCTGTGGTTCAGGACCAGTTTCCTGACTTATCCCAACTTCTGTGAGGCACAGGGCTGGACGTCATATGCTGTGGCAGTAAACTCTGACATTTGCCAGAGGAAAACCAAAACAGCAGAAAGAACTCCACCTCATGCTCACCTTCTGAAATCTCATGTGAGTGTTTATAATGAGCGGAAACTAGTTTGTATTTAGAAATCTGTCTTCAAGGGAATATGGGAGATACAGCTTTTAGATTTTTGCAGTAGAAGAAAGAAGCTGGTATAGATGACAAATGAGCTGAACCTCTGTAATTCATCTCAGGCCCATGTCAAACATCAGGATGAGACTGCTGCTTCTCACTCAGACTCTAGACTTCCAAAGGCATGGCTGGAAAGTGGGCCATATTGTCTGCAAGTGGAAGCTTTGTATCCCATGGTACCGTATTTCCCAGGCATTGCTGTTGGGCAGGGAGGAATCACTGACCGAAGGCCAGTGAATTCATTGCTTCACCTACAGATAATCAGAATCTATTTCCTGGGAATCTGAATGAAGCAGAAGCACATAGCAGAAGGTCTGACTAAGAAGACCAAATTTGAAAGATCAGAGACTGGGGTCCCCATGGTGGGCCTTGTGTAACATAAGTACACAGAGGCATTTAGGAAGAGAAACAAGAAAAACAGAGCATATAAACAGATATAGAAATAGGCCCCTGGGAAACAGAAAGAGAAAACTCAGTTTCTGAATTTACCATTTCCAGAGAGGCCCAACTATGTTTATTTTCCTGCCTTTGGATATTGTAACAACCCCTACTGCTGTGTTTTTCTTGAACTAGTTTGAGTGAGTTTCTGTTCTTTACAATAAAAAGTTGATTCAAGTAAAAAGGTACAACTTTTGGATGCCATTTACTTATATATTAACATTTTGTTGGGGTAAAATTCCTCACACGTACTTATTATCCTTATATGAATTTTCTAGCTTCTCTACTCCTGAAGAGAAGGGAGTTTAATGTGGTCTAAGAGAGGTATTTGGCCAATCTACATTAATCAATCTATCAATCAATCTATCTATCCACTTACTCAAACAATATCAAAATATTACATATGTGTGCACACATACACACACATATGTCTCAGTTTTCCCTTAAGTGTATCTTGAAGATAATAAAAATATTTTACAAGTCCCTCCTCCCCATTATCTGTGGAATATTGATTTCATATTGCTTTGGTGACAGATTATGGGGAGTGTTTATCTAGAAGGTGTTTTGTGGTCTGCCCACAATGATGTAGATTGTTCTGCAAGAGATGCCTGGTTCAAATGTCTAAACTGGCTTTATCCATAAACATGATTAAGTTTCATAGTAACCATGAAAACAAAATTTTCAATAGAAGTTAATCGTGGCTTGGATGGGTATAAATGTTAGTGACTGGAACAGATGAGCATTTCCTTTTAAGATAATTGCTTGTACGAACAATGAACAAGGACATCTAAAAGCCATTTCATGGGGATTTTTTTCCATTGACTCTGCTTGATTTTAAGTACATGCAAAAAGTGCTTTAACCCAGCACCTTGCAAATAGTCGTTGGAATGGTTCATCATCCTTTGCTTGGCAGGCAGACATTGTGCTTTAAGGTACAAAAACCTGATCTCTGTCTCCTCTGGGTAGAGCACACTGTATTTTTAAAAATTTATACCCTCCTTTGTTTTTAGGGAAAATAACAGACTTAGGCCCATCTGTGATGTCAATTTCAAAGAAATGTCTGCAGGGAGAGGGCCTTTCAGAGATTCTGGAAGGCTAAAGGTGGAGATATTGTTCACTCCGTGTTAAAGATGTGGCCCTTCACAGCGTTGGATGCTGTTGGGGGTGATTCAAGAACCAGCAGAGCCCGGGGTTTGCCAATAGCCCCTTCTGTGGATATGTAGTTTTTCTGAGATAGCAATGGAAAGTAGCATAGCAAGGTGTTTATTTATTATTATTATTACTGAATGTAGATAACCTCATTGGCAGCTGAATTCCCAGGAGCAGGGAAAAGCCATGTGAAACAGTCTGCATCTGCAGCCTTTTGTGTATCCCTTGCTTACCCTCTGATTTGTGTCTGGTGGTGTGATAGACAATAAATGCATTTGCACTCATTTTTAATCATTGTGGTAGTTGGGTTAATGTTTTCTGGAATGTGGTGTTTTTATTGAACTGCACAAGTCTCCAGATTTATAATGGCCAAATCTGCAAAGACTAGAGGCTTTCATTGTTTCGTTTGTTTGTTATTGGCCAAGTTCTTAGCAGAAAACAAAAAGAATTCTCCGTTGATACCTAACTATAGGGGAAGAAAGAGACAGACTTAGACTGAGTTTTGGGGAATATCCTTGGGCAATGCAAAAACACAGATGACATTATCATAGGTTCTGCTTGCAGGGGAATCAGAAGAAAAATGGTAATGATCTTAATAAATTAAGATTTTAAAAATTGATTTATTCTTCTTGCCATTTTAATCCTTTCTTTTTATTTATATTTAGTTTTTAACATTTGGGATATAGGATATGTAAAAAAATATTCTTTTTCTAGGTAACAGTTGGTATCTCATATATGAAATATTTGATATATTCAATAAAGTAAGACAATGATTTGCTTAATTCCTTTGCCTTAATGCAAATGGTTCAGTATAGAGCTTTGATATATAATCTATACCTTTGTTTATATGTCCATATAAAACTATGATTTGCTTAATTCTTTTGCCTTAATGCAAATGGTTCAGTATAGAGCTTTGATATATAATGTACACCTTTGTTTACATGTCCATATAAAAAATTATGGAAACCTAGTATTAAGCAAGTCACATTTCTCATACTTAATGTGCTTTAGATGAAACAATTTTTACTTTTCCCAAAGTTTCTTGGTCTTTTCTAACCGGTCCTTTATATAATTGTTTTATTAAAAATAATTGGATGAAGTATGATAATGAAGCAGGCTTGTGAAATGTCTCTCTGCCTTGAGTTGTTCACTTGCTTGCATGACTTTAACCTGTTTTGAAGACATATTAACAATAATTAATAATCTCAAAGGAGAAGGTGAATAATAAGTAGCCAATTTAAATAGATGGCATTATAGCTAAAATGTGTGCAGTAGGAAACAGAAGGGCCTGGCATTCAAGAGAAGATAATTTTGAGACATTTTCTTTCTCTTGGTATATTATATAACTGAAAAACTCTCTCATGATAGGCTTTGAAGAAATCCTCTTAGTTTAAAACCTCTGATAGGAACGCCCAAGTGGGATTCTTTAACCACAGACTCTGAACTATATCTCCTGATTTTTCTATAGAAAAATATCAGTGGGGATTTAATAAAAAAAAAGAAGATTAGAAAGAAATATTTTCTGGCATGAGTTGTTTTAACAGCATATGGAGAAACTGGGGTCAGACTGAGGAAGTTCAACCCCTTATTGCTCTCAAAAACTTGAGAAGTTTTTGGAGGTACCTGAAGCATGATTAAAATTACCACTTTTTTTTTTTTTTTTTTTTTTTTTTTGCCCATCAGTCACTGTTTAGTAATAAAAGCACCTGTGATTGAAAAGGTCATGACAACTATTAGCTGGAAAATTCTCCTAGAAGCTTGTTAGTAATATCATTATTACATTAAAAATTACCAAAGTGATATTTTTGTTCCTTTTTTTATTGATAAAGACAATATAATCTCTTCTTTTAATTCACTGCATACCTAACAGATAACAAAGAGTAAAAGGTGAAGGTCAGGTAATAGGTATGAAAACACAGAATGCATTATGTACAGAATATTATTTTATTATTTTCTTTTCAATTTAACAAGCACTTGACAAACTCTGAGTGTGACTTGAGTTCTAATTCTTAGACCCCAAAACTTACACAGAATTCTGACCATGAAAATGAAGCAAATTGAAAATATTTTATGTAATTCTTAAGAGTATACTTGGAAATATCTTCCAGTAATGAGCTAAAAGAGGCTAAAGTATCTATATTTTGACTTTCAGGTTCAAACAATTTAGATTTCTTACTTTCTTTTCCTTTTTTATTTTTCCTGATCCTGGAAGCATCTGGGAAGTTAACAGAGAAAGCCTTCAGCCTTCTCTAAATGTGACAGAATTCTTGTCTCGGTGGATTAGAAAGTTGAGCCACAGTAATGAATGAGAACACCTTTGCTAAAGGTGATTTGTACAAGGTCCCTGTAGGTTAGTACAAGTCTCAGGGTAAAGAAATGTTCATCTTTGTGGAAGCTGATTCTAAAATATCCCTGAGGAAAGAAGGAGAATGAAGGATCCAGATAGATGAAGGAGGCCATCTGGGTCAGGCAAAACAAGCAAAGAGAGGATTTGGGGCTTTGCATCTCAGGCATGTTGCTGAGGAAACTGGCACCCAGCTTCAGAAGTACCTAAAATAATCAGAGATAAACAACTAGGAAAAGCCACATGTGCCTTGATATTGTGTATTGCACTTATCATGGAATTTAGGAAGGCCTTTCAGAGCATTACTGTACAGATAAGGAAACAGTAGATAAGTTCAGAGTTTGGTCTAGAACCGGTGTCTACCAGCAGATTTCACATTGCAATGCAGAATTAGGGATAAGGGAGTAAAATATTCAATAAAGTATTTCTGTATACGCTGCCCCTGTTAAAAATCAGCCATTATGCTCTAACAAAGTCCAACTGAAGAAAGATAACTCGAGAGAATTTGAGTATTTGAAAACCTTATACATGATTATTCAAATGTGATAAGATTTGGCTCTGTGTGCCCACCCAAATCTCACCTTGAATTTTAATACATGTCAAGGGCAGGGCCAAATGGAGATAATTGCATCATGGGGGCAGTTTCCTCCATACTGTTCTTGTAATAGTGAGTGAGTTCTCATGAGATCTGATAGTTTCATAAGCATCTGGTATTTCCCCTGTTGGTACATTGTCTCTTTGCCTGCTACCATCCATGTAAAACCTGACTTGCTCCTCCTTGCCTTCTGCCATGATTATGATTAAACCTCTTCCTTTTGTAAATTGTCCAGTCTCTGGTATGTCTTTATCAGCAACATGAAAATGAACTAATAGAAAATGATAAAAAGATCTCTAGAGAACAAGAGGCCAGATAAAAACAAGGAGTCACCAGTTGTCTGAAGTTCTTCTATGATTCAAATTCAAGCTAATGCTTGAGTACTGGACTCAGGCAGGGGTCCTGAGAGTTCTGGCTCAGTGTGGGTGTGGAGCCAGCCCTGCCACAAGCCTGCAGGTGAGTGGTCAGGAATTTAGCATCCTTGGATGATGCTGAGCTTTAGAGCTCATGCCAACAGAATGTGCTAAAGTACCGACCTAAAACTATTGGTCTGAGCAGTAGAAATTGAGTATGAGGCAACTGGATGCAAGAGAAAGGAAAGCTAGATTAAACGGAAAGTTATGGGGTGACATTCTAGAGACTTTTAAAAGAGAGTCTGATGCCATACCAGGTGGTGGAGAAGAAAATCTTAAGGGTGCTAAATCAGTCTAGACCTTATTGTTGGTGATCATTTGAGAGGAAACTGAGTTAGGAGATGAAGTAAGTGTGTGTTATGGGGGTGGGGTGGGGAATATTTGTTAGAAGGTTTGCTTTGAAGCTTGACTTGGGAAAATGTCCTCTGGTCCTCTGTGTAGGTGTGAGTTGAGGTGGTTAGAATACAAGACAGTGACAGGGAAGAACTGTTGACTGTGCCTTTTTCATTCAGATAATAAATATTCATGAGCGTCAATTTTGTGCCAGGCACTGGAGATACAACAGTGCTCATGCCAGAGACGGTCTCTGTCTTGATGGTGCTTATTGTATTTAGAAAAATGCCATAAGCAGATAGCTACATGAATAAACACAAGTACAGATGTAAAATGAAAGAAAGAAATAATGGGGTATCACAGGGTGAAGAGTTTTTTCAAGTAGATGGTGTGGGAAGGTCTATCTGAATAAACATAAGTACAGATGTACAATAAAAGAAATAAATAATGGGGTATCACAGGATGGAGAATTTTTGAAGTAGAGGTTGTGGGAAGGCCTGACAAGATGGTGTTTAATCAGATGAGAAGGATTGATGTGTCTTAGAAGCAGAAGAAAAGCATTTCAGGCATAGAAAAGAGCAAATAAATAGGGACTGAGGAGGGAAATGTTTCACATTGTTCTAGGAAGTGTCACAAGACCATTTGACTAGAGGGTAGTGGGCATGGGGGAAAATGGCATGAGGTGAGTCTGGGGAGGCCGGCAGGGAGAAGTTTGTAAGGCACTATGGGTCTTGATAAGTGTGGTAGCTACTCTCCTGGATGGTCCCCAATGGTATACTGCGTGGTCCTTTTGCACACTTTACCAGGATTAGTCTTCGTGACCAATAGAGTATGGCAGAAATGGTGGTATATGACTTCTGAGACTGGGTTATAAAAAACAGTGTGGCCTCTCTCTCTTTCCCTCTCTCCCTGTGTGTGTGTCTCTCTCTTTCTTAGAGCACTTGCTCCGAGGGAAACCAGCGGCTATCTTGTGAAAACAACCTTATGAAGAGGCTCACCCTGTGAGCCGCACGAGTAGGCTTGGACATAGGTCCTGGAGCCCTAATCAAGCCTTCAGATCATTGAAATTCCAGCCAACGGCTTGATGGCAACCTCATGAGAGACCTGGAGCCATTCAGCTAAACCCACTTCCAGATTCTTGACCCTTAAAAACTGTGTGAGATGAAAAATTGTTGTTGGAAGCCGCTAAATTTGAGGTCATTTGTTACCTAGCAATAGTAACTCATATCGAAAGGACTTTGGATTTTGTTTAAGTACAATGTCCTTTAGAACAAAGGGAAAGAGAGGTCTTGGAAACTGTCACTAAGTTGAAGGTTGACCAAGTAACCTTTTGAGATAGTGTTCAGTGATGATTTGCTGGACCCCTTGCCTTTAGACAGTGATATATTGTCTCCTTGTGTTTAGGACTCTAATACCAATAGAATCAAGAAGTTGTTCTATTTGCAGTCTCCTTGAAAACAAAAGCAGGACTACATTTAAAGCTGTAATAAAATAATGTTTTTCTATTCAGTCCCAAATGTTATCCTCCCTAGACATTTGGTACATCATTGTCTACTCTAATCCAATTCAGTAAGCATTTGTAGAGAAACTCTTTTTTTTTTTTTTTTTTTTTTTGAGACGGAGTTTCACTTACTCTGTTGCTCAGGCTGGAATGCAACAGCACGATCTTGGCTCACTGAAACCTCCGTCTCCAGGGTTCAAGCGATTCTCCTGCCTTAGCTTCTGGAGTAGCTGGGACTACAGGCATGCACCACCATGTCTGGCTAATTTTTGTATTATTATTATTTTTTTTAGTAGAGATGGGTTTTCACCATATTGGCCAGGCTGGTCTCAAACTCCTGACCTCAAGTGATCCCCCTGCCTTGGCCTCCCAAAGTGCTGGGATTACAGGTGTAGGCCACTGTGCCCAGCTGAGAAACTTTAAGAGACAGTTCTGTGTTTAGTGTTGTGAGGCCAGGGCTATGACCAGAGTCACAGTTCCTGTCCTCTAGTTACTCAATCTAGGGTGGAATTGGATTATTTTATATTCTGTCCAAACTGATGCTCTCTCCCTTCTCTTCCCTATCACTTGATTCTTGTTTATGATACGGATGCTGAAACTGCAGAACACCAACAGACCAAGACTGGTCTAAGGACTTTTTCTTTCTGTTTTTTTTTTTTTTTCTAGCAAATACAAGTACTATCTGTATTGTTTCCAGTCCTATGTAGAAATGGAGATTTTCTGACCTGAGGAGATTGGATCAGGAGTTTATAAGGCTTTCTTGTTATTAAAGTGATGGTAAGTGGGTTACTCTGAAGCTTGTAGCTAAGTCCTTGTTGAGGCAACTGGTGATTAACCTAAGGTCAGGGATGTTCTTACTTTGTTTACTGCTTCATTCAAAGCAGAGACTTTGGGTCCATTGTGACATCCAGTCACTCTTTTATATTACCATACTTAGGGCATCGAGAGACAAGCTTTACCCTAGTTTTACATACCCATAAAAAGCACGTAAGCATGGTTTAGAAACATGCCTTGAACATCTACATACATCTCCTTCTGTAGGAGATGGTCTCTCTCTCTCTCTCTTTTTTTTAAACACCACAATTCCTCCTCTGCCCCCAATCTGGCCCCCAGTAACCACCATTCTACCCTCTGCTTCTGTAAGTTTGCATATTTTAGATTCCAGATAGAAGTGAGATTACCTTGTATTTGTCTTTCTCTATCTGATCAGTAAGTCTCTCTCTTAGTGCTATACAGAGATCTCTACATACCTCCCTTTAGAAAAGTAGACAATGAATGCATACTTTCCCTTAGTTCTTTCTGATATCTAATAGAACCAAAAACCATTATCTGGCAGTGACAGGATATCTAGGAGAAGCAAAAACCATTGCCTGGCAGCATCAGGCTGATTATAGGAATTCTTTTTTTTTCCAAGGGCTTCCTAAAACACAAACACACCCAGAACAAATACTAATATAAGGCAAAACCTGCTAGCTGTGTCACTGGAGGTGCATATTTCAAGGTGCCTTTGAGATTTGGTACCTCATTTTGGAATTCTGAGCCGTCTTCATAGGCAGGTCCATCATCTCGGTGGAGAAGGAGGTCAGCTGGGTGCACTGAGGCGGAACTGATTGGCTAAATTGCCAATGGCCGCAGAATGATCCAGCAACAGTCTGAAGCCAGGAGGAAGAAACAGCTGTATTCAGGCGGCATTGAAATCTGTCTCTAATTACATTCGCCCAATAAAAGCTTGGTTATTTACCATTGGAGAGACGCTTATAACAGCATTTACATCTTTCATCCTTCCAAATAATTTTGCCAATTTTTTTTTCTTCCTCTAGGTTTGAAGGGTCAAATGTTGAGAAAGCACATTTCCAGAATGTCCTGTTTTTTTGTGTGATGCAATGTAAAATCATCTAGCAATATCAGATGCTAAGGAGGGATGTCTGCTTCTTGAAAAAGAGAGTGAGTCGGTTCACCAGGACTCCACTGTGTCTGTGTTGTGGTCCTGGGAAGATTAACTAGCCACAGTGCTTCATTTATCTGCAGCCAGCCCGGGTTAACATTCTGAGTGAGTCCTACTGGTAGAGGTTTCCACAGTCCAGTGGTGCATAAGTACTATTCCATTAGTAGTGGGAGCGACATTTACAGGTCAATAAAGACTTCATAAAGTGCTTTATATGCTGATGTCAGCTAGCACCTAGCAGGACATGGGTAGCCATTAAACTGGTGGGTTTGCTGAATGGAGTTCATTTTCAGAACCTTGTCAATGTGACATTCCTAAATAGAAGTGTTAACACAGCACACAGGAATTGTACTGTTTTCTGAAGCTTCAGTCTTAACCCAACTGCCTGATTGTAATTTGAAAAATTGCATTTAGCAGGTTCTATATAGATAGCATAGTGGTTACTATGATTAGCTTCAGAACCAGACAGGCTTGAGTTCAATGCCATCTTTGTTTCTTACATGATGTGAGCACGAGTTCCTTAATCTTACTGAGCCCTGATTTCTGTCATGTGTCACGTGGGGAGAGTATTACAGCTAAAGCAAAAGGAGAATGCCTTTTCACTATTCTTGATTCCAAGGGAGACATATTCCTGGATTTGATGATATATGCAAAGTGCTTAGAATATTGTCTAGTTCACATTAGGCATTCCATAAGTGGCCATTATCATTATTGAAAGTTATTCTGACTCCCTGTGTACTAATTGGGAAATTGAGGGGTGGTTGATGTTATTGCTGCTTACTCTATGACTTCATTGTGAGAGCAGAGTAAGACATAGTTCTTGCTTTTCAGTCTGATGTGGTTCTCACAGTTCTTATTTACCTTAGATGACTTGGACTGAAAAAATCCATGTAGGAGGCATCCTTGCAGATTTTATATTAACAAAACAAATAGAACACATTTCTTCTTCTTCTCTCAAAATAAATACTTTGTATAGGCCGAGCTGCCCACTCCATCTTTTCTTCCTTCCCATCCTTTTTTCAACCCACGTAGGCCTAGCCTTCAGTTACCTGTTTTGAGACTGGGGACATGTCAATCAGTATCTGCTCACCTTACATGCTCCAGGTTTCCTCCATTAGGACACAGAAACGTAATTAAATGGAGAGTAGGAGTAAAACACAGAATATATTATTTTCTGTTTTGTTTTGCTGCGTAATTCCTTTCAGACTCCTTCAGCATATTGGTAAGCCTGAGAAATAGGTGACTAGGTGATTAAGTCTCATTTTCCTTGTCAACTCTGATCAACTGACAGTAATTTTCTGGGACATTGTCTTCTGAAGGATTTTCTGATTATGGGTGGAGGTTCAACAGTGAAAAATCATGGTGGCCAATTTAAAATGATTGCTATGGGTGCAGAAAACGAAGGAGAGGTGGTGGTATTGGTGCCAGGTATTCCATCCATGCTTTAAGATTCTGGGTTAACAGCAGCGAGAGAAAGTCTTTCAGAGCAGGAGTCATTGCTGATTCATCTTGATACATCCTAGCATACATTTGGCACTTTGCATTTTGTTTTTCAGATTTATTTATTTATTCAGCAAATATTTGTTGAGTGCCTACAGCATCCCAGGAACCTGGTTATTCAGCTAGAAAAGTGTGTTCCCTTGACAGTATACAAGGTGTACTGAATTCAGTAGTTTACCATTTCCTTTTTCTAGCTCTTCTTTATTTCATTTCTGAATTTCATGTCAGTTCATGCCTTCATTATCTTGACCTGGACTGTTATAACCATGGTTTTCTAGGGAAAACAGAGTACCCCACTCCATCAACTGCCCGAGGTCTTAAAGCACATTTATAAGTTCTCTCAGGGGAGAGACGAAGCAATAGTGAAGGTGACGAGAAAGCAAGGAAAGACAAATGGTAGAAACCAAGTTGAAAAGTACTGCCACTGAGATATTATTGGGAGAAAAAAAAAAGAGTTTATTTGGAGATAGTTTTCAAACAACCACAGATGCCAGGAAAGACAAATTTTCTCTTGGAAAATTTCTCTTGGAATTTGGTAGATGGGCACACCCCCCTTCTTATTTTTATAAGCTGTAAAAACTTATAACTGTGTCGGTCTCCTAAATGGTGTCCTAACCATCATCTTACTCTATCCATTCCATCTAACCCACTGTTTCTAAATAAGTTTTCTCAAGATGTGCACCTCCAGTCATGTCACTCCACTGCTTACAGCTCTTTGATGGCTTCCACTGGCTCACAGTAGAAGTTTTTTGTTAGAAATTATCAATGCATTAGGATAACTTGTAAACTGTGTACCAAATGTCTGCTATTAACTGAGTTTCAGTGTTAAAGGTTGCGAATAATTTACTTTTTAAATGTAAACTTTACAGTTTTGATTTCCATTATTCTTTGGGGTTGTGAACGATCAGCAGCCAATCTTTTCTAAGTTGTGAGCTACACCATGTGGCATTTGCCACCAGAGGTTGTCATGATGTCATTGTTATTATGTCAGAATCTGGGATTGTCCAGGCATTTCACCGTCAACTGCCATAGATTTTGCAGTAGAATAGCCTCTAGCCGATCAAATAAAGTCCAAACTTTGTAGAGGCTTTAGGATGACCCTGTATTCTCATCTTGTTTATCTCTCTAGACAAATCTTTGAGAGTTCCACCTCTTACTCTGTCGAAAATGTTTTTCTACAGCCCCTCCTTCCAATCAATTTAATAAACCCATTAAATATTTTAAGATCACAATTTAGTTCAAGCATTACTTATAAGGTCTACCTTGATCCCGTACTCCCTGCTTCTGGTAGAATTGAGTGATCACATAATTGCACAATAATTTAAAAAATGAGGACACCTATCTCTTCATTTCTCATTAATTTCATCAGATCCCGGTAGAAAGTACCTCTTGTGTCAGTCAGGATAATCAGGGCCTGCTGTGAGAACAAACAATCCTCAAATCTCAGTGGCTTGCTACAACAAAGGCTTATTTGTTGCACCTGGTCCATGTCCATTGTGAATTGGCTGGCATCTTTCTCTACACTATCATTCAGAGATTCAGGATGAGTCAGTGACCACTGTCTTAAACACCACTGGTTATTGTACCAGAAGAACGACGGGGTCTCACGGAGGCTACTCCATCCCACCGTTATTTGTATTTCTGATTCATTATTTGTAACTATTAGCATGACCCTATTCAAACACACAAAAAATCCAGGAAACATCTTATGCACGTGAAGCTGAGAGCAAGAAATATCTGGCAAATAGTACTTATTATGACCATACTTGCCCAACAGAGAGCAATCACGGTATTCCCTAGAGTTATGGAGGGGCCTATTTTTCTGGGCACATTTGTGTGACATATATGGACATACTTGGCTGTTCCTTAGCAAAGAAGAATAACTGACAATATACAAGGTGCACTGTATACAAGGTATGTCTCTGTCACACCTTGTGTCTTCAACTCCTACAGCCAGGTTCAAGGGTTGGTGAGTCTAGAAGCTTTATAGAACACATCCTATTTTCATTTCTATGGATATCCTAGATAAGCTTTGTAGATCTAAAAACTCTTTGTGAACCATTGCGCTGGAAACTTCATATATAACATCTCACTTCTCGTCCAACAATCCTATGAGGTAGGTATTGTTTTCTGGATGGGGAAATAGAATACTAGAGAGGATAAATAGCTTGCTCAAGGTCACAGAGCTAAAACCTGGTGGAAGCAAATTTAATTCCAGCCTGTCTTCTGAATCTGTAACTGTTATTTTTCTCTTTACCTCTGCAGCATTGTACATGAAACCCAGGGAATTATATTAACTTCCTTTAAAGTTAAATGTATTTTAAACTGGTACCCAGTATCATCTGAGGGTGCTCTAAGTCTTGGTATGTTGTATTCTGATATGTAAACCACATTTCTTATTGTTTTAAACATTTATCTGTCTGCATTTTTAAGGGAGAATATCAAGGGTTTATCTTCTTACACAGTCCTGTTCTGACAACACGAGGGCATTTTGTAGTGACAGTGAGCTTTAATTCAGAAAAATGGATGGGACAGTGGTTCTCCTGCAGTAGGAGATTTATACGTATTTCCTTCTCTCTGTTAACAGGATTTATTCATCAGCTCTGAACAACACATGCCAAAGGCTGCACTCTCTCCCCCTTCCATCCCCCAAAATAGCTATTGGTATTTAATAAATAATCATTGTTATGACTTAAAATGCTCGTTATAACCAGATGAAACAAGGCAATTGGGTTTTATTTTTAAAGCAATGAAAAGGAGTTAGTTTATTGCATCTCTTTCAGAGAGCTTAGGTGGGGGTTTCAGCCACAATGATGCTACTTTATTATGAATTTCTATCAGTTGGATAGACTAAAATTAACATTTGATGACTTCTTCATTGATATCTGACATTTTTTTCATGGGCAGACTCTAATAAAGAAGTCAGTTAGAGCTATTAGACATATTTTAGAAGAATTTTTGATGCATATCTTCACTTAGATTATGAAATTTAAATCATTGCTGCTATCAGTTTGAATGCTAATGATATAGCCTGCCAGATGGAAACCTTTCATAAATTTTCACTTTTCTCTTACAGTGGGTTGTAAATCTTAAGTAAATGACTTCTTGGGTGAACTATGTTGATGTCAGCTTTAGTGCCTTATGTCCACACTAATTTCAGTGTCATAAGTACCTGGAAGGCAGGCAACTCTTAATTAAATGCCATTTTCTTTGTGGATTATTGAGCTAGAGCAGAGTGCAGACTCTCCTTGCATTGTCTGTGGCTTACTGGAGAACAGCTCTGCTCTCGTTTTGTCACAAGTGGGTTCTTTTGGAGCTATTTAAATGCTTTGGTGTCATGCAGCTTCTCCTCTCTCAACTAAAACTGTCTCCCTCAATGTGTCTTTCAGAGAGTAAAACACTGTTTCCTTAGCCTTTTGTTCTCCATTTCGACAAAACACATTCTGTAGGTTCTTGCCTTTTTTAAACATCTTTTTTCCTCCAAAAATTGATGTTTTAGTTATCTTCAGGAGTGCTAATCTCCATATGAGAACCACACTGGATAAAACTCCTTTTTTTCCCTATAGGGTTATATCAGTATTCAGACTAAATCTTCCGAAGGACTTTTCTATCTATTATGAAGACTTCTGATAACTTGTGCCTGCTTATTACTTAGATTTCTTGGGAATTTTTTTATTACAATTTTTTTTCCTTTAAAACTGAGCCAAATTTTGAAAAGTATTATCACTTTTTTTTTTTTTTTAAAACAGCAGACAAAACATAAAATTAAATGAAAGATTGTTCAAACTTTTTATTCTTTGGAAGCCCAAAGGAAAGAGATGATAAAATCACAAGAAAAATACTTAGGTGAGCCAATAAATATTCCCAGTAGAAATCTCAGAAATCCTACAGGTAAAACAACTTTTTCCAGTTATTGAGTTATTTTCTCAGCAGTTGTTTATCTATTGATTTGTTTTGCTATTAAACCTACAAACCAAGTGATAAATGTGCTTCCTCTGTTGTTACAATGTAATGCATTGAGCTTTTCTTGAAGCTTCATTAAAATTATATCTAAAGCACCGATTATAAGAAAATGATTAATAATACAATAACATAGAGCAACTGTTCTGTGGGGCTGCTTGGAGTTGCAAGCTTTTCCATCAACTCTGTTTTGTTCTCTGCTTCTATCCATGCAGGGAAGCAAATGCTCATCACCTTGTTTTTTCATCAAGCATCAGGAACCATCATTCTGTAGAAACAAAGGCACCAACAAAACATTTCCAACCATTAAAATAATTTTCCGACATGGTTTCAGTAATTAGTGTATTTCATTTTCAACAACCTGACCTTTAAGCTAATTATATCTTGCCATTTATGATTGTAAACTGGCTTTCCCTGTGGTGACAGTGTGTTAGATTCGGGTTCTAACGCACAGTTTTGTAGTATTTACCTGTTGTCAAAGGGTCTCTGTTGTGGCTTGAAGGGGACCCTTTCACCCAGCGTCCTGTTATTGGAGGGCTAATGGTGCCACCAATGGTGTGGAAGGAATATTATCTTCTACAATATACAGATAATACTGAATTTTTGTAAAAGTGTTTGGATATAATTACAGTCACAGCAGAATCCCTGCTAGAAAATTTCAAAGAACAGGACGAAAATTAACTCAGAGTCTGAGTGTAGATCAAGTTGACTTTTTTTTTTTTTTTTTTTTTTTTTTTTTTTTTTTTTTTTTTTTGGATATAACAAGCTGCCATAGGAGAAAAGTTGAGTCAAAGTGAAACTGGGGAGAGAGGAGAAACCAAGATGGCAGGCCTGGTCTTGTTGGTTTCCATTAAGCTTGAGCAATGATGGAAATTTTCACGGTTTTTTTCCTTTTGTCTCTTCTAGGCTACTTCCAAATTAGCTTTCCTTTTTCCTGATAATAAGAACAATAGCTAATATTTACTAAGCCTCACTGTCTGCCAGGCACCATGTTAAACACTTCACATGTATTATATTCATCCTTTAGCAGTCCTTGGAGGTAGGGAATCCATAGCCGCTTGATTTTCTTCAATTGTCAAATGCCAATACTTGGTGAAACAAGATGTATTTTGAAATGTTAATGTTCATGTTTCTTTTTCTCATTTTGCCTTATGTGATCATCCACTGTTTGGTCAGAGGCATCCATATGGCTTTTAAGAATGAGAATAAACAGTCAGGTTTGCTTTTCTTGCTTCCAACGTGGGTTCAAAGGGAAGCAGTGCCACAACCAGAGAAGTAGAAAGAGGATATAGTAAGAACCAAAGATCCAGGCTGCTCATTGCCTCACCTCCTTGCATGAAAGAGAGCTGAAGCAGGGAGGATACGTGACCCTAATGGAGGAGAAGCAGGGGAGAAGTGAGTTCATGGGAAATGTGGTGCAAAGCAAGTGAAGACGTGGTGTGGGTTGGGTAATAGGAACAGCAAAGCAGAGTACCAGAGAGTACCCTGGAAGCTCAGCCATCACAGGCAGACTTCCAGTGGGGAGAGGACTGGCCATATTCAGGCAGGTGGAGGAGCTGTGCTAGTGGAGGCATTAGCCTCATTGCCCTTGTGAGAGCTGAACTTTTCATGGAGAGTTGCCTTCAGGTGGCTCATGGATTGTCTGGTAGGAAGATAACTGTGATGAGACTTCATGAGGCCATTGAAAATCTGGGGACGGTGGGGGTGGGGGGATTTCAGGTTTTTTTCCTGTGGGCTGGGACATACATATGAGTCTTAAAATATAGGAGGGAGGTCATTAGGTTTAGAGAGGCAGGGACATTATGGAAAGGAAAGCCCAAGCTTTATGCTTAGGTAGGACTAGATGTGAAGGGACCCTGTCTTGTAACATGGAAAATGATTTAAGTTCTCACTGGATATTTATTTTTAACAGTGATTTCGGTTAAAAAAATCAAAATCAAGACTCAACCAGGTGGCTTTCTAATGGTAGGATTAGAGGCAGGGGGATACTTGGTTTCAAACAAGCATCCTGAACTCCTTTTGTATTAAACTCAGTGGTTTCTACCTCTTTGCATAATTTTAGGATGCATCTTATTTCTGGGCATCTCATTTCTGGGAAGTGAGATGTGTGCCTCACAACTGTGTGTTGCCAAAGAACAGGTTAGATCAAGTGTATCTACTGACTAGGCAGTGGGAATGGGCTTGGGGACTAGGATTGAATGAGGCACAAGATGAGCATAAGGACATGATGTTGTTAAAAAAATGAGGACACAGATCTTGGCAAAGCTATTACAACTTTAGGATTGTTCTATCATCTTCTCTAGTTTCGTCGTCTTGGAGACTTGGAGGCTCTGTGTGGACTGCAATGAAACAAGTGGCTGAAACATTGTGTGAAGACACCCTGGCCCTTGCTTAACTTTAGATAGATTTCAGACAATGTCGGTTAGCTTCCTTTTGCTCAATGTACCTGCATAAAAGTGAACTGATGGCGAATTGGTGACTTTAAAGTACTGGTGGTGAGAAAGGAAGAGAACACTGATTAGAATTTTTAAAAATGTTTTTCTTTTTACTTTTATAAATACAGGGATTACACGTACAAATTTGTTACATGGACTAGAAAAATACTAACGAGTAAAAATCGACAGCCATTTGAAGTTAGGGTCAGCCCCAAGGATGTGTCTTAGGTTATTAGGTGGCTCTGCCATTCATCCCTTATTCTGCTTGTCTATCTGACTAGGCTGCAAGTGCTATGAAGTTAGGGCTGACAGTTTTGTTTAACTTTGTTTTGTTTTTTCCAACTGCAATGCTTAGAACTGGTCAAAAAAACTTCCAGTTCAGTGAATCCAGACTGGAAAATATTTTCCTCTTCATGAAAGGCCAGTCTATATGTGGCCACTCACGTCTCTGTTCTGATCATCATCTTTCTGTTCCAGTTCCCAAGAGGAGTCAGTTTCATGAGTTTTCAGGGCCAGGGGCTGCAGAAAATTGTAAAACCTTCAAGAGAGCCAACTCCTTCAACAAGGCAGTGTTGGAGAGCTGCTCACTCCAGGTGCTGCTACTATGACAGAGAACCCTGGACCACTCCTACTGATGCTGACTTACAGAGGAACTAGTTAGTTGGGCTTGTGGTAATTTGTTCTCCATCTGAGGCAATCTGTATAGCCTGTATATCCAACTACATCTCATAGGAGACAAATAGACTGGACCTATCCTTGCAAGTGTGTTGGTTGAGTCAGATGTTTAACATGATCCCTATAACTAATCTCTGGTAGATTTATTATCTGAGTCTTACAACCCCTTGGTGTCTTGAAGACTATAATCTATAAAAGGTGTGGTGAGTAAAACAACTAGCCAGAATGCCATTCCTCATGTGTTATTGGCCAGGAAGTCTCAGAAAATCATAAATCTGATGTGAATTTATAGTGGCAGACTTTAGTGTAGTCAATGACAAGATAGCCCTGTCATTTTACTGACAGGGGATTACCAACACACTGAGACTTACACATCTGGTCTATTATGAGTTAAAAGTAACATTGAATTTAAATTGCTCTTAACACAGGATATATCTAAATATTCACTGTGTATTTATTTATCTCTGCAGTTCAGAGCCTTTTCTGACCAGAGTCTTACATTTCTGGGATAACAATTTATTCTTTATCAGTAATGATCTTTCTGGAGCCATTTGATTTGACTGTGCAGTCACACATGATATTTGGATAAACCAGGATTTATTTTCTCTTTAGCTCTGCACATGGGGTTTGGTGACTCCTTTACAAGAGATCACCTGTGATGAGGACAAAGGTCAGTGGAAAGCTGTTCAAACAGAGATACTTGGCCTCGAGGAGATCATTTGAACCTCAACTCTTGCCCTGTTCATTGACTGTGTTTGCTAATTGGGTCTTCAGTGCAAAGCAAGAAACAATGCTCAGCTTTGCTAACTGTTTGTGTAACCAGAACCTGAAAATCAATCTACTGATGACCAAAAGGGCATAGCAAGCAACATCCCTGTGGAGTTGCGTGTTTTTGGCCTTGGCGTTCCACAGATGTGACCTGAGAACTCCCACAACCTACATGAAGAGGCAGTTCACATAATTAATATGTTCACTGCATGAAGATTTTATTCACCATAAGTTGGGATGGTGAGAAATGGAGAGAAAGCACAGAAGCCCGAGGCAAGTAGAAATGTGACCTGTGAAAGCAGGTTGGGTTCAGTTGAAATGATTGTGCACATTCTGATACCATTCAATTGTATTCTTTATTTTCCCCATCAGTGAGATGTGAAGGATTTTACAGCTTGTGAAGGAAAATATATCATATGAACACAAAACAGAAAGAATCCACCTATTTGGATACATTTCTTGGTTTAACTATAAAGAAGTAGCTTCTGTGGCTTCTAAAATGTGTGAAATACCAGCTGGCTGGGCCCCCGGGAAAAAACCAACTTGAGGGCCCCTGAGTCTGGAAGTCTCCTGGCAGCTCAATCCTTGTTAGCATTTGAGATAAATAAAACAATTGATCTTAACCGAAAACTGCATAGAAAGTAGGAATATTCTTATTACATTGAAAATGAAGAAGAAAAAAAGCTCTTGACTTTTTTTTTTTTTTTTTTTTTTTTTTTTGATGGAGTCTTGCTCTGTCACTCAGGCTGGAGTGCAGTGATGTGATCTCAGCTCACTGCAAGCTCCACCTCCTGGGTTCACGCCATTCTCCTGCCTCAGCCTCCTGAGTAGGTGGTACTACAGGCGTCCATCATCACACCTGGCTAATTTTTTGTATTTTTAGTAGAGACGAGATTTCACTGTGTTAACCAGGATGGTCTCAATCTCCTGACCTCGTGATCTGCCTGCCTCAGCCTCCCAAAGTGCTGGGAGCTCTTGACTTTTTAAAAAACAACTTAAACTTAATGCCCCCAGATCCAAGGGAAGTTAAATAAGCATATATTTGGATTTAGAATTTTGATTAAAGAAATATCTTGGAAATGAGCCCCATAGCACAGGACCCTCTTCGGTAGAATTTATTAGAAAGGTCCCAAGTGGCAAGCATCATTTTCATTTTCTCTTTCTCATTTAAAGTGGGAAGCTCTTTGCTCTTTTTAAAGATGTTTACTGCTGAAGTAAGTACAAAACAGGTAAGCACATTTTAATCAGGGGATATTTTCAAGGCTAGCAACAATAAGTTACATTGGATCTATCAAGGAAAGATTTTTAAAAATCCCCAAACCTACCTCACATACTTTATTTTTAACAAAGGAAAAGAATAGAAAAGAGAAAATAAAGAAGGAATAAATCGAATATAATGTGGCAGATGCCTTTCTCACTGCCTATAATTGTGTAAAGAAACAATACAATGCAGTAAAACTCGGCGGATTTTATTTGGTTTATTAGCTCCGACTGCATCTCAAGCTGTCTCACTGCTACAGTTTTAGACAATACATGACATCATAATTGCTTCTGGCATTTTACAGTAATAGATACTGGTGAGAGTTGTCTGAGTTGGTTTTTTTTCTTGCCTTCTCTCACTTTATGAGTACTTCTTTGGAAAATAGCAACCTCTCATTTGCAGCGCATGCACATTTTGGCTAAGGCAGTTCTTAACTACGCTGCCTGCAAAGATATTCTGCCCTATTTAAGTTCGAAGGCAGCTTTCTTCAATCCACCAAACAGACCCTTAAGTTCTCCCCATGATACCTATATCAGCTTACTCAGTGTGGTACCCCTGTCCAGGGTGCTGAACTGGAGAGATTAGCCAAGTTAATGAAAAAAAGGGCAAAAATCATTCTCAGGAAATCCAGATTCCTAAAGTAAGACCTTGGGTCACTTAATAGTATTTATATTCCACAATATATGTAGAGATTTTCTTTTTCTCTGCATGGATGACCTCTGTTATGTGCTGAAGACCCAGCTAACAAACCAGTGACAGAGAGGTGGCTAAATGAAGTCACCAATGCAAATGTGAGTTGAAAATTGACCCAAGCACTGGATGACAAGGACATCTTTATAAATATGTGAAGCTGATGCAGGCTTTGACTGCCATGCAGCAGATTAGCATTGTTAAACTGTGTCACAGTCCAAACAGTGCTTGGCTAGAATATTTATTATGTTACTTAATCTTGCTGAGCAAACAGAGTGTATTTATCAGCAAAGGGAAGGAGCGCCCCTTTCAAGGGCCAATTTGTCCAGAAAAGTATCAGATAAGCATACATTGTTAGGGATGGCAGGGTTAGGAGAGATGATTTTAAGCCTCACTTTTATAGGTGAGTGCACAGAGAACCAGAGAAGGTAAGTGACTTTCCCAAGGTCACATAGCTATTATGTGGTAGTGCTAGGACTAATTTTCTAGTCTTCTGATACCTAGAAAATTGTTATTCCCATTGAGACAAGCACCCTTATAGTTGAGGAACAGGTTGCAAACCTATGAACAGTTTCTGCTTTCCTGTAGAGTCACATGATGTTAGTGGCCCTGAGTAACTTTATGTTTTCTCTCTGATATCCCTTAGCACTGGCCTTTGGGAGGAATAAGACATATATCTCCATGTCTCCTGCTGTCTGAGCCATGAATGGCATACTGTGACATGACTTTCCTTTTACTACATTAAAGTGCCTTTTGGGCTCATTCCTTCAAGATTCTGCCATTACTTATGGCTGAAAATGGTGAGGACATGAATAATTATATATTGCAATATATGGCCAGAGAGCCAACAGGAAGTAGACACCGTTCTGAAGCCCCCAAACTCTCTATATCTATTGTATGCTTCTTAGCATTTTCTACTTTGAATTATCATATGCTTTCATGTAGTATTGTTCTTTATTGTATTGTAAATGTTCAAAATTGCCATTATTACCTCTGTTTCACAGATAAGTAAACCAGGAGTTCAAAAGACTTGTCTAAGATAAATGAAAACTAACTAACTAGCAGTGAAACTGTGATATCTAGTTTCTATTCTATTCTTATTTCCCTTACCACATAGTTCCATCTCCCTACTATACCTGGCACATAGATAAGAATTAATACACCTATTTTGAATGAATAAGGCCAAATCTGACTTCCACATGCCTTCATTTTCATAATCAGTGATACTTTTATCTCAGGAGTAATGGAATGAAATTAGCAGCTTCAACCACAAACCTGTTTTCCAACCTTTGTTTCTTCTTCTTCTTCTTATTTTTTGTTTAGACGGAGTCTCTCACTGTCACCCAGGCTGGAGTGCAGTGGTGCAGTCTTGGCTCACTGCAAGCTCTGCCTCCCAGGTTCACGCCAATCTCCTGCCTCAGCCTCCCAAGTAGCTGGGATTACAGGCGCCCGCCACTGTGCCCGGGTAATTTTTTTGTATTTTTAGTAGAGACGGGGTTTTACCGGGTTAGCCAGGATGGTCTCGATCTCCTGACCTTGTGATCTGCCTGCCTTGGCCTCCCAAAGTGCTGGGATTACAGGTTTGAGCCACTGTGCCTGGCCTGTTTCTTATTTTATGAGGAGACACACTGCCTATCTCTCTGCTCAAAGCAAGTAATTTAAGTTCCAGGAAATTATCCCTCAAGTCTGGCTTTCCTGTGTGTCTCAGTTTCCATTCTCTCTTTCCCTCCTGCTACTTCACTAGATCAGGTCCCTATTATCTCTGATCTGCACTAAAATAATCATCTTCTTACGGACTCTCTTCCTGTGGATTCACCTGTCCTCCAGCCTGGCCCTCACAGAGCTGAAGGTTCTAATTCACAAATCTGATTACATCACCCTCCACTTCAGAACTCCCCATTTTCAAGGTCATAATCTTAACTCATCTACACGGTGTGCCATGCCCTTCATGAACTAGCCACTCCTTGCTTTTGTAGAGTTATCTATTACCACTCTTTACTTCTTATTCCATACTCCACTCTACCATTATTAAATTACTTGTCATTTTGCCCCATGCTCTTTCAGACCTCCAAGTCTTTGTGTGTGGTGTTCCCTGGAATATCCTACTGCCTTGACAAAGTTGTGCCTATATATATGATATTGCAAAGACTCGTAACCAGTTTTTCTACCATTATAGCTCACGTTCTTTTGACAATGTCAAAATTGCATTTAAAAGTGGATTCTGGGACTTTTGCTTCTGGCAAATAAGGTATCACTCATACTTACTAAAATGGTTAAAATCAAGAATATTGACTATTCCAAGTGTTGGTAAAAATATAGAGGAAATAGAACTCCCATACATTGCTGGCAGAAATGCAAAGTTGGTGTAATGACTTTGGTACACAGTTTGGCACTTTCTTTAAAAGCTACACATGTGTCTACTAAATGACCCAGCCCTTCTATCTCATGGTATTTATAGAAGAGAAATGAAAGCACATACCCATACCCATCAATGTTTGTAGCAGCTTTATTTGTTATAGCCCTAAACTGGAAACAACCCGAATGTCCATCAACAGGTGAATGAATAAACAAATTGTGGTATATCCATGCAGTACAATACCACCCAGTAATAAAAGGAATGGACTGTCAACACACTTTACAATGCGAATAGTATCAAAATTATTATGGCGAATGATAGAAGCCAGACCAAAAAACATTGCGTGTTGTATGGTTCCATTTATGTATACAGAAGAATCTCTATATCTGGGGATTCTGCATTTGTGGATTCAATCAATCACAGACAAAAAATGTTTGAAAAGAATTTTAAAATGCAATATAAAAATAGTACAAATAAAAATACAATATAACAACTATTTATATAGATTTTTATAATGTATCAGGTATTATCAATAATCTAGAGATGATTTAAAGTATAAAAGAGAATTTGGGAAAGTTACGCAAATAGTGCATAATTTTACATAAGGGACTTGAGCATCCATAGATTTTGATATCCACAGGAGTGTCCTGGAAGAAAATCCCCAAGGATACTTGAGGGGACAGCAGTAAATCCAGGGAATATAGCCTAATGCATAGTGACAGAGAGCAGATGAAAGATTATCTGGGATGAGGGTGTCATGAAGAGGGGATGGCAAGGAAAGAGGGGAATGAATTGAAAATGGGCATGAGAAAACTTATGGTTGGGGATGATGATTTTTATTAATTTAATTGTGATGCTTTAATAGGTATATACATATGTACAAACATATTAAAATTCTTCATTTAAAATGTTGTAGTTTTTTGTATGTCCCTTGTCCTCAGTAAAACTGTTGTGAAAAACAAATCCTAAAACTTACAAATAATGAATTTTTAGTTGTGAGAATTTCAGGCATTTTGGTGGGTGCCATGATCCTGGTCAGAGCATCCTTTTTGTTACCCCTTGTCTATCAATATGACCTAAGAGTAAGCCTTGTCCCAACTATAGCCATTGGCTATTCCCAGTAAAGTATTTTCAGGACTGTTTTTCACTTCTGAAAATGAGAAAAGTAGAATATCTTGCTGAAAAAATGTAAGAACTATGAGACAGCATCATCTGGGATTCTCTTCCTGTATTAGTTAGGGTAGGCAAACTGCTTCGACAAAAAATACCTAAAATATCAATGACTCAATACAAAGGAAAGTATTTCTTACTTTCACGCAAACCCTATGGTGGTGCTCCACGTGATCATTCAGGGACCTTTATCTTTTCTGCCGATTGCTCCACCATCCCCTAAGGCCTTAATCTCCTCTCTTGTATCTAGTCAACAGGCAAAGAAAGAATGTATGAAAAATGGCCTTGAAGGTTTAACAGGGTCAAAAGCTAGAAGTGGTGGGTCTCATTTCTGCCCATGTATTCACATTTATTGGACAGAACCCACCTTGAAGACGATACCCAACACTAACAGGAATGAAGGGAATGCATTTTGTAGTCAGCCTGCCTGTCTCCATTACAGTCCTCAATACCTACTCTCACTTCGGGCATTTCTTAACGAGCCAGCAGTAACTTTTGACAAATATACGCCTTCAGTATTTAATAACTTTTTTGTGTGTGTACTTCCTATGTGGGAATACACATCAGACCTGGTTCTGTCTTTATTATAGTATCATAAACGGATACAAGGTACACAAGAGAAAGAGATATTAAAAAGATAAATTTATAAGTAATTATAATGGAGGTAGATATTACAAAAAGAAAGAGCAGACAAAGGACCCATGGTCTTTCTATGAAAAACTGAACATTCATCCATTCATTTCAACAAATTGAACTCAGTGTGGAGCACTGAGCTGCCATGGTACAGAAGTCCAATCCTGTGAGTTTCAGTGACCCCTGCACTTCTAGAGTTCACAATGAGTTGAGAAAATAAAACACCTATGCAAGGAACTCTATCAAAAGGCCCTTTAGAAGTACCATAAGAATTTGGAGTGGAGAACAATCAGTTATCCAAAAGAACTGTTTTCTCTTTCCTCTGGTGAGAAACTGCATTTCCTACCCTTCCATGTAGCCAGGTGCGGCCATGAGTGAAATGTGAACAGAAATGATATGTTCAAGCTCTGCTTCTCTTGCTTAAAAGAAAATTATTTCCATAGATTTATGCTATTTCCCACAATATAACCATGTGGAAGACAATGCCCCAGAAGATGACAGAGCCACAAGATGGAGGGAATCTGGGTCTCTATATGACTGGATTGAGCAGAGTTGCTTTCCCAACCTGGATTCCTCATTTCAGGAATCTTGTACAGAAAGCCATAAACTTTCATCTTGTTCATGTCACAATATTTCTGGGTCTTTTTTGTTGTTGTTGTTGTTATAGGAGCTTAGTCTTTTCTAAGTCATTGTGAGAAATACAATAAAAATAGAGTGATTCTCAGAGAAGAGCGGCCCTCTGGCTGCAGTGACCAGGAGATGCTTCATATAGAAGGTGGCATTTAGGTTCAACATTTTTTAATGGGTAGAAGAAAGGGGACTTTAATAGAGGGATGAGCCTAAGGAAAGGCCTGGGACTAGGCAAGTAGAAATTAACCACAGAATTGCATCATCACACATAGCTCTGGCCAATTCTCTCCTCTCATTCCTCCTGCCATACAGATGTCGAGTTCTCTAATTTTAGAAGTTCCTTTTCTGTTAATTCTAGTCTAAAGACGTTTAATAACCCATAGGGTTGGCAACATACTTAAAATTATTTTTAAATCTTTTTGGTGGAATTTGCCATTATAATTAGTCTCTTTATAATACGACTCATAATCCCTGTTATATCACGGCAGTGAAATGAGGATAATTGAAATAATTAGCTGTATGATTCAGCTACAGTGTCATGATGGCCTGGGTAATCTGGAGTGCTTAGAATTTGAGGTCTAGCCCGGGCCAGTGCCTCACACCTGTAATCCCAGCACTTTGGCAGGCTGAGGCCAGTGGATCACAAGGTCAGGAGTTCGAGACCAGCCTGGCCCACATAGTGAAACCCCGTCTTTACTAAAAATGCACAAATTAGCTGGGTGTGGTGGCATGTACCTGTAGTCCCAGCTACTTGGGAGGCTGAGGCAGGAGAATCGCTTGAACCCGGGAGGCAGAGGTTGCAGTGAGCTGAGACCATGCCATTGCACTCCAGCCTGGGTCACAGAGTGAGACTCCGTCTCAAAAAAAAAAAAAAAAAATATTTAAGGTATAAGTATTCTGAACATCTCCCCTCTACCTACTTGTATCTACTTTTCGGGGATCAGTGAGTACAACTAACACTTCCTTTTAAAGATATTCCCCAACTCTTACACTCTTCTCCCAGCATAAACTGCAAGATTCCAGTATATTTGGGCTTATGACCATGATAGCTTGCTCTATAGTTTAGAAAGTGCTTGTTATATACGTTATGTCATTCTAATTTAGATAACTGTGAGGTGGATTCTGCACTGGTATTATCCTCATTTTAGATGAGGAAAACCAAGGTCCAAGAAAGGTATTTGACTTGTTTGCTTGAAGTTTTGCTTATAGGCAATTGTTAGTCCAGGAGTCAGGCTCATGCTTTCTTATTCTAACTCTAGTGCTTTAAGAGATCTGGCCTCTTCAGGCAATTTGTTCCTAGGTGACTTTGTTTGGCAATGTTTCTACTACAATGTAGAGAAGAAGCTGTTGTTCCTAGAGCCATATGTGTGGGGCTAAATTTTAGTGTGTCACATCCTAGCTGTGTGACTGTGGGCAAGTTAGTTAATCACCATGTGCTGTAGAGTTTTTGTTTATGTAATGGGAATAAGAATATGACCAACCTTATAGTATTTGGGGTGGATTAACTGATATATGTAACATGCTTACTAGGTGTTGGTTCCCAATATTATTATTATCATTATTATTCTGCTCTATTTTAACAATCTAAGTCTTGAAAACTCAAGACAAAATCTATTCAACTTTTATGTTGCAAATTCCAAATCAGACCCCATGAGGAATTCCAGGTTCTCTAGGTTCCAGTGTTCTCTCATGAAAGAAGAACTGCTAGAGAGATTCCAGTTCCTGTAGGATGTCAGTTAATTGGAACTCAATGACCCAAAGTTCTAAATTAACTAAAATTTCTTTCTTTCTTTTTTTTTTTTTGGAGAACCAAAAAACGTGAGGCAGTTGATACTCATTCATTCAGTTATTATTTAATGAACACTTGCTTTGTGGAACATATTCTGTTATGTACTGTGAGGGTCACAAAAGCGAACCAGACGCTTAGTCTGTCCTCATGCTGTTTGCAATTTAGTAGCAAGGATAGGACATGTACATGTAAGCTTAATAGAATGCATAGATAAAAGATAAAGGAGGGGATGTGAATTTTTTTTTCAAATTTCAGGTAATTGGAATTTAGTGAGAATTACTTTTTTCAATCAAGGTAGATCACAGGCTTGGTGGAATTGGGGTTCTGTCTTCTACTGTCCTGTACAATAAAACCAATGTTAGGAATGCTATCTCTGAGGGTCTGCAGGAACCTCACTTATTATAGCCAAACTCATTTATGATTTACTAGACCGATATAGAAAAGATTTTTGAACAAACAAATGAAACATATATTAAACGAAATACTGAAAAGATATTTATTTACACACCACCCAAAAATCACACCACCAGAATATTCTAATCCTATTAGCTATGCACCTCCTCGACCTCACTAGAGGCCAAACACATGTTTGGTGGCTTCAGAAGTTCTCAGTATTCTGAATATAATAGATGTTATGCAATGCACTGAGTGTATCCTGGAGATTTTCAAGGGTGAGGTTGCAAAATACACTGCTGTTTGATTACACAGATTGTTTTTGTAAAAAGAGAGAGAGAGTTTTGATTAGACAGATTTTTTTAAAGAGAGAGAAAGAAAATAGAAATAACAAATAAGAATAGCTATCTTTAAAATCCTTGTTACATCATTACAATAATTCGAAAAGGTGAGGCAATGTTACCATCCCATTTTATAGCTTAAAAATCTGAAGCACATGAAAATCAGGTAATATTCCATATGTCACACAGTTAATGTGTATTGGGGCCAGGATTCTAGCTAATTCTAGTGGTATTCAGAGCAAGCTTGCTTAAAAGTATATTATACTCGTAATAGCACAGTACAAAAACTAGCAAAGAAAATGAACAGCCAATTCACAGGTGAAAAAATATATGAACAATAAACATATGAGAGAATATTCAGTTTTTTTTTTATTAATCAGAGAAGCACAACAGTTTTTTTAAAGGTACTAGTGTTAGACTTAAGTGCCATATACTATCTGTAGCAGCTATTCAATTCTGTTGTTGAAACAAGAAAGCAGCCATAGAAAATACATTAAAAATGAATGTAGCTGAGTGCCAGTAAAACTTTATTTACAAAAACAGGTGGCAAGCCAGTTTTGACCAGCAGGCTGTGTAGTCTTCTGACCTCTGCATTATGAGATTTTATGAATACAATATAAATATTAAAAAGAACGAATATGTGGGAATGTAAGAATATTCTAGATATGGTATTAAGGGAAAAGATGCAAGTTTCAGGGTAATGTGTATGGTACACCTCAATTGTAAAGAGCTGTATGGCAAAATATACGTGGCAGTTGTATATTGCAGCCTGCATATGTATGTTGAAAATATCTACATAAGTTGGTAAGTGCTGGCATGGACAAAGCGCAAAATGATACCCATTAAATGACTAACTTGGGATTTTTCAGGGGGCAATTGGAATTGGTCAGGTAGAGACTATTGACATTTTCTACACATGCTCTGATTTGTTTGTCTGTATAAACCATCACAAATTATTATTACGGTTTTTTAAAAAATCAAATGGTATATCATAACAATAAGAAAAAAGAAGAAAGAAGGCAAGGAATGAAGAGCGGAAGAAAGAAGAATGGAGAAAGAAAGAAGGAAGAAAGGAGGGCAGGACTCTTCTCAGTTGATTTTAAGATTTCCAACTGGAGGAACACTCTGTGGATGGAGTGCCACATGTGCTACAGGCAGATTGTTTTCACAGATGAGAGTCAGATCAGGATATGGATAGCCTAACAGAGTATAAGCCCTCTGTAAATAGTTGGTGAATGAATAACTTCATAAAGGTATATTCCTGAAAAAAGAGAAAACATAGATGACTTTATAAATATTTTTGTTGTTTTTCCCCTAATTTTTATATGAAGGAAGGCAGCTTAGCATCGTGGATAAGTCTATGTTTGAGTTCTTATTCTGTCCCTTACTGGCTGTGTAATAATGAAGTTTCTTAACTTCCCTTGGCCGCAGCTTCTTCATCTAGTCAGTGGGTACCATAAGAATACTTACCACATAAGTACTGTTGTGAGGACCAAATGAGATGACATATGTAAAATGCTTAGAACAAGGCTTATATTGAAAATGTTGAACCAAGTAAAATTGATATTGGACACTGTTTATAAAAACAGCCAGTTAGGCTGGGCGTGGTGGCTCACATCTGTAATCCCAACACTTTGAGAGGTTGAGGTGGCCCGATTACCTGAGATCAGGAGTTTGAGACCAGCCTGACCACCATGATGAAACCCTGTCTCTATCAAAAATACAAAAATTAGCCAGCCGTGGTGGCACGTGCCTGTAATCCCAGCTACTCAGGAGGCTGAGGCAGGAGAATTGCTTGAACCCGGGAGGCGGAGGTTGCAGTGAGCTGAGATCGAACCACTGTACTCCAGCCACTTAATATGGTAAAACTCCATAAAAGTCATATTTTGCTTTACAAGTCTTTGCCAGTCTTAGGGGGTGGGAGTGAAGGTTGGGAGTGAGAATCACCCATGGATATGGGCATACTGCAATGGAGACAAAATGTGGGCTATGAGAGAGGCCTAGGTTTTTACCCTGGTTATACTAACTGTGTGACCTTGGGCAAGTTACTTATCCTTCCAGAGATCCAGTGTCCCTATCCATGAAACAGGATTAATAATGTACCTCTTAGTGTTGTTAAGATGATTCCTTAGAAAATATGCTTGCTTGCACATCATTTGTAATCATGTGCACATGGTTGATATTCACTTACATATAGTCAGTATCAATGGCACATGGTTGATATCCATATGCATAAGTTTGGCATCTACATTCAAGTGGTGGGTATTTGTGTGCATGTGGTCGTATCCACATGAACATGGTCAGTATTCCATGTGCACGTGGTTGTTGCTTCACATGTACGTAGTTGGTATCCATATGATTGGGGTTGATATCCACATGCACACAGTCGGTATCCACTTGCGTATGGTTGGTACCGCACGTGTGCATAGTTGAAATTCACGTGCACATGACTGATACCCACAAAGAGCAGTCACAGTGTGGTTGACCCAGATGTCTGCCTTTCCCATTGGTTTTATGGTTGCCTGTGTGCTCTTCTCTGCTGCTGATAACATTCTCCTGCTGTTGTTTCCATGGGTGAAACACTACTCTGCTATTTTGTGGCCCTGCCTTGGAGCTTTTACTTCCAATCCCAGCTGCTTCTCTCTTCTGTTGGGTCATTTACCACCCTCTTCCTCTTCTGCCATTTGCAGCTTCTTTGCTCTTAGCTCTGCTGCCCTTGTCCCACCTTAGTCTCTCTCCTTCAGTTATTACAGCTCTTGTAGAAGACTGACTCCTCGTTGTGCAATCTTTTCTGCCCAGGGACTTAGGTCAAGCTCCAGGGTTTGGAGAGCACCAGAGTATCGCCATCCTCAAAAAGTGTCCCTAAGTGACAATCCTAAAACCCAGTGACTCAAGGCAGAATCCAGGTGGCTTGATACTTCTCTCCTTAGTGTAAGCATCTGCCCCGTTCATCATATCCAAGCTCCACATCCTTTTATATATTTTTCCCCCAACACTTGTATCTTCCAGAAATATTTATTCACATGCCTAAGGATCTCACCATCTTTCTTGAAGTTTTCTTTCCGTTTCTCCCCAAAGGCCTGTCTGGTTTTTATGCAAAGGGGACCTTAAGCAACCGTCTTGATATGCTGGAATTTTGGAGGAGTACATGCAGCTTTAGCACTTCTCCCCCCATCCAGGGTACACAGACCTTTGCCATGTGCTCAGCTGACTTCCTTAGAGATGTGATGGTGGGGTGGGGGTGGAGAAGCTACCCATGAGACCAGATGTATTCTTTTTCTTCAAGTTGTAGTGTTTTTGCTGGGGGCAACAGACTTTGCTATCAATTAGAAGTGATTGAGGTCTCAGGCTTGGGAAAACTTCTCTAGATAACAGTCAGAAGATACCAATTCCTTCCGCTATCGCAGCTGCCTCAGGTGGTCTTTTCCTATGTGTGAAATTAGCTGCAAAATTCATGTGTGTCTGACTTCATAAACACTTCTATTCCCTATCCATTTCATCAGAAAACAGGAGGTTAAAACTTGTACTTATACCCTTCTAACCTCTCTGAGGAAGTTGGCTTTTCTTTCGTTGAGCAGGAAGCTTCCTCGGTGGGGAGTAATGATATCTGACCTCAAAGGTAGGGTTGTCCAGAGATCACAGATCAGGCTGCTTTAACTTAAGAGCATGACATTGAAAATTCATGCTGTGCCCAAGGAAAAGCAAGTTTAAGAACCAAAAATCTTAAACAGATTTTCCTCAGTACGCATCTTTCTACTCTTTGTTTTTTCCAGCTTTTTACCCTGTCTAATTCTTCCCATTGGAAAAGGGCTGGTCTTGGAATTCAGATGCTTTGGCTAATTTTGTGAGTAACTTAGGAAAATGAACTTACCTCCTAGAGTGTTAGTGCATTTATTTATTTATTTTTTGCACAATGTGAGTGATAATAACCAAATCTTGGAAAATGACCATTTACTGAGTTCTGAGATATACCATGCATTTCATGTTGTAGTATACTTCTCTCATCTTGGATGGCTATGTAGCACTCATTCTCCTTTCCTGATAGCATTTGCTTTTCTCTGGGAGATTTACTTCTCCCTATAGTATGTATGATCTTGGTGGGAATGTAGCTCCAGGAGCCCTGTTTGCCATCATTGGAGCTGACGGGTCCCCTTTGCCAGATCTTTCTTTGCTTCACTAAGTATTGTTAAAGGGCAATCACATAATCCAAGTATGGTTAATTAGACTTTTTGCTTTGGGGATCTTACATATTGAACAAAGTAACTGAAAGCAATGGCTAGAGTTCATTTACTGTGTGAGCAATACTACGGACAGGCTGTGGTGTGCTTTCTGCTGTGAACACTTCCTCAGAATCTTTAGTTTCCTGTCTGGTAAGAGCCTGATCCTCCAGCTGTTTCATTAATCTTTCTATTTTCTGCAAACTTATTTTTTCAAGTCTTATTTTTTCATTTGTTTAAAACAGAAAACCTTTATTTATAAATGCAAGCATTATTTTATTTGATTCTGGCAATAATCATGTAAGTAGGTGCAATAATCATAACCGTTATACCTATAAGGAGACCGAAGCTCAGAAACGTTAAGGAACTTACCCAAATCCTGTCGTATGAAGAGGAGCTAGAGTCTGAACCCAGGTGATGGGTGAAAGATCAAATAAAATATAAACATTTGAAAGCACCTTGCATAGTCCTTGACACATAGAAAGCACTTAGCAACATTAATTAATTCTGATGTTTGTGTTGGTCAAAAAGTGACTACCTATGATGAGGGGGAGAAATAATTAATTCACCCAATGTAGAAAACTGTAAAACAAAGCTGTGATCAAGTGGTTTATTATTTTATATAGGTACTGTTCATCATCCTTGCTCATTTCTCTAATTGAAATTTTTAAGGGCAAGGTCTCTGCTCTGGAATCTCTTTGCATTTCCAGAGAATGCTAGAAAATGAGTACTCTGGCTGTATTGAAAAGAGCCTATTAGGAATAAGCCACAAAGCCTGGGTTAAGACTTTTTTGTGTGTGGTTTAATGTGCTCCAGATCTTGACACAGCCAGTGCCACCTCAAATATCCTGTTAATGATGCTCTAGTTTTCCTGGAGTAACAAACAGGAACAATCACAGCCATTCCAATCCCCCTTTGAAGAGCATATAATGACACTGGTCTGGGCAACATTTCAAAACTAATTACTTAAAAGAAATTTCATAGCATAGCAGTGACTACTCACCAGGTATTTGAAACTGGTAAAAATCTAACAGCATGGCAACCATTTTGATAATTTCTGTTATTAAATTTATCTGGACTTTCCTCTGTATTTCTCAAGAGATCAGTTTGATTATTTTTTTGAGGCATATTTTCATTTGAGCAACCTCAGTTTTAGATTTATTTATTGCATACACTTATTGCTCTACTGATATACAATAAAACCCCAGGCCCTTAAGTGCCAATTGTGCATGAAAACATTTTTTAATAGAATGAATTCCCAAGGGGAAGTTAAACGGCACCTGCTCTTTCCTTTCTTTCTTTAGGTATTTTCTACTTTTCTTTCTTTCTCCTTTTTTTTTTTTTTTTTTTCTAAATCCAAGGCTAATACAGAACAGGCGTCAGGCTCCCTGTGGGCAATTGTGTCAAATTAAATCTGACCTTTTCCAAATTGTCATTCTGGTCATTTGGAAATGATGGAGGTTTGGCTGCACCTAGGCCTGCACTTGTTTAGTTCCCTTTGCATCGTGCTCTCTGGCTTCTGTGCAAGGATCTTTTCCATTTACAATAAAGTGATGTGGATTTGGAAGACTCAGGGATGGCCTGACTTTCTGACTTTTCTGCGTCGGTCAATATGTCAATAATCAGTGGGGGTGCCGGTTCTCTCTAACTTCACCTCTGGCCTTTGCACACACTCACTCTTCCGCTGAGTCCCTGATCACGCTGGGATTGGCTTTCACATGCACCTCTTGTTAAGGTTGTGGCTGTGTTTTAGAAAATAAGACCAGTCAAAATGGAGTGCTCTGGGGAAGGAGCAGGCATCTTTAATGTTCGATAATACTTGGGCTTGGGCTCTGGTATTTTTATTAAGTTGTGCTCTCAGAATTTCACTGCAGTCCGGCCTGCTATGAGTGCTGAATGTCTCTGAGGGAGGATGGAGAGTTTTCTTTAATAGATGGGTATCCTCAAATGTGGTTTCAAGGGTCCTTTTGTGAGGGTCTGCAGGCAGAATCATAGCACACGTTTGTCCTCCGATTAAAGAACATCTCTTTGTGGATGATTTATTCTTGGGAAACCGACTTGAGAAGGTTATGTTCATTCTCCATATAAAGAATAAGTAACATTCCCCAATAATGATCAATACAGAAAATATGTCTTAAACCAAAATAACATCACTGACCCTAAACTCTAAATAAATGTTTACAATTATTCTTTATGTGGGGAATTGAAAATATAGATTTTGCTAGTTCTGTTGATTGTTAACTTATTACTGAGTTTAAGGTGCATTTATAGGGATCTAAGGGAATGAGAATTGTACCTATGACATAGGGATTATAGGATATATTTAAGGCATTTAGCGTAGTAATCACACAATGAATGTTAATTATTAATATTGCTATTGCTCTTTTGAAAAATCAAATATTTGGAGAAATGCAGCTTGATGTGGTTTGGCTCTGTGTCCCCACCCAAATCTCACGTTGAATTGTAATATTCCCCACTCGTCAAGGGCAGGGCCAGATGGAGATAATTATATCACGAAGGCTATTTCCTTCATACAGTTCTCGTGATAGTAAATAAGTCTTGTAGAATCTGATGGTTTTATAAATGGGAGTTCTCCTGCCTCCATGTAAGAGGTGACATTGCTCCTTATTTGTCTTCTGCCATGATTGTGAGGCCTCCCCAGCCATGTGGAACTGTGAGTCAATTAAACCTCTTTATTTTTTATTTTTTTATTTTTTTGAGACGGAATTTCACTCATGTCACCCAGGCTGAAACTCAGTGGCATGATCTCAGCTCACTGCAACCTCTGCCTCCCAGGTTCAAATGATTCTTCCGCCTCAGCCTCCCAAGTAGCTGAGATTATAGGCACCTGCCACTACACCCAGATAATTTTTGCATTTTTAGTAGAAACAGGGTTTCACCATGTTGGTCAGGCTGGTATCGAACTCCTGACCTCGTGATCTGCCAGTTTCGGCCTCCCAAAGTGCTGGGATTACAGGCTTGAGCCAACGCACCCAGCCCTAAACCTCTTTCCTTTATAAATTACCCAATCTTAGACATGTCTTTATTAGCAGCATGAGAACAGACTACACACAGCTGAATTCATTGCTGTTGTATATTCAAATTTTAGACACCAAAATGACAAATTTGGATGAGTTATTGATCACAGCACCCTAGATGTTAAGTGAGTTGACCAAAGCCACTGGGGTAATTGCAAAAATGATGGTATAAATTCTTGTACATTCCTCCTTTCAGGAGGTGGCCCCTAATTTCTTTTCCCTTGAATATAGACAGGCCTTCTTGGCTAACTTGTACTGAATGGAAAGGAGCAGTAGGGAAGCTAGCTGACTTCCCAGACTAGGTCACAAAAGGCAGCACTCCTGGCTGTCTTTAGCTCTTGGAATGCTCCCTCTTAGAACCCAGTTGTCATCTGTGAAGAAGTCCAGACTACATATAGGGATTTGGGCCAACATCATCTGCTGAAATCTCAGCTGATAACCAGGGCCAATAGCCAGACATATGAGTGAGGTAGCTTTACAGGTGATTCCAGCCCAGCCACTGTCGGACTGCAACTACATTAGAACACTTGAACTCGACTCGTCCACCGAGCCCTGTGAGAGGAAATAATAGGAGCAACAAAACACTGTTGTTTATGCCACTACATTTTGTGTATGTTTTTTAATGCAACAATGGATAAACAGAGCAAATAGTAAAGCATTAAAACTAGAACCCAGTTCCCTTGACTTTTGTCCATTGCTTTGATTGCTTCATTAGGTTACTTTTTTGACTTTCATTTGTTTTAAATAAGAATTTATAAAATGCTTATATTTCAGGTGTATTAAAGTTCTTAGACTATTTTTAGAAAATGAGATGGTTAGAAAGGGTATTATGCTCTTTGAGCCTCATTATACAAATGAATAAATTGTACCTCAGAGAGTATTTAGGATCATTGTAAGTGGTAAGATGCAATACATATTTAAAACTTAAGTGTCTAAATGTTGGATCGTGGATGGCAATGATAACACTCACAAACAAGGGCTCATAACTAAGCTGTTTCCATACATAATTGAGTAACAATGCATGGTTAGCTATTATCAAGATCACGTAATCAAATAATCTGGGCTTCTGCTTGATATTGGAAGATTTGAATTATGCTTGAGAAATGAACTTACTTTTTAGTATTCACTTCATTTTGTGATCTGTCAATAGAATCAAAATGCTCACTTAAATACATCCAGAAGTGTACATTCATATGGTTATTCATTTGTACACTTTCACATTATAGTTTGAAAGCTTTCCTTTCCCCTTTTCTCGTGAAAACTATTGGAAAAAATGGATTAGAAAATTGAAATATAGAAGAGACAGAATCAAGGTGCATGAAATACAGCATGTTTGCTGAGGAAGTCAGCCTTCTCTGGTTGGGTGAGGAAACACATTGCTATTGTGGACAGCATAGTGGTCTGGGAGAATCCTGGGGGAAAGACTGCATCAGAGTGATGGGGAATTTCTAATTTTTGCTTTTGCCTACTCTGCATATATCTGCCTGGGGGATAGAAAATTACTCTTTTTTTTTTTTTTTTTTTTAAGTTTTCCTGCTGCAGCCAGTGCTTTTTGGTGGCTGCAGTTCTGATTCACCGAGACTGTGAAAACTTGAAGGCTGCTGGCTTGAAGAGGCCCAGGGACCACCATGGAGAATTTTTGATACATTAAACATAGAACCAGCCCTTCTCCTCTGTGGAGTGCTCAGCAGTCTGGGTGCAATTTTATTGGTGCCCAAATACCTCTTTCTCTATGACACATTCTTAAATTTCTAAACCTTTTATACTTTTAAATTTAGTTTTTAGTGAATTCTTATAGGCTTTTAAGCATCTTTTGCTCTGATTTTGGTTAAGATGTTGATGGATTGATTTGTGGTATCCATAGATTATATGCCCTTGTTACCAACTGTCTGTTGGGGAAGAAGAGTTGTCCCTAAGAGAGAGAAGACTCTGTAACTCTTGATATGTCTTAGCACAGACAGGAATGGCCAAGGACAGGAAGACTTGGTGTTTCTTCTTTATTTACTCAGTCAGTGACTCATATCACAGTACAGGTATCTCTGACTATGAGAAAAGAGTAAGACTAGCTACCTTTACTCTGGTCCAACAATTCGGAGTTGATTCTTGAAAATGATTCTTCTGTTTTCAGATGCTGAATGATCATAAAGTAATAAGACACTTTAGTGTCAGGAGACCTATGTTCAATCCTCACTCTGTCGTTTATGAGACCGTGGCATGTTACTTAATATCCCAGAGGACCTCAGGTTCCTCAGCTGTAGCATGGGAGTAATAATGACGACTTATAGATTCAATAAGACACCATTCAGCAGCTATCAATTTAGAATTAGTCATTGTTTTTTGCTTTTTTTTTTTTTTTTTTGATAACATAACCTAGGCTAAAATTTGAATTTAACGCATGGATAATTAAGTGAATAAAGAGAAAAGAGGGTAAGTCCATTTTTATTTTATATATAAAATGAAACTTTGAGTTTAAGAAATTTTAACACTGGCTGGGCACAGGGGCACACGCTTGTAATCCTAGCACTTTGGAAGGCCAAAGTGGGCGAATCACCTGAGGTCAGGAGTTCTAGACCGGCCTGGCCAACATGGTGAAACCCTGTCTCTACTAAAGATACAAAAATTAGCTGGGCATATTGGCAGGTGTCTGTAATCCCAGCTACTCAGGAGGCTGAGGCAGGAGAATCGCTTGAATCCGAGAGGCAGAGGCTGCAGTGAGCCGAGATCGTGCCACTGCACTCCAGCCTGGGCGACAAAGTGAGACTCCATCTCAAAAAAAAAAAAAAAGAAAAAGAAAAAAAAGAAATTTTGACCCTAATGAAAACATTTATTTACCTGAATCTCTTCTGTGTTAAAAGTTTTCTCTTTCAGAAAGTCCCATCAGGTGTACCTCTGTCCCCCTCCATGCACATGCAGTTTCCTGGGAGAAGTAATACGTTGACCCCCTGAGTGTAGATTGGTTTTGGATAAACTTAAAACAAGTCCTACTGCCCATGGCACCACTTTCATACCAGAAGGTGAAAGCATGTTACTATAGTTATGCTAAATTTTCATCAAAAAATATCTCTTGCTTTTATTACAGTGAACATTTCATTCCATCTGGGGAATGCAGCTGAAGTCCAGCAGTTGTAGGTTCCATACTCTGAGTTACTTGTATGGGTTGAAGACATGATAGTTGTTAGGATCGGAGAAGCAGTGATAAATGTTCCTATTTTCCTTTTCTTTGCAAGATTGCAATACTATAAACCATCAAAATGCAATCCAGTTAAATTAATGGGTGTGAAATGAGAAGGCCTGATCTCTTGCATTATGGAAGGACTGAAGTTTCTTTCTTCTAGGTTACATTACGGACTCAGATAGGAAACACATTGACATAAATTCTAAGAAGCACAGAACAGAAGAGTTGCATAAAAGGT
Source organism: Piliocolobus tephrosceles (assembly GCF_002776525.5). Classification (NCBI taxonomy): domain Eukaryota; kingdom Metazoa; phylum Chordata; class Mammalia; order Primates; family Cercopithecidae; genus Piliocolobus; species Piliocolobus tephrosceles. Next base: position 158,524,163 of record NC_045436.1, on the reverse strand, counting down.
GAAAATATGTTGTTGAGATTATACTTGAAAATCCTTAGGAAGAGAATTCATGGGAGGCTGACATTTGTTTTAGAAAATCCACTGCTTCCAGTTCACCCTCCGTGGTTGGAGCCCATGGCTCTTTCTTCGGTGGAGCACCAGGGGAAGAGGTTGGCTTGCATTTGGGGCCATTTGTATAAAAGCAACTCCCCATAACCCTAGATTTGGGGCCATTTGTATGAAAGCAGCTCCCCATAACTCTCTGTGGTGGGGTGAGACAGTCTTGGGAATCTGCTGAGAGGGGAGCAGAGTCATGACCCAATGTCACTCTCATTTCCAGGCATAGGATCATGGAGGGGTGTTTTGGTTGGAATCAACTGCTGCATTCTTTGTGTAATTATTTCTCTGTCTTCTCATCTCTCTCCTTTACCTGAGAGCACATATTTAAAGCGTAAAAGTGAAATGTGCATATGATGGAGCTCCCTGGGATATGCACAGAATTTCTGTCTTTATTTTTAAATCCCTCTGTTTTCAGACACTGAATCTATTAACGTTTCTGATTGACTTCTTCCTTTATCCCCGCAGCACAGAGTCACAGGTTTGTAGAATCGTTGATGCACAGTCGTGGCTTTCTGAGAAACTGATCCTTAAGCTGTGTCTGCTCTACACCACAAGGGACCACGGAGCTTTCTTAGGTGGTCTGGGGCTGTCATTTTTGTTCAAAAATGTTCAATCTTTTCTTCTTTCTTAGTGAATAATTTATTTAATACAGTCAGCTACAGTCAGGCAAGCAAAATTTTATTTGTGTCTCATCAAAGAAGAGACAAACTCTCTATTCATTCTGGTAAAGACTTTTTTTCTTTGACGGTGCCAACTAAGAGGAGTTGTGACTCTTGGTTCAGAAACTGGACATTTGATGTGAATCTGTGAACTCTAAAATTTCAAAGTATCACAGAGCAGTAGAAAGAGCACTGACTGTATAACCAATTGAATGTCACTTCTATGCCAGGCTTAACGTAATGAGAGCTGGTGCTTACTGTAAGTCAGATCCTGTTATAAGAGCTTTCATATATTAGCCCATCTTTAATCTCCTACAAGTCTTATGAGGTAAGGCTATTATTTTGATCTTTGTTTTAAGATAGTGGAAGAGGAGGCACAGAGATGTCAAGCAACTTGCCTGGGCCACCCAGCTTCAAAGTAGCAGAGCTGGGATTTGAACCTTGGCAATCTGGCTCAGTGTCTATATACTTAACTGCTTTTAATTGCTATTTCCCCTCCACCCAATCTTATTTAATCTTAATAACAATTTTGTAATGCAACTACTATTATCCACAATTGGCATAAGAAGCAACAAAATGAGCTCAAATTCACCAGTCCAGTAAGGGAAATATCTAGGGCTTGCATCCAAGTTTCTCCAAAAAGCAATAATTACCAGAATCCTGTTTCAAAGAGGAATCTGAGTTTAAGCTGTGGTTATATCCCATGCAAGCCCTGTGACCTTGTGTCAGTCCCCTATCCTTCTGAAGCCAGAAACCTTATTCATAAAGTGGAAATGATAATACTATTCTGCCCATCTCATGGGTTTGAAGATCGCAGCAACCGAAATAATACAGGGAAAATCTTGTTTCTCTCCAGTGTTTTTGGCAGTGAGTAAGGGAGCCTGTTTGGATCATTTCCTCTTTCATTTTCTAAGAGACAATATAGTGAGCTGCAATCTTGGAAGAGTTACTGTCCTTTCCTATGCATGGAAGTTACTTCCCAGGAGGCACTTGGGCACTGAAGTATTTGGATCTGCCTCATCAATCTATGTGGTTGATGTTTCTAATTTTTCTTAGACTTTGCTTGGAAGCCCAGGCTTAGGTAGAACCTTGAGGGGAAAAGAAAGGTACTTAAAATAACACCAAATATTTTTGCAAAAACAAAAAATATTTTGAGGAACAGAAGTGTCTTCTAAAACAGGCTACTATGGCAGTTCCTTTTGATAAAACTTTATGTCAATGACACACTTATAACCTTATAACTTGGGCTACTACAATACAGGGGCCTGAAGATGAATCACATAAGGGCTAATGTTATCTTAAAAACTCATTAAACATTGACTAAATGGTCAAACATTATGGAAAATCCATAAATAAAATTCTGGGAGTCTTGGAGTGAAGGCAAGTGATGACAAGAGTTAGACTGTGATTCTGAAGAATGAGATTTATGAGAGATAATGTAGTACCAATGGAAGGGAAGCTATAGTGGAAGCCTGGGTGGTTTAGCAGATGGGGAGATAGATTGACTCTAGGTACTAGAAAAAGGGCAACTAAATTGGAAGTTGGCTTCACATGCTCTCAGTAGCATCTGAGCCCTTGCTTCTGTTAAATTATTTATTAAATAATGTATTTAATAAATTTATTAATTAAATAATGTATTTAATAAATTTATTAATTAATGTATTTAATAAATTTATTAATGTATTTAATAAATTTATTAATTAAATAATTTATTTAATAAATTTATTTATTGCTCTGTAATGATTCTGTGAGTATGCTGGGTGATTTTTTTTTTCTCTTCTGGTTTTTGTCTGTGCACAATCACATGGGTGCATTGAGCCAGAAAGTTGGCTGGAGGCTAGGTTCAGCTGGGTCAGCTGAGATGACTGGGATTCTTCCTCTAGTGGTCGTTCATTCTCAAGGAAGACGGACTGAGCCATGGTTGTGGGGGGAAGCATTTCAAGAGGACAAACTCCAAATGCATATGCTTTTGTCAAATCTCTATTTGTGTTTTTGTATTAGTCTGTTCTCATGCTGCTATAAAGAATTGCCCTAGACTGGGTAATTTATAAGGGAAAGAGGTTTAATTGACTCCCAGTTCTGCAGGGTGGGAGGGGCCTCAGGAAACTTACAATCATGATGGAAGGGGAAGCAAACATGTCCTTCTTCACATCTTGGCAGGAAGGAGAAGTGCCAAGCAAAGAGGGAAAAATCACTTATAAAAACCATTGGATCTCATGAAAACTCACTCACTATCAAGAAAATAGCAGCACGGGGATAACTACCCTCATTATTCAATTATCTCCCCCTGAATCCCTCCCATGACACATAGGGATTATGGGAACTACAGTTCGAGATGAGATTTGTCTGGGGACATAGCCAAACTGTATCATTCTGCCCGTGGCCTCTACCAAATCTCATGTCTTCATATTTCAAAACACAACTATGCCTTCCCAACAGTCCCCAAGAGTCAACTAATTCCAGCATTAACCCAAAAGTCCAAGTCCATAGTCTCATCTGAGACAAGGCAAGTCCCTTTTGCCTATCAGCCTGTAAAATCAGAAGCATGTTAGTTATTTCCTAGATACAATGGGGGTACTGGCATTGAGTAAATGCTTCGATTCCAAATGGGGGAAATTGGCCAAAAAGAAGGGGTACAGGCCCCATGCAAGTCTGAAATCCAGTAGGGCAGTCAAATCTTAAAGCTCCAGATCTCTTTGACTCCATGTCTCACATCTAGGTCACAGTGATGCAAGGAGTGGGCTCCTATGGCCTTGGGCAGCTCTGCCCCTATGGCTTTGCAGGATACAGACCTGCTCCTGCCTGCCTTCATGGGCTGGCATTGAGTGTCTGCAACTTTTACAAGTGCATGGTGAAAACTGTGGTGGATCTACCATTCTGGAGTCTGGAGGACCGTGACCCTCTTCTCACAGCTCCACTAGGCAGTGCCCCAGTGGAGATTCTGTGTGGGAGCTCCAATCCCACATTTCCTTTTCACATTGCCCTAGCAGAGGTTCTCCATGAAGGCTCTGCTCCTGCAGCATACCTCTGCCTGGACATCCAGGCATTTCCATACATCCTCTGAAATCTTTGCAAAAGTTCTCAAACCTCAGTTCTTGACTTCTGTATACTGGCAGGTTCAACACAGTGTGGAAGCTGCCAAGTCTTGGCACTTGCACCCTCTGAAGCCATGGCTGGAGCTGTACTTTGGTCCCTTTTAGCCATGGCTAGGATCCAGGGCACCAAGTCCTGAGACTGCACAGAGCAGCAAGTCTGTGGGCCCGACCCATGAAACCACTTTTTCCTCCTGGGCCTCTGGGTCTGTGATGGGAGGGGCTGTTGTGAAGACTTTTGACTTTTGACATGCCCTGGAGACATTTTCCCCACTGTCTTGATGATTAACATTTTTCTCCTCATTTCTTTATTTCTGTCTTCCTTTTTTTTTTCTTTGAGATAGTCTTGCTCTGTCACCCAGGCTGGGGTACAGTGGCGCGATCTTGGCTCACTGCAACCTCCACCTCCCAGGTTCAAGCAATTCTCCTGCCTTAGCCTTCTGAGTAGCTGGGATTACAGGTGCTCACCACCACACCCATCTAATGTTTGTATTTTTTTAGTAGAGATGGGGTTTCACCTTGTTGGTCAGTCTGGTCTTGAACTCCTGACCTTGTGATCTGCCCACCTCAGCCTCCCAAAGTGCTGGGATTACAGGCGTAAGCCACCATGCCTGACCTTGGCTCCTCATTTCTTATGCACATTTCTGCAATTGGTTTAAATTTCTTCTCAGAAAAACGTTTTTTCTTTTCTAGCACATCACCAGGCTGCAAATTTCCCGAACTTTTATGCTCTGCTTCCCTTTTAGACTTGTTCCAATTCCAAACCATATCTTTGTGAATATATAAAGCCGAATGCTTTTAACAGCATCCAAGTAACGTCTTGAACACTTTGCTGTTTAAAAATGTCTTCCACCAGATACCCTGAATCATCTCTCTCAAGTTCAAAACTCCACAGATCTCTAAGACAGGGGCAAAATGCAACCAGTCTCTTTGCTAAAGCATAGCAAGAGAAACCTTTATTCTGGTTCCCAACAAGTTCCTCACCTCCATCTGAGCCTGGACTTTATTGTCCATATCACTATCAGCATTTTGGTCAAAGCCATTCAACAAGTCTCTGCTTCCAAACTTTCCCACATTGTCTTGTCATCTTCTGAACCCTCCAAACTGTTCCAAACCTCTGCCTGTTATGTGTTTCCAAAGTCATTTCCACATTTTTGGTTATCTTTACAGCAGCACTCCACTACCTGGTACCAATTGACTGTATTAGTCTGTTCTCATGCTGCTATAAAGAACGGCAAGAGACTAGATAAAGGAAAGGAGGCTTAATGGAATCACAGTTCTGCATGGCTGGGGAGGCCTCAGGAAACTTACAGTCATGGTGGAAGGGGAAGCAAACACGTCCTTCTTCACAAGGCAGGAGGAGAGAGAAGAATGAGAACCAAGGAAAGGGAGAAGTGCTTATAAAACCATCAGATTGCTTGACATCTCACTCACTCTCATGAGAACAGCAGCATGGGGGTAACCACCACCATGATTCAATTACCTTGCACCTGGTCCCTTCCATGACACATGGGGATTATGGGAGCTATAATTCAAGATGAGATTTTGGTGGGGACACAGCCAAACCATATCAGTTATGTTTGTTGATGTATCACTAGCCAAAGAAATTCATGAAGCCAAGCTCTAACTCAATGCAGTAGGAGAATCAACAAGAGCATGTGTCCTGGCAGGTGTGATCTATTGGGGGTGATTAATAGAACATTCAATGATAGCCTGCTCTCTGTTTTCTTCCACATGTGAATATGACTACACCTTTTAGGATCCCCAAAATTTCACTTACTCATGACACCATAGTGAATTTTATGAATTCATGATCTGAATCTGATCTAGATGTAGATAAGGACTTTGAGTGAGCTTCTCTTGATCTTGAGATCTGTGAATTAAAATGATAAGTCACTTAATCCCTGATGCCTAATATACAATGGTAACACAGAGGACAGAATCAAAATAACCACATTAGATATTTTCATTCTAAAAGAAGAAGGGTAGGAGGAGGCACATAGCTGTCACTGACCCATAGCAATTCTGAAATTCAGCCAGGTGCATACTGTCAGAGCTTCTTGTTCTAGGCAAAGAAACGTTCCTTGATTAGGACCCAGTTGTACTTCTTGAGAATGGTTTCCTAATCCATGGTTCTCTTTGGGTCTTAGCTCTACCCTCTAGTCTTCCCTTTTCTAAAAGATATAGCCTGTGTTTGCTGCTAAGGAGCTTTCTCAATCTGCTTCTTGCTTATAGAAAGTTGGAGATCCAGAACTTCTTTTCATTTTGAATCTTCTCTGCTCCTTGTAGTTCAAGCTAGTACAAAATTTTCCACATGCCACTCAGTGGGAATTGTATAAATTTGATTTCATGCCTCGCAAGTCACTCCATAATCCTTTTTAAGGCAGACCACTCTCTGTTTTGGGCAGAGTGTCAGGGTGCTGTGGGACATTGTCTTTAAGATTTTCCAAAACATTTTAGTTTAATTGAGAGGGGCTAACTAGGTACTCTGTTAAATCTTTCTGAGGTTTTAACTAAAGGTCTTATAGATAAACCTTTGATTTGATCTCAACCCTGAGGCTATTTCTTAGTTTTGACTCTTTTACTGACTAAAGATAGTAAAAAATGTGAAATAGTTTTATTTTCCAACCTAGTACATCTTCTATAGTTCCTTGAAATTCTGTTTGCATATTTAATACTGCGGTCTGTATCTAATCTCTCTATTTCTTATACATGAGAGCCAGTTGGCACTTTCAGTCTTCTGCCTGGAAATCTCCTTATTCAGGTGCACAAATCAATTTTCTGTCTTCCAAATTAATGTAGGCAATATTTTGCCAATTGATTTTACTACACACCAAAAGTTACTATCTTTCTAGTCTCCCATGGCAGATTCCTCACTGTGGTAAACAGATAATAAACCCTTAAAGATGACCATGTCATAATCTCTAAAAACCATGAGTATGTTACCTTACATGAAAATGACAATAGGGAATTTGAACATATGAATAAATGAGGAATCTTGAAGTCGGGAGTTTATTCTCTATTATTTTATGTGCCCAATGTAATTCCAAAGGTACTTATAAGGGAAAGAGAAAAGGAAAGTAGAAGAATCAGAGAGAGGAAAGGAGATACAATGATGGAAGGAGAAAAAGAGAGAGAAATTTGAGAATGATACACTGATGAATTTGAAAACAGAAGAAGTGACCACAAGTCAAGGAATGTAGCCTGCCTCTACAAGATGAAAAATGCAGGGAAATGTTTTCTTCTTTAGAGCCTCCAGAAGGAATGTAGCTCAGCCAACACCTTGATTTTAGTTAAGACCCATTTTGGACTTCTGATCTCTAGAACTGTAAAATGAAAACCTGTGTTGTTTGAAGTCACTAAGTATGTGGTAATTTGTTACAATTGGTGATTAAATGGAACTATCCCATTTAATGAGTTCCAATAGACAAAAATCTCACCTCAGATATCCAAAGAGCTTATGGACTTAGGGAAACAAAAGCGGCATTGTCTTTTTTTTTCTTTTTTAAGCCCAAGCAGCCTGTTGGTGTTTCTGAGTTTTTATTAAAAAGAACTGTTGGCATAGTGTATTAGTCTGTTTTCACACCGCTAATAAAGACATAACCAAGACTCAGTAATTTATAAAGGAAAGAGGTTTAATTGATTCACAGTTCCACATAGCTGGGAAGGCCTCAAAATCATAGCAGAAGGTAAATGAGGGGCAAAGTCATGCCTTACATGGTGGCAGGCAAGAGAGTGTGTGCAGGGGAATTGCTCTTTTATAAAACCATCAGATCTCGTGAGGCTTATTCACTATCACAAGATCAATATAGGAAAAACCCATCCCTATGATCCAATTACCTCCCACCAGGTCTCTCCCATGCCACATAGGAATTATGGGCACTATAATTCAAGATAAGATTTGGGTGGGGATACAGCCAAAGCAGATCACATAAAGTGGTTTAATGTTTGAATAAAGCTTCTGTGAGCTATCGGTCTTTAGTGGGATACATAAAGTATTTTATAAATGTCTGATCTCTATTCAATTATTCTTTTCCACTAAACAAAAGATTTATAAAATATATCATTTAGTAATGCAGCCTGGCAGAGAAAGTGTTAAAATCCATGTAAGCTAGCAGAGCTAAAATTTGTTATTATCTTAGCCATGAAATTTGAATAAATCAAAGAACGAATGAAGTTGGTGTGTAGACTTATAACCTGCAAATCTTTTGTCTGTGCGTTCCATGCATGAATGATTATTAATGATGGCTATTTAATGCATTCATGTGGAAAGATACTAATTCACAGCAGGGAAGTAGCAGCTCTCACTTAGGATCTGACTCTGGGGTTTGTGGAACATGAGCCAGTCAACATACCTGAATGCTGAGTGTTCACTGGGGATTGGACATCGGGGACATGCTTGCAGGTATATATTATTCACTAACCAGAACACCCAGGAAAGGGTCATGACTATTCTGAAAACCTTAATGGTTTGACAAATGGACATTTGAGCAATTTATAATAAGCTGCTCAAGAGTTCCTAATTTAATTTCTTATTTTAACTGCTGGGAGAGTTCAGGGTGTCAAAGTGTCTTGAGAATATTACAGTGAAAATGAGAACTAGGAGAAGAATTTCATTCTTTTCTTAGGATAGAAGACAATGCCTATCATTCACTAGTCTAAGATTAGTCTTTTATTAATTAGTAAAGAAATACTTTTTGAATGTTCCTATGAGTGTGCGTGTGGTCAGTCCAAGGCTTACCTCTGCACCAGCAGTACTTGGTCAGAGGAGGTGAATTATAGGATTGTGGGCCAGGTTATAAAGCAGTGAGTTACTGGTAAATGATTAACAACTGAATCTCAGGGAAAAAGAAAAGACAAGGCCATGATTAGTAGAGTTTGCCAATTTCATGGTGTAAATACTCCCATCATGACAAATTTAACTTAACTGGATGTCACTGAACATGGGTTTGGGAGGGGATGTTCCCAGTTTTCTCTCATCAGCCGGTGCAAAGTGATGTCAACACTACATCATTGCAAAGAGATTTCAGGGTGTAGTTACTGTAAGAAATACATCATGCTGTAAGATGAAGAACTCTAAGACTCACCTGAACATCTTGCAGGGCCTACATTGTCATTTAGCAATAATGATGTAAACTGGCCTGGGGATTTCTAATGCTGACTGGGGATCACTGGGTCCCTTTGACCATGGGACCTAAAATCCTAAGTCCTATTTCTAGAGACAAGCCTATCTCAGTACAGATGCAACTTTCATGAGCCTTAAAACAAAGCTCACCTGATATGGTTTGGCTCTGTCCCCCCACCCAAATCTCATCTCAAATTTTAATCCCCAAGTGTTGATGGGGGGACCTGGTGGGAGGTGATTGGATCATGGAGGCAGTTTCCCCCATGCTGTTCTCGTGATAATGAGGGAGTTCTCAGGAGATCTGATGGTTTAAATGTGGCAGTTTCCCCTGTGTGCTATCTCTCCCCTGCCACCATGTAAGATGTGCTATGCTTCTCCTTTGCCTTCTGCCATGATTGTAAGTTTCCTGAAGACTTCTCAGCCATGCAGAACAGTGAATTAATTAAACATCTTTTTTTTGTACATGACCCAGCAGGCAGTTCTTTATAGCAGTGTCAAAACAGACTAATACATCATCATCCTTACAAGAATAGCTTAAACTCCCTTGAAGAAAATAAACAAACAACAACAATAACAACAACAACAACAAAAAACACCTAGTAACTGATCCAGACTGAATACAAGTATAAGAAAGGGAGAAGATGGCTGGGCGCGGTGGCTCATGCCTGTAATCCCAGCACTTTGGGAGGCTGAGGTGGGTGGATCATGAGGTCAGGAGATCAAGACCATACTGGCTAACATATGAAACTCCGTCTCTACTAAAAATACCAAAAAAAAAATAGCCTGGCGTGGTGGCGGAAGCCTGTAGTCCCAGCTACTTGGGAGGCTAAGGCAGGAGAATGGCATGAACCCAGGAGGTCAAGCTTGCAGTGAGCTGAGATCGCGCCACTGAACTCCAGCCTGGGCGACAGAGTGAGACTCTGTTTAAAAAAAAGAAAAAGAAAAAGGAAAAGAAAGGGAGAAGATTCCACCAAACTCTAAGAAGGGTCTCCAGATGGAAACCCTTCTGGTTAAGCAGTCATCTGATCCCTGATTGTATCTGGCCCATGCCACCAGCTTGCTCCTGCTATCTATGTTGCAAGAACATTGCCAGAATACACTGTCTGCACTGGTGGTGCCTACATAAGTAGGTCTCATCTTTGACACGTGCAAACTGGACCAAAGTGGAGAAGTGACCTCTGGAGAAGCTGGTCAACTAGGACCACCCAAGACCCCCAAACGTGACATGGGACAGAAGCCACATAGTCACCTACTTTGGGGACTCCTCTATACACCTGCATTTAGACTTAACAACATCATAGATACAGAGAAGGTGAGCAGTTTAAGGATTTCTCTTTCTGTTTGTTTTTCATTTTTTTTTCTGCAGAAGAGAAATAATTTAAAGTTTCGCTTTTTACATGAAGGACAATGCCATTCATATCCTCCTGGTTGTATTTTATCTTAAAGACCATAGAGCCTAAATCTTGAACCACCTCGAGGGTGGGCGATGCTTCATGAAGCAGTTGTGTTAAATGACAAACCCATCTAGGTAATTGAAGCACTTGCTGGGTTTTTAAAAAATTGTACTGTGATTCCAATTTTAATTTTTCAGAGACATGTTATATGAGAGATTAAAGGACTCTATTTCAGTGATTCATTTAAATCAATTATGAATAAGTTGACATCCCTGGGAAGCCTTTGAATATTTTATTATATGTATGGATGGCACTTCTAATTGGAGACAGTTACACTCACCTACTCCAACTCACTCCTTCTTCAGTACAGATTCCCAAGCCAATCAATCTTAAAGTTTCTATGTTTAAAAAATTGTTCCAAAACAATCTGAAACAGAGTGGGAGTAAGAGAACCATATCCTATAATGTCATTGTTCTAAATTTCTTAAGGTAGATGCAGAAAGAGTCAGTTCTGACCTAGATTCATTATAGGTTGGGGTGGAATATACTCTGGTGACCTCTGAGGTGGTGCTTACCAGGGTTGCATCAGCTGATCTGTCTGGGAAGCATGTGGCCTGTGTGTTTCCCATGAAGCAATTGTTCCATAAAAATTTGAGGGTGATGACAGTGTCAGAGCCTCTGAGAATGCCTAGAATGACCCAGCTCCTGGAAAAATTTGGACTGAGGGTGTGGTGCTGTGCTTTCTTTTACCCCAGGAAATATCCCATGCCTACATGACCTATCATAAACCAGACATTGAAGTCAGGGTCTGGGATGAAAAGGGTGATTAAGCCACATGTCCTACCAGGATATTTATAACAATGCGTATTATTGTATGTTCAAGAATGCTTTTCTCAGTTGCTTACAATAGCTGAAAATTTGGAAGCAACATACACGTCCCCAAATTGGAAACTAAATTTTGAATTATGGCTTAGTAATGCAATAGGATTCTATGTAATTATTATAAATATTAATACATACATCCTATAAAACTTGAATGAATAATGTATAATTATGTTAAAAACATTTATAATATGTTTTATTTATGTAAAAGACATATTAACAACACATATATAGAAAAATGACTGAAAGAATTGTAAGAATTTGTGACATTTCTATTTTGTTTCTCTATATTTCTTCATTGAGACACCACATAATAATGAAAAAAGGGCAAAAAGTTAAACATGAAAAAAGACAATTGTTACGAATACTTACTTTAAGAGAACTGTTTATGAGGCTTTGACTATGACCCTGTCTTCCTGGATTCATTCCATTTCCCCCATTTCCCACATATACCTCCCCTCCCCCATCCTCCTTTATGGAAGCTCAGCATGGCAGATTCAATTGTTTTGCTTCTAACCCCCAAGGATTCTCTCAGGACCATGTTGTGAAGGTGGAGACCTGGTTACCGGAGATTTTTCAAGTAGTTCAGGGAAGCTGGAGCTATTTCAAAAATCCCAGCAGGGAAGAAAGACCCTGTTGGAATCTAGTGGCTGGCATGCCCATGACGGACCCTCCTGGCTGGCATCATCATTGATTCAGACACTCAAGCCTTCCTGTCTCAGTTTTCCTTGGCTTCTTTTAGAACTACCCCTTCCACTGATGTGCTCCTGCCACAAAAGATTGCAGATGCTGGACAAATCCTAAAGTAGCTCATCAGGATGCAGCTGCCCTCTCAGCTCAATCCTACTTAATGTCTATGTCAGCATATCCCTCGTCTTCTCTAAGTCTCAGGCCACGAGCCGTGTTTTTAGCTTTTCTAAATGGAAGCATGTCTCAAGAGGAGGATTAACCAATTGGCTAAAGAACAAAGAATCAATTTAGTTTAAAATAGTTTCTTTAATGGTGGTGTTTTGCATCCATAGTGATTTTCCAAGGCCCTGTCTGCTTTGTGCAAAATCCTCGGGGAGTCTAGCGTGGGTCTGCCTGTCACCATCAGGCAGGCAGGATGGCAGTGGACCCCTGCTTTCTGTCAGAATGAGAAACTGACCCGGAAATGGATGTAACTTGTAAACCATCTGCAAAGCAGTGACAACTGCTTAGGGTGCTTCTTGAGTGTCATATCTTTAATAAAAAGAATAAAGGAAATTATCAAAAGTTATAGAGAGAAGATAGCTAAAGAATGTATAGCCCTACCTCTACACCGACCAATTGATTACAAACAATGATCTAACAAGATTTTCCGGTGCTGAAATTTATCCCTAGCAATACATGTAATCATAACTTATGTTTTAAAATAAAAAAGAAAACAAAACCTTTCATTGTGTGGTTAATCAAGTCCTTTGGACATGTATTTCATTTGAAGTAGAGAACCATATTTAGGCAATGCCATCTAATAATTGAAATCAGGCGTGATGCCAAATGTTGCAATACATGAAGAAGGTATTATTTAATGCTGCTTCTTTTTTGTCACTACAAAAATCTACCTTCCCACTCCTCCTGAGTTTAAATAACACATGCAATTCTAACATTTTTTTGAAAATAAAAATTTTAAGTAGGTTTTGCTAAGAGTTTAAAATGTGAAGTAATATATAACATATGCTGATACAGATGGAGAACTGAATACCCTACAATTTTCTGAGTAATTACTGAGTGCCAGACACTAGGTATAGGTTATTTTTAAAAATGCAATAGTTGTGAAATGTAGACATGATGATTATCCCTACTCATCTGATATTAAAATTGAGGCCAGGGGGTTTCATCTTTTCCAAGACCTTCTGACTGGAAGTGGTAGAGTCAAGTTTTTACCACTTCAGCTTTAAAGATGCCTGGCTTTCTATAAGCCAAATGATCTTCCGGATATCTATCTATCTATCTATCTATCTATCTATCTATCTATCTATCTATCTATCTATCTACATATCTATATCTATACAGAGAGAGAGAGCATGGACATATTAAAATTGTATTTTAGAAAACTTATAGGTGAGAATGAAATTATTTAAAAAGACTTTTTTCAGCAGGCAAATGTGAGGTGAAAGAAGAATATAGGATGGAGAAAGGAAGTGTCAGAGTAATGGAGTATATCCTAAACCCTGCAAAATGATGAGACCTCCTGCAACTCAAGGAGAATGGCAAGGTTAGGTGATGAGCAGAAATGTCAGAGTGAGAATCAAGACAAGGGGCTTAGCCATGAGTTCTTTGGAGGCAGGGTCCCTTTTTAGACTGTTTCCTCACTGCTCAGCACAGAGAGTCTTTCTTGTATATCCTTGGTGTTCTATAAATACTTCCCAAATGAAGGCATTGAGTATTTTAGGACATGGATATCAAGTTCCTAGACCGAATCTGAAATTACCAAGATATAGAGTCCAGGTCTTCCTATTCCAGGTAGTTCTTATTCTACCTGGTAGCTGGCTTTATTCAACCTAGAATAAAACCATTCCAACCTAGAAATTTTTAGTGCAGGAGTTCTGAACCAGAGGTTCATGAAAGGGCTTGTTTGGGAGAAGAGGGTTTTTTATATAAGAGGTCTATTGTAATGCTTACATATAATCCAGGTTTTGGCATGTATGTACATTTTAATAGGGAAAGAGGAAGCATAGCCTTTATCAGATTCTGAAGAGGGGATCTAAAGCATAAAAATCGTAATGAAAACAAGATGAAGTGATGAGAGGACAAAGAAGATTCTAGGTCTGTCCTTTCCATTCTAATTCATTTTCTTCTCTCCATCCTCCAGAATGCCAAGTTATTCTTTGTTGCATTCTTTTGCTCTTGCCATTATAAATGCTGACATTTAAGTGCTGTCATCATGCCACTTTCCTTAAATGTCACCTCACCATTTTTTTTGTTCAACTAACTCCTCTTCATCCTTTGGAACCCAGAGCCTCTTCCATCAAGTCTTCCATGACTATTTTAGATCCCATAGGTTTAATATCTTCCTGCTCTGAATTCCTGTAGAGCTTATGGTTTACCCTATACAACTTATCATTTAATTCTATAGCATCTGTCCCTGTTATTTCATGAAGTCAACTTTTTAATGCTAATAGATTAACAGATCCTTGGGTGAAGGTACTACATCATAAATTAGTGGTTGAGAGTGCACGCTTGGCTAAGTCTTTCCTCCTTATTGTGTGCCCTTGAGCAGGTTATTCAACTCTGTATCCCTTCAATTTCTCCTCTGTGAAATGATCATTATCACAGAACCTATACCATTCAGTTGATGGAACAATAAATGAGATAATACATACAATGTGCTTAGCATAGTCTCTGGAAAACAGTAAATTAATTCAAACTATTACAGCTCACTTATCATTACCTGCTACTTCTAAAGCAGTATGAGAGCCTCTCTACTCCCATTCTTTAATTCTCAGACACCAAGAAAGTCATTTAAGTCTGTTCTGTCTCCGTTCCCTCATCTTTGAAACGATGCTGTAACATCTGCAAATGGGTTTCTTGTAGGGCTCACATTTGACAATGGAAATAGACATGTTTTAGAGCCCTGACCTCACAACAACCCTTGTCAGGCTGTTGAGAGACCTTTCCTAGATTTTCCAACTGAAGTACTATTCCCATGTTGTGATGTTTTCAGGGTCTGAGCCTAAAACTGTCAGGAGCAAAGTTATTAAACTTCCTCAGTGGAGGTATTAAACACAGCCTATACCCAGGAAGAGGGAGATCTAGGAGGGAGGTTGGGGTGCCTCGAGACCCTGGTTCACATAGGCCATTGCCGTTCATTGCCCTTGGTGTTTACTTGAGTCAGTGCTCAACTGCCCTCCACTGGCTTACATGCCCTGCTCCCCTAACAAAGCCATTTAGAGCTGAGCACCTTTTGGGGCTCAGTTGCCCTCACTAGTATGGAGGAGCAAGAGCAAATCTAGCTATTTAGTAAGAGAAAAGGTGACCAGGACAAGGTGAACTTTTTTCTCTTCATGTTTCTTTTCCAATGAAAAGAGAAACAGAGGAGATCCTAGAAACATTAGAGAGAAGTCGGGAAGCACATATCCATTACGGTTTCCTGCCACTGCCCAAACAGAACAGATAAGAAATCAATTACCCTCATGTTCAGAGAATTTGAGGTAAACATGTTTCCTAGTCCATGGAACACCCAGAAGTTTGGGAGAAGAACACCAGGGCAGGGCTGGGTTTAGACAAATGCCTGCTCCAAGGGACCCTATTCCCCCAGGAGGGTGGCAGCAATTGCAGCGATGTGTGTGCGTGTGTGTGTGCGTGTGTGTGTGTGTGTCTCTGTGTGTATGTGTGCGTGTGTGTGCGTGCGTGTGTGTGTGTGTGTGTGTGTGTGTGTGTGGCAGGGGAGAGGAGTGTGGATGATGATGGGGGAAGCTACTGAGGGAACAGCTAGGATGACCATGAGAGGTGCAGAGGCAGGGCAGAGCATCAGTGAAGAACCCTTTCTTTGACATGGCATGGAGTAACTGCCAGCAAGGAGAGCTCAGAATCCACCCCTTCCACAGTGCTGAGAAACTAAAGTTGTTATTGGCTATTGGGTAAAACTTGAGCTCCAGCAGTTATGCTGATGGGGCCTTATCAAGACATACGAGCTGGGCTCTGTGGCTCATGCATGTAATCCCAGCACTTTGGGAGGCCAAGGAAGGTGGATCGTTTGAGGTCAGGAGTTCGAGACCAGCTGGCCTCAGTAACCTGGTGAAACCCCATCTCTACAAAAAGTACAAAAATTAGCTAGGCATAATGGTGTGTGACTATAGTCCCAGCCACTCAGGAAGCTGAGATGGGAGGATCTCTTGAGCCTGGTGGTTGAGGCTGCAGTGAGTCATGATCATGCCACTGTACTCCAAATTGGGCGATAAAGCAAGACCCTGTCTCCAAATAAAAAGACATATGGCCATAGGAAAAAGGTTATGACATCTTTAGAATCTAGGCTTAGATTGTTTTTCTGACCAGGGAACAAATGTTGCCCAACCACCTAAGCTGTAGTCAAGGTTTTTGCTCATGCATACACAGATACATACATATAAGAGGTGTACCTTCTATAAATATGCCATCTATAGATAACTGTCCCTTGGTAGCTAAAAGGATACGTAAGAGTTGGCCCCACAGAGCTTCCCCTTGTCTTCCATGCAGATGATGATTTAATAAAGCTAAGGTTGGGATGATCATAGAAAAGGCTGCATGTTATATATTTTTTACACCTAAAAAATTTACCCTGTTGGTGGCAGGGTCTCAGAGTCTTCTAAGGAGACTTCATTGTTAAACAACTTATTTTCAAATAAATGATTATCAAAGTAATAAATGCTCATGTCAGAAAATTTGAAAAAAGTGTAGAAAAGGCTAAAGGAGAAAGTGAAAGTCACCCATGAGGAGACCTCTTCAGGAGGAAAGGAATCCTCTTGCATTTTCAGTATAAAGTCCCTTGCATTCAATTCATTTCGAAAGCATTCACCCTGCAGACCTCTGTGTTGGGGATGGAGGGGATGCATATTGGAATAAGACTAAGCCCCTGCCTTGAGGACCAGGCAGTGGGGCAGTGGAGTAGGGGCAGTAATAATTCTGCTTATATGCAATGCTGCTGCACTGTGATAGCGGTTACAGTAGACTCCAGCCGTTTCACACTTGTTATATTAGCCAAGACACTGAAGGCTTTGGTGAAGAAAACAGGCTTTTAAAACTCCAATAATAGGCTAAATAAAATGTGCAAGCAACCTTTTATCCTTTGTTTCTAACACAGGCTCCAGATAAAAGAGTTCAGGAACTAAGACAAGACTGCATTGCAGTCAGCATCTAATAGCAAAGCTGCACTAACTTGCTTTTTCATTTGAGTGATGAGGGTGCGGGGAGGAGTGTTGCCAGAAAGATCTGATGCAGATTGGGGCAGACTATTAACCAGCTGGGTGTCTCCCACGTGTGGGCTGAAACCACACTTAACCAAATTGCCTGAGACATGTTGTATAAAAGCTATCAGCTACTACTAGCTTTTGACTTGCCACCAGTTTCTTCTAGTCATTTCTCATTATTGTCTTGATGCCACAAATGCTTCTGTACAGATGACTGCGTTTATACTGTGGGTAATACATGCTCAGAAGGAACTGAAAATACATTTTCAGGGGACAATTTGGGGTAGAAGAGGAGGAATGTGGCAGGGAGGCTACAAATGATTTCGGCAATTATGGGTGTGCACAAGACAACCGTGTTTACAAACGCTTCCAGGAAAGCCAGGCAGCACCTGTGCCTCCTGGAGGTTGTTTTACTCTCTCTGTAGCTGGATCTTTGCTTGGAGGCAGTGGTGCTACAGGTGAGACAGGTGCGGTGCAAATGTCTCCATGCACAGCCACACCACCCACCCTCGCCCACCAGCATACCTGGCATCAAGCTCCAGCAGAGCAATCAGCGAAGGGAGGGAAAAAACACAGCGTAATAAAACAAAACAGAAAACAACCTGCATAGTGATGGAGAAGATTCACAAGTTAGTAAGGAAAATTCACAAGCAAATGACTGTAATGATGGGTTTTGGGTCAGCTCCGTGTTTTGAATTAAAACCTGAAAATAAATTCCCATCAGTTAAGAAGATCTAGGCATCTCCTTGCGAATTGTCCACAGCTGTTCATATGCTGATTGTCTTTCTTTTCTGCAGGCATTTCAGGGAAAATAAGCAAAGAAATGGAATAAACCCTACTGTTGGAAACACTTCCTTTCATGCTTTGTCACCTTGTCTGCAGGGCTTTATAACCACAAGCAGCTTGCTGGTGTGAGGGGAATTAAACATTTGGGCCCATTTACCAGCAGTTTGCATAAAGGTTTGAGGTCAGGAGCTTTAGGAGACTAAGGGCATCTTTCTTCTTTAGGAATCTAGAATAAGATCCCATGACTGCTTGCATTTCTTTTGGCCACAGGACAAAGCTGTGATCCAGCCCCGGTGTCATGTGGCCTTGGTTTGAATGGTGCCATTGTTGGAACTTGCATCTTATCTGCTATACATTGAACATTTATGTTACCCACCCCCAAATGTATATGTTGAAACCTAGTGCCCAAAATAATGATTTTATGAAGGGGGGCCTTTAGGAGATGACAAGGTCATAAGGATGGAGTCCTCTTGAATGGGTTTAATGCACTTATAATAGAGACCCTAAGAGCTCCTTTGCCCCTTCTATTACTATGTTGAGGTTACAGCAAGAATAAGGCTATCTATAAGCTATGAAGCGGACCCTCAGCAGATACCAGATCTTCTGGGGTCTTGATCTTGGACTATCCAGCCCCCAGAACTGTGAGAGATAAATTTGTGTTGTTTATAAGCCACCCAGATAATAGTGTTCTGTTACAACAGCCTGAATGGATGAAGGCATCATCTTTGGTCCCATTCCAGATTACATTCTTCTTGCTTTTTAAGGATTTCATCTTTCCCAGCTTTATTTGGGGATCACTGACTCTGGACTAAGTTGTGGTTGTGATTTTTTTTGTAGCCTTTGGATTTTTCTCTCTCCTCTCATATCTTGGCTTCTTCAAAGTATGACATTCAATAGGGTTTCATTCTGGTTCTTGATACTGTACAGTGAGAAGCAGGCAATCAGGACAGAGCAAGTCCCAGGAATCACAACAGAACAATTGGGTTCTAGTCATTGTTATAACATATCCTCATCACTTTGGACAACCTATTTGAACTCTTAAATTGTTTATTTTTCTGTAAAATAAGGCTAATATCTATCACAAGAGGGTTGTGAGGATGAAATATAGTAAGGAATTATTTAAAAATGCATGAAGATAGAAGTTGTCTGTGTAGTTGAAATAATATGTCTCTACTATCTCTATTTTGATTCAGTTGGTCTTAGAAAGAATGTGGATTTCTCATAAAGACAGGCCTGTCCTGCCAGGATTTGGGCTTCTAAGATCAGGTTTGAGCACAGTTGAAACGCTGGCTGTCATTAACCACAGTCTATATCACTGCCTTGGATGTGTAATTCTGTAGGAACCTCCTATTTTCTCCTATTATTCGAGCCTGGTAAAAAGAAAGTCATGGACTGTGGGTAATTTTTTATAGCGTGTACTTCAGACAACTCAAAATCAATAGTTTTTTTTTTTGTTGAAGGCACCCAGGAAAGTAGAACATAGGAATCATAGGGGTTTACTATTGCTTTTTGAGTCTGATGGTAAAACTTTATAGAAGCCTCATAAAATGCATGGTTGAGTACAAAGTGCAATTGTATTTCATTATCGTTTATCATTGTCTGATGATGGAAAGCGCTGCATTTTGTAACACTTGACATCTAGTATATATGTGGTCATAGTGAATTCTTATACTTTTATGTTGCCTTGACATCCAGTTTGAATATGAGTTTAACTTTCTCATACCAGAAACAGAACTCAGTCACTCTTGACACTTTCCAATTCTATACCATACTTGAGGGGCTCAAGCCAGTGGGCAGAGATGAGCATTTAAAGGCATCTCTCCTGCTTAGCCAGTTGGGCTCCTCGCTTGCCCACAACTTCCTTTAAATGGATGAATCAGGCACTTACCTGAGAGCTTAAAGTGATGCACACCCTACTCCCTTATCTATACTGCTAATTTATACATGCATGTGCGCTCTCTCTCTCTCTCTATTTAATTTGCACCTTCCATTTGAGGAACCAGGGACTGTCCCAGGCCAAGTTTCCCTGGGACACCAGAGTTGGGGACACAGGCCTGGCTCCCAACACCACAGCAATAGCCAGGCAGGTATAAACTGTACATGAGTCAGACAAGAGCCACAAGCACATTTGCCAATATAAACAAGCTCCTTGTGTGAGGAACCTGTAGTCGTGGGTTGGACAACTAAGCATTAGCCCTTCCACCAGGTGAAAGAAGCATTACATGAACAGCACACTGTAAACACCATATCCAGCTCCCCTTCATTTTCCATCAAGGCAGCGTTGCTCGGCATGCTGATACCAGAATCCCAGTTTATCTGGGGGCTCTCAAAATGGTGGTCAAAAAATTGAACTCTGTTTTTCTTCTCCTAGTGGCTTAGGATCTCTGAGGCAGGAAAAGGACCTGAGGGTGGGATTGATGAAGGAGATGGCAGATGGTGGGAAGTTTGTGGTGGCTTTTCAGAGACCGAAGGAATCAGGAAACAAAAAAAGTTAACCTCTAGCTTAGAATGCCCTTGGCATAAGGGTGGGTAGGTAATACCAGTGATAATAATATCAGTAGCCAATGCATACTACAAGATTCTAGGCTTTGAGCTCATCACCTTGCATTCAACAGCTCATCTGAGTAGCTCAGCTTCCCCATGCAGTTAGGAGTGGTCGTGTGACTGAGTTCTAGCTAACAGGATGAGAGGGAAGTAATGTCCAGCAGCCCATTCAGGACTGGTCTATACAATTGCCCACCATCTGCCCTCAAGCTCTTTTCCTGTTTGCTGCCTAGATTTAGAAGACTTTGACCTCAATGAATGAGAGAGAAACAGGTTGGAAGGAGCCTGGGACCCTGAATGACCATATGGAGCAGAGATGCTTGTCAGTGAGGAACACTTGCATTCTAAATTCAACTCTGTGTAAGCAGAAATAAACTATTATGTTAAGACATTAAAATGTTGGTGCTTATTTGCTACAGTAGCTTTTTAACATTTATGCTAATTTAGTCCCCAACCAATATCCAGTATATCTAATTGAACTGGAGAGTACAGTGATATCTACTTCCATGTATTGCTATAGAAAGATGTTTACTTACAAGAAAAAAATAAATCAATAGATATTACTTTTTTTTTTTTTTTTTAAGTTCTGGGATACATGTGCCGAACGTGCAGCTTTGTTACATAGGTGTACATGTGCCATAGTGGTTTGCTGCACCTATCAACCCATCATGTGGGTTTTAAGCTTTGGATGTATTAGGTATTTGTCCCAATGCTCCCCTTCCCCTTTCTCCCCACTCCCTGACAGGCCCCAGTGTGTGATATTCCCCCCGCTGTGTCCATATGTTCTCATTGTTCAGCTCCCACTTATGAGTAAGAACATGCAGTGTTTGGTTTTCTCCTCCTGTGTTAGTTTGCTCAGGATGATAGTTTCCAGTTTCATTCATGTCCCTGCAAAGGACATGAACTCATCATTTTTTATGGCTGCATAGTATTCCATGGTGTATATGTGCCACATTTTCTTTATCCAGTCTATCATTGATGGGCATTTGGGTTGGTTTCAAGTCTTTGTTACTGTAAATAGTGCTGCAGTAAACATACATATGCATGTGTCTTTACAATAGAATGATTTATAATCCTTTGGGTATATACCCACTAGTGGCATTGCTGGGTCAAATGGTATTTCTGGTTCTTAAAAGTACATATAGTGACTGAGAATCCCATGATGTCTTCGTTTTTGGAGCTAAACAATATGCTTTACTGTAACAAACCTTCAGTCCTTTGTTCCTTCCTTTGTTTTATCCTTCTTCTCTTTCTCCCTCTCTCCTTTCCCTTCTTATTAACTGCCAGTTGTGTTCTAGGTATTATTATGTTATATGGGGATACAAAAAAGGAAGAAAATTAAATAAATACAGTTCCTGCCCTTAAGGAGCTCAGAGTCAAAGGGTGGGTTAAGATATATGAGTAGCTAATCATGCTGAAATGTGGTAGTGACAGAGGATCTGTACTAAAGGAGCACGGAGGAGGGGTACCTAACCTAATCAGGAAGGGTGAAGAAAGCTTAGAAAAGATTAGGGACTAGGGTAGGGATGAAGTTCCTGAGATGTGGGTCTTTTCATGATAAAACCTAAAAAGTCCCAGGCAAATCGGAGTGGGTTAATCATCCTAGGTGGTGGCAAGGTCCTTTTCTATCCTCAAAGTATGAGTAGGGGTTTGGGGAGAACATTCTAGGCCAAGGGACAGCATGAGCAGAAGCAAAGAGAGAAAGAATACATGGTGCTCTGGGGAACTGTAAGCAATGCAGTCTTGCTGGGGGACAAAGTGGAAGACAGCACTGTGGAAGTGAGGCTGGAGAGGGAGGCAAGAGACAGACTGTGAAGCTCTGAAACCAATTAAAGGAGCATAGCCTTTTTTTTTTTTTTTTTTTTTTTTTTTTTTTTTTTTTTTTTAATGCAGCTGAGGGACTTGATGCAAGATTGAAGGCAAGGGGAAGAGTGAGGAAGCCACCACAGAGATCAAACCCTGGTTAGGGTGGAGAAGAGGGGCAGTTTTTAGAAGTCCTCAGAAGGCAAAATCTTCAGTACTTGGCTATTGAGGAGACGAATGTGTGTAGAGAGGAAGTAGATGACTCCAAGATGACATGTGCATTTCTAGCCACACCGTGTGGCTAGAGCCCCTGCGGTCGGCCATCTCTCAGGTCTTCATGAGGGTCTGTCTTGTCTTCTGGGGAGAGCAGCTTTTCCTTCCCAGCCTCTCAGTCTCAGCATGGAGCGATTTTCTGTACTGCCTCCTGGTACCTTAGAACATAGTGACACTCCATGACAAAGGGGCAAACAAGCTACCTTAGAAAGACAGATGAGGGCTAAGAAAATGAAAAGCAACATACCTAAAAGAGGAACAAATATTTGAAGCAGAAATTCATCAACAGCCTGGTTTCAAGGAAAGGAAATTATTTTGACTTTTGCTTCCTCTTCCCCAAACCTCCCTGTGGAAAGGCACACTCCCATGGCGTTTCCTCTCTAGACTCAAGGTTACACTCTCAGTCACCCATCATAGGAACATTTCTACCCATTGATGGGGAAAAATTGTTCTTCTTCTTCTTTTACTTTTTTGTTAACATGATGTCTTTTATTATAGTCAGAGTAATTAATTGTAATACAAATTTTAATAAAACAACGTTGGGTTTGCCTAGGAAAGAGTAAATGAGGAATCACTTTGGTTTACTACTCTATAATCATTGGAAGGATTGGTACAACTTGTTGAAAATACTTCAAATATGTCGGATTCAGTGATTCTTTGAAAAAATTATTTGGAGTGGAGTGATGCCCTCAACATTGTGGGAAAAATTCTTAAAATGTGAAATTTGCTACAATTCAAAGAAGCATCTTCCTAAGATTGAGAAAGAGAGGCAATATGGTCTAACTCATTTTCAAACCTTTTTGACCTTCACCCTTAGTAAGATACATCTTTTACATCGTGATCCAATGTATACATTCTATCTATCTATTGATAGGTCAATCTATCATCTATCTAGAACTAAAAATTGTCGCAAAACAATACCTAGTTAACTAGATTTGATACACTCTATATTTTCTGGACTATTCTATTCCATTTCTTTTTTTTTTTATACTTTATGTTCTAGGGTACATGTGCACAACGTGCAGGTTTATTACATAGGTATACCTGTGTCATGTTAGTGTGCTGCTCCCATCAACACGTCAGCACCCGTCAACTTGTCATTTACATCAGGTATAACTCCCAATGCCATCCCTGCCCCCTCCCCCCATAATAGGCCCCGGTGTGTGATGTTCCCCTTCCCGAGTCCAAGTGATCTCATTGTTCAATTCCCACCTATGAGTGAGAACATGCGGTGTATGTTTATTGCTGCACTATTCACAATAGCAAAGATTTGGAATCAACCCAAATGTCCATCAGTGACAGACTGGATTAAGAAAATGTGGCACATATACACCATGGAATACTATGCAGCCATAAAAAAGGATGAGTTTGTGTCCTTTGCAGGGACATGGATGCAGCTGGAAACCATCATTCTCAGCAAACTATCGCAAGAACCAAAAAGTTGTTCTTCTAAACGCTGAGAGTATCAGTAACGATGGGGGCCTGATTCCCATTGTCTTCAGCTGGTATTGGTGGAGCACTTACAAAATCCGAGGCTTTGGACTTATTCTTTTACACACATTATCTCATTTGAGCTTCATCTCACAACCTCCCTGGGAAGTAGACACTCCTAAGAGGCAATTGCAATCACAAATATTAATGTAATACTTAAAGTTAAAGCAGTTAAATATTTTTCTTTACCTATGAGTTACTTGAGGTCAGGAATGCTTTTTATTATTCACGTTCACATTCAGCCCAGTGTCTGGCCAGATGCCTTAGGAATGTTTGCAGGATCAGTGAGTAGATTGGTTCCTCAAAGGAAAACAAAGCAAAGGGCAGAAAGAGCACACAGTTTTGGTAGACAGTTGCCTAAAATCATCTCAAGCACTCTAGTGGCAAGGAAACCAAAGGCTTCTCTCCGCAAGCTTTCACATTTTCCAATATTTGACCTAAAAGATATATGAACCATCACATTCTTTGTTTTGAAAAAAAAACATAGCATTTACACAGGAAAGTATTGTCTTGAGGTCTAGCACTCTGAGGAAAAGGAAAAAAAAAAAAAAAAAAAAACCCTCTCATGTGCAATGAAACCCAATTAAGAATTGTTGATAGTTGCACATCTCATATGACGAAATTAGACCTAGAGCTTGGGTTATGGGGGGTGATATTTGTTTGCCGTGGTTGTGTCTGGGGCTCTGTCCTGATTCACTCACTCTTGTAGGTTCAATAGATGTAGCTGAGTCTGAGACATAAATTGGAGCCTGTTGCATGGGTTCAGTCAATCAATTATTCAATGAAAATATATCAAGTGCCCATGGTGTTTATAGCAATAGGTCAAAAGGGAATCAGATAAACAAAACAAATACCATGCAGGTAGTGCCTTGAGGAATACACATTTTAGCTGAGGCTTTACAGAATTCAATGCATTTATTTGAATAGCTATCTTAATTTGGCTTTTGTTTTCAAATAAACATTAAAGGACCATTCACACATTTTATGGAGGTTTATTTTGCTATATAACTAAATAATATAACTGTGTTAGTTAAAGGTACTTTTAAGCATATCAAACACTTCTTTTATACAGACGGAGATACTGAGATATAAACCCAATTGGTGCTTTATCCAAAGATCTGTGTTAGAGGAGAGGCTAGAACTTTTTTGTTTAAGTATTTCTCAAAATCCAGGCATAGTGGTGAAAACATGACTAGTGTTTAAAGTAATGGGCAATCCTTTGGAGTTTGATAAAATGGTTGTGATTGAGAAATACTTATTATCATCAGGTTTGTTTTATTATTAGTCTCTTGTACAAACTTAAAAATGAAAACAAAAAATATGCTTTCATTAACTTCAGCCTATGTCTGAATCAAAAACAGGAATATACTTTATGATATTCATAACCATTTTGAGCACATATTCTGCTTTGAAATACAGAAATATAATACAAAAAGAAACCCTACACTATCAGAACTGGAAACTAGAAACTAGAAAAAAAAAACTATCCTGAGAGTGAATCATTATGACTTCTGCCAATTGTAGATTCTTTCCTTAGATATATGCAATTTTGAAGGGAGTAAACTCATTTGCTTATAACTAAATGACATGTAACATTGGTTATACCTATTAAACATGAAAATTAATCACCAAGACAAGTTTCAAACCAGAAATTTCTCTAAATGTGCTTGATTGCTTTTGTGTACAGAGTTTTTTTGTCCTCCCCAAAATTCAAATGTTGAAGTCTAATCCCAGTGTGATGGTATTTAGAAGTGAGGTCTTTGGGAGGTGATCAGGTCATGAGGATGAAGCTCTCATGTAATAGGATTAGTGCCCTTTTTAAAAAGACCCCGCAGAGCTCCCTTGCCTCTTTCATCATGTGAAGTTATGGCAAGAACATGGCTGTCTCTGAACTAAAAGGCAGGCCCTCACCCAACATTAAAAATCTGTGTCTTGATCTTATATTTCTCAGTTTCCAGAACTGTGAGAAGTAAATGTCTATTGTTTATGGGCCACCCAGTTTATGGCATTTTGTTATAGCCACCTGAATGGACTAAGACCTCTCCTTTAATCTTAACAATACCCTCATTGTGTCAATCTGATTATTACTCTCTTTTTACACATGATCAAAGTGGGGTTTAGAGAACTTATGCAGCTTGTGCAAAGTTATGTATCTAATAGGTAGGAGTGATCCCTGATTGTTCAACTGTCTTAATATTCTACAATCTGCCTTTTATCCTGATCTATCCATAGAAAGAGATGAAGGAGCAGCACGAGTTCCTTAGAAAGGTTAATATCTGCTTTTCCTATTTAAATACACAGCTATGTTAATTTCAAACTTGTATTCCCAGCATCTGTCACTGTCCCTAGCATATATAAGTTAATGCTTCATTGAATTATGAACAAATAAGAGCCAACATGGACATTCTGTCATTTTACAGTAGGTAGAGATTAGAATATGTAACACAGCTATCCTAAGGGGATAAGTTTTCTGTCTGAGGACAAGAAATCTGGACAAAATGATAAGAGGGCTTATTTTATTTTTTTCACTGGCCCTGACTTGAATTTTGGTTATAGTTTTGAGATTTGTCCAAAGAGTCAACATCCAAACAAACCCAATGATCACAGGCATTCTCAATGTCCACCAAGTGCTTTTAGGAAACAATAATTTTGAGAAATAAAGTCCAAGACTGATTATTTTACTCACAACTACACCTGTACTTGGTAGAGTGATTCGATCAAGGAAATGTCACACAAAGGTTCCATCTACTGAATCACTTGCTAACAGTGAGGCCCAGTTAACATTGCAGACCTGATGCTAGGGGAAAAAAAAATATCTCATCAAGATTCTACAGATTTTCAGCGGTGGCAGTGCTTCTTCGAGGAGAGTGGCTTTGAGTGCTCTGTCCTGTAATATGAAATATCATGCAGCAAGCTGTACTCTCTGATAATTTTTAGAGCAAAACATAACATACTTTTCCAGCAAGGTCAGATATGTCAATAAAAAGGTACAAATGGACTTGCCTGCGTTTCTCAATTTTGAAAACAATCTGATCTCTTTAGTGCATTGGTACTGAGGCTTGAAAAGTGAGTGTATTTTCAAAGGGACTCTTGAGGCTGCCTCAGACTTTTAACCAGGATGCTTGCCTATGTAGCCAGGATGTCCTAGGGGAATAATACAACACTTTGACCTTGGGCCGGGACACATGAGCACATAGGAAAGGGCTGAGTTGCAACCCCTGCATCTACTTTTGGTTTATGTTTGAGGAGGAAAATAGAAACAAAGACAAACAAACAAAAATGTCACACAGGACCTGTATTCGATTTCTATTCATGCATAACAGATTATCACAAATGTTGTGGATGAAAACCACATTCATTTATGATCTCACAGTTCTGTAGGCCAGAAGTTGGGGCAGGCTTGGCTGGATTTTTTTCTTAGAGTCTTACAAGGCTGAAATCAAGGTATTGACCAATTTATGCTCTTATCTGTAGGATTTGGGGAAGAATCCACTTCTAAGATCGTTTAGGTTGTTGGCAGAATTTGCTTCCTTGGGGTGTAGAAATAAATTTCTTGCCGGCTGTTGGCTGAGGGTCATTCTTAGCTCCTGGAGGCTGATCTCAGATTCTTTTCAAGTGGCTCTGTCCATCTTCAAAGACATCAACTGCATGTTGAATCCTTGTCACATTTTGAATCTTTCTGACTTCGGTTTTTTGCAACCAGCTAGATAAAACTTTCTGCTTTGATAGGGCTTGCATGTTTCAATCAGGCCCATCCAGATAATCACTGTATTTTAAGGTTAGCTTATTTAGATCTTTAATTACATCTGCAAAATATCTTCACAGCAACACTTATATTTGCATTTAATTGAATAACTGGGCACCAGAAAACTTGAAAGGTCATTCCAGAATTCTGCCTACCAAAGGACCAATGTGAACCATTTGCTTTGCGTCTGCTATGTGATTTAAATCTTTCCACAATCTATTAGGAAACAAGTTGATTGCCTAATACCCTCACCCAGTTGGTGATAAATTTGGTCCCAGACTTTTCTGACTCTAAAATCGGTGCTCTTCCATAGTAACAATAATAATGATGTTAATAAGAATAACAGGTTCTATGTGCTGGAAACTGCCACTTTTCATTTACTAACTCATTTAACCCTCACAGCTACCCTGTAGGTTTGTAGTATTATGGTTTCATTTTGTAGGTGAAGAACATAGAGAAGCCAGCAAGTCAGTAAGGCTGTCAGTATAATAAACCATGCTAGTTAATTTCAATCTCTCTTATCAATGCAGCATGGAGGAATTCGAAGAGAACTCAGGAATCTCGCCAACATCTAGTCTAGGTACTCATGGATTTTGTGCCTAGTCACTTCTCTTTCAGTCCTGTTTTCCTCACTTGCACAATAGGAAGTGACTTTTACTGTGTCAAAGCAAAACTCGTACTGGATAAAATTGAACAGTCAAGGAAGACTTTTGAAGGAGTGAAGAATGTGCCATTTCCAAATATACCAAATCGGTATATTGATTATTTTGAGTTGAAAAACACTGAAGAAACTTTAGAAAGGGCTTGATGACCTGTCTCTTCCTAGATTCAGCAAACCTTAAAAAATCCTTCATCTGGGAGGGGTACCCTCTCCATACCTGAGAGAAAATAGCCCTTATCACCAGAGACTGGGAAATTGAGGCTGCAATGGACCTGAATAAATATACTTACTGAATTAATCTTTATTTTCCACTAGTTTTACACGCCTCCACACCACATATATCTCCCAGTGACTTCCGTAGAAATTTACTGTCTCTACCCATATCCTCCTTGTCCTGTCGGCTCTTCTCAAATG
This sequence comes from Piliocolobus tephrosceles, assembly GCF_002776525.5. Lineage (NCBI taxonomy): Eukaryota > Metazoa > Chordata > Mammalia > Primates > Cercopithecidae > Piliocolobus > Piliocolobus tephrosceles. The sequence goes on along the minus strand of NC_045436.1, from coordinate 158,495,289 downwards.
TATCATTCCTTGTCTAAATAGTATGAAAGCATCTTGCTTTGACCACTTCGAGCTTCACTTTTTTTGTGAAGATTCCTGTGTATATGTTAAACTCATAAAATTTATATGCTTCTCTCTTATTAATCTGCCTATTGTCAATTTGGTTTCTTGACTCAATTGAAGTGCCCACTAAGAGCTAAAAGGGGGGTTGGAGGTGGTCTCTGGGTCTCCTACACTTTATTCAAGAATAGGGAGAAGAGCCTAGAACTCAGTCTAAGCTTAACTCTGCTGAAACAAAGGGCTGAAGAGTTTTTAAGAGCTGAGATGGGGTCATTGTAGGTTATTTCTCTTTGCTAATTGGTTTCACCCAAAGGAAAACTAAAATTCCTCATATCTTCATGACAGAATAAAGTTTTCCAACTTGGAACAAGGTGGCTGCTAAAGCTAGGCTCCTACCTTTCCACAGAAACAGGGGATAGGAACTCTATTTTCCTTGATGATGACATTTCCAAGGATGGCTCCCAGATCCTTGAGAAAGGCATTCTTGGAGTATAAACCTGGCAAGCGGCTTTTAAGAAGATTTACTTCTCAAAGGGACAGAGGAAGAATTTGTAATTACAAGTTTTCTAAAGCAAATGCTGTAAGTAAAGGGAGGTCAGTGACCTAGAGACGTGAAGAAGCCTGTCTAAAGTTTAGTCAAGCTGAGAGAAATGTTAAGGCCAATACTGCCTTGTCCAATCGTGAGGACTAAATAAATGTGTTGCCTTGCAATCTGAAAAGTACTATTCAAGAGTCACTTCCTCCAGGAAACTCTCCTCGACCTGTTAAGCCTATTCTCTGAGCTCTTCTTCTCTGGTCCCAGAGTGCCTGATCTTTCCTCCATCATATGTCATGTTATAGAGCTGCTAACAGCCTAAGTGCCCTTCAAAAGCAGAATCATATAAACAGATAATGGTACATCCATGCACATGGACACCACAGCCATTGAAGATTATGTTGGAGAAGAAATTTAATAACTTAATTTGTTTAAGTTATTAAAATGTAAAATAAAATGTTTATGGCAGAGTGTTACATTAAATAGAAGCAAATTATAAAACACTATGAAAAATATTGTAATTAAGGAACAAAGTAAATAAATAAACAAAATCCCATGGAAGGATATACACCAAAAGGACAGGAGTTATCTTTGGGCGGTGGGGTTATGGTTTATTTTTATTTACTTCATTGTGATTTACCATTTTTGTGGATTTTCTATGACAAAAATACATTACTTTCATCACTAGAATTGAAAACACAATTTTATACAAAGAACCATGGACAGAAAAAGTCAGCAGGGCCATATTTATGGCTGCCCAGCCATAGTCTAATGGAGGCAGACACCGTGCTTTATATGTTTTATGAGTAATTTCCTGTCCTCCTTTTGATACTATCCTTCTGGTGGTCCAGACCTGGATAGAGAGCAAGGTGATGAAAAGGGCTCCATTTTTCCTGATCCACTGGTGTGTGAATAGCTGCCAGCCCTGCAGGAAAGAGGGTTTGGGAGAAGTTGTGTAACAGGATTGGGATTATGCTTTCTTGTTCTGGCTTCATCTGCATCCTTAATTGATCAATTAATTGATGGAAACTTTTATTTCTATTATTTGTCCCCATGTACCTTGCCAGGAAGAGTTGTTGAGAAATGGCATGGACTACATTGTGAGGTAATGAGTGTGCATTCAAGGGGGTATTCAAGCAAAGTCCAAAGGGACTCTTGTCAGGAAAACGATGAAGAATCTTCAAGCTTTATGTAAACCAGCTGGTTACCCTTGTGGGCTCTGTGGCCTTCCTTTAATTTAGTTTAAAGAGCAGGGGGTTTATTGGTAGGATAACTCTCTTTTAATCGCTGAACAAAAGAGGAAGTACAGCCAGGCTTCCTAGATACTGGGAAAGTTATTCACAGTTGAGGAAGCCACTCTGACTTTTAGAGGTTTGTTTTCCACTTTTCTCTGTGGCTGCATCTTGGAGCCCTTGCTAGACCTACCTCTAAGCCACAAAATCTCTCCTTCAGTAAACTATCAGAAACAGTGATATTCCTCGGAAGCGGGGGGAGGGAGGGACGGGGAGACAGAGAGAGAGAGAGAGTGAGAGAGAGAGAGAGAGGAGACCAATCCGATCATACATCTGTGGTTAGGGGAGAAAGGATTGACAGACACTATCACAACAGGTTAAAGTAATGAAAACTATATTGATTGGTAAACATGCACAAACCTTCCTGGAGGACATACTTATACATGGGGCAAATTTTCACACCAGTTTCTATTTACCGGAATCTACTTCATCACGTTTCCTTGGTCAAATTGTTTTACATTGTAGTGATAACTCGAGAATACCATTCTACATGGGTGATTAGGAAAATATTCTGGGGTTGGCTCTCTGAATTGTTATTTGAAATATACCATCTAGAATCCAAACGGCTTATATTCAGTTCAGTTACTCTGATTATAGGCATAAAGTTGTATTTTTATGTTAATCTAAAGTCATTTCCTATATTTCTTCAGTGGGCAGGGCTAGATAACTAGGGAATTGAAGACCTCTTTGAAAATACAGAAACACTTAAAATATAAAGAAAACACTGGCAGTAAAATTTCCCTCCTTTGTGTCACAGCAAGGCTTCAGGTTATGACTGCTGGTTCATTCTATAACCTTCGACAATATCCAGCCTCCCTCATCGTTGCCTTCGCCTGCAGCAGCTAGTGTTTCCTTAACAAATTATGCCACGTTTTTCATTTCCATTCACTTCATCACTTTATCAGCAGAGTTGTAGTTTCTCTTCCCCGAATACATCTTCATTTTCGACCCCATTACCTGCACAGGCTCCGAAGGCTCACCTGTTCCTAGCATGGCGTTCCCATTCTCAAGGTGCTCTCCTGGGTCTCTGACAATCTGCTCCCTGCTAATTGGTGCAGATGGGAGTAGGAGGATGAGCAGAGCACATGAGGGAGGAAGCAGATTTTCCCAGGAAGTAAAGGGCCCTTGGGAGCCAAGGCACTTCAGGGAAGCTGCTTTAACTCTGTCAGACACAGTGAAAGAGGGATTTATGGAGTCTTATTCCAAGACATTTTTCTTGTCCTTAGAAAGGATATTTCCAAAGTGTACACTGGTCTTGGCTGATCCTCTTGAGGTCTATACTTAAGCTCAGAATAATAATAATAAATAATAAATATCACTTAATGAGCCTAACACAATGCTAAGTACTTTGCACAGAATCATTCATTCATTCATTCAACCACAGGAAACCTATGAGGTGTGGATTATTTTTCCTGCATCACACGAAGAACCAGAGTCTCAGAGACATTAAACAGTTTGCCCACGTTGATGCAGCTAATGGGACTGAGTCAGGCTGAGACTGCAGGTCTATCTGTCTCCAAGGAAAATGTTCCCAGGCATTTACTCCACTGCCTGAAGTTGGTAGAGTTTATTTTTGGATTCTCTTTCTATCCCTTTAGGTGGCCTATTTCCTTACTTCTGGTACTCCTTGTTGTGATCAAATTTCCCAGGGCCCGTGCTGCATTATAGGGTTCCTGGGATTGCCATCCTGCAAGTATCTGGTAAAATAATCCCCAATAGCGTGGCTAAGATGGTGCCCCTCATGTGGATACTCAGCTAGAGTTGAGTGCTCTTGAGGACTTTAAGCTAATGACATAATTTTTAGTCCCTGTGTCTCAAAGCAGGGGAAATAATTTTGAAATGGGAGAGTCCCTTTATCCCCCTCGCAGGATGTGCAACAAGGGTGTGACTTGTGTGTTCAGCCACCAAGTGCTTTAACTCCCCCCACCTCCACCCTGTTACAGGAGGGGGAGCACACAGACAGGCAGGTGGAAGAGCTGGAGCAAGTGCCTTGGGGCTCCAGCCCCACCACAACTTCTAGGGGTGAGCATCTGTGACTCCCAAAGCCTGAGTGGGCGTGCATTACAGTGTACTCTTTTAATTTTGCTGTCCACAGACTACTTAAGTGTTAATCAGTTCAGTGCCCTCTTGGTACCCAGGTCCTTTTCTGGCATCCAGGAAAAATTAGGTTGCACAGGGACTTGAAGGATAAATATGGGGTTTTTATTGAGTGGTGGAGGTGGCTCTCAGGGGATGGATGGGGAGCTGGAAGGGGGATGGAGTGGGAAGATGATCTTCCTGTGGAGTTTGGCTATCCAGCAACCAATCTCCTCTCCAATGATCCCTAGCTGAACTCCTCTTGGTGTTCAGATGTTCCTTCTCTCCTCTGCTATGCTGTTCTGTCATTCTTCTGCTCTTCTGTTCATCTCCCCATCTATTTCTGGAGCCTGGGATCTGGGGTTTATATGGGCACAGAATAGGGGAGCGTGGTGGGCCAAAGACAACTTTTTGGCTCAAAACCAGGAATGCCTGTTCCCATTTAAAGCCATAGGTTTCCAGGCTTGAGGGTAGGGCCTTTGCTGGGAAACCACTCTCTTCTATTCAATATTCCCTGTCTCCTATCCATATCAGTTTCTGGTGAAAAGCATTGCCAGAACAACCCATATCATATTGGTAAGGATGTCTGTGATGGTTAATTTTACAAGTCCACTTGACTGGGCTAAGGAAAGCACAGGTAGCTGTAAAATATTGTATCTGGGTGTCTCTGTGAGGCTCTTTCCAAAAGAGATTAGCATCTGAACTAGAGAATTGAGTAAACCTTGTAGCTCTCCCCAGTGCAGTGGGCATCATCCAATTCACTGAGGGTCTTAATAGAACAAAAAGGTGAAAGAAAGGTGAGTTCTCTCTCTCTGCTTGAAGGGAGACATCCATCTCCTTCTGCCCTTGGACATTGCTCTTCCTGGTTTTCAGGTTTTCATACTTAGACCGGGTCTCATACCGTCCTCCCCCTTTGCTTAAGCTTGTGGACTGGACTTGTGCTGAATGATGCTTTTCTAATTCTCCAGCTTGCAGACAGCTAATCCAGCCTAGTGGCTTCTGTAACTGCCTGAGCTAATTCCTATAATAATTCTTCTATGTATAATATATATTTATTATATCTATATATTGATTCTGTTTCTCTAAAGATTCCTGACTAATACAGTTTCTGTTTTGCTTATATAATGACTAGCACATGGAAGGTACTTGGAAAATGTTTATTGAGTCGAATTACAGTGCAGTCTCGAGTCTCACAGACTCCTCAGCATTTGTTTTGCATGGAATCAGGACATCATGGTACACTTTGAGGCATGTGGGCTACAGATCACCAGAGCTTTGGAAGATTGTAGAGCTACCAAGATTTTGGTTTGGAACCAGCCAGACCAGGCCCTGAAACCTGCTTCAAAAGAGCGAATTGCTTTAATAATGTGTAGTCCTGCTAGGACTCTGGGTTGTCATTGAATTCCAGGGTTTCTGTTTGTTGAACATATGGCACTGGAAGGGGTTGGGAGTGATGAGACAAGGGTGCAAGAAAGGCTTGCAAGTAGGGCATAGGCATTCCAGCTCAAATTTATTCATGCCTTCATTGATTCCACAAATGTTTATTGAGAACCTGGTATCAATCTGACACTGTTCTGGGAATGTGAATTAGAGTGGCAAGTCAAGCACTCATTGAGTTTCCATTCTGGTGTGGGAGACAGGAAGCAAATAAACATGCTATTTCCAGATACCTGTAAGTGCTGTGGAGATGAACAGGTGATGCGTGGAAGACAAACTGGTGTGGAGGATCAGGGAAGGGTGTTCTGAGGTGGTGACAGTAGCTGGGAACTGAATGAATCTCTGGAGTCCAGAGCCTCTGGTATGGGCCCACTGATTGGAGCTGATGCAGCAGGAGCTGCACTGCAGCAGTTCATTTTAGGTGGATATTGCTCTGTTATTAGTCACATCTTAATTCTTCAAATTCACTGATAACACAGGATAAAATTTTTAGTAGGACTTTGACACAGTCAGCCTGTGGCATGAGCGTTGCCCTTGTCATCCTGGGAGGCTTACATACACCTAGGCTCAAGGTAGCCTATGGGAAGTACAAGAAAGGTGGTGGAAAGGGCTGGATCATGGAGCCAAAAAGCACAGTGAGCTTACTGAGAAATCTTGGTCAAATTATTAGGCTTTTAGCATTCTCAGAGTTCTCACCTGTTAATTGGTAGAAAGGGTTGGGAGAGGAGGACACTTGAAGGAATGCATCCTAGTTCATCTCTCTGATACTTCTGTTAATCCTCACCTGGGTTGATCTGTTAAAGATAATCCCTGATCCATTTACGTCTGTAAGAAATGATAAGTTCTGATATTTATGAACCTCCAAACCCTATACATTTTATATGTTCCCTTAGCTCCACAATAACTTTACAAAATAGTAATCTTTATTATGTCAATTTTATAGGTAAGGAACCCAAGGAACAGAGAGATTAGGAAAAGGAAAGGGGACCAACAGTAAACATTCACTATGTACAAGGAACTGGGTTTTGTGACTTTAAGGCATGGTCTTGTTTTATAATTATACTAACTGCACTCTGAGTCTGTTAAAGTCCCCACTTTACAAATAGGGAAACTGAGGCTCAGGATAGTCTATGATTAACTAAATAAATGTAAAGAAAGAGACAGAACCGAAGTTTGACCCCAGCACTATGCTGCTGCAAATGTTCCTTCTTTTTCCACATATCACGAGTGGGTGGCTTCTCTACCAACAGCAGGGACTGGGGCGCTCTTTTCTGCCCTAGCAGAGATACCAACCCTGAAGGGGTCTTGATGTCTGTCTAGTTACAATGCTGGGCATTGTTTCCCCACTCCTGCTACGTTAGTTATATGACGACAAGGCCTAATTATACCTTTCAATATTATCGGTGAGGTAATAGTACCACCTACCTAAAATTTTTGTAAAAATTCAATGACAACATTTAAAAATGACAAAGTTAAATGCTAGATTTAAAATGCCTCATCCAGGTATACATAGAAGGCATTTGATAAATGGCCACCATTACCTTTATTGAGAAATAATGACTTTTTTTCTTTTGTGTCTCCAGACTTGAGCTTAGCATTTTTATATTAAATGAAATAGAAAAGATGTACATAATGAATAAACCAAGCACATATTGATGAGTAGCCTAATGGATGAAAGAAGTAATCAATTCACAGCTTGGACTTTGGGGACTTGAATTCTAGTCTAGGTTCTGCTAGTATTATGCGAGATCATTCAGAAATCACTTACCACTTCTGGGCCTATTTCCTCCCTTGTTTCACGTGGGAGTTGTCCCAAATGATCTCTATGGTCCCCCCTAACTATGGAATTCTTACTTTATTGAATTCAGAACCAGTAAAATCTGAATTCATTGCCTGATGTTTGTCACAGCTTAGCGACCCTATCTGCTGCCCTATCTGATCCTATAAATACTCACTTTCTTGGTATCCATGTGGGTTTCCATGTGTGGTTTCCCAATATCAAGACTGAGAGCACTGACGCCTGTTATCTGCCCTGGTAGCAGGATGCTCAAAAATGGAAGTCTGGGCTTAGTGATTAAACACACATACACATAAAAATCCGCTGGTGTTTCAAAGGATTCAAAGGCACGATGAACCCTTTCCTTTTCCTAATCTCTCTATTCCTTGGTTTCCTTACCTATAAAATGGACGTAATAAAGATTGCTATTTTATAAAGTTGTTGTGGGGCTAAGAGAACATATAAAACGTACAGGGCTTGGTATCCATGTGTGTAGACCGGATTTCACATTTTGGGCTTTAGGACACGAAAGGGTATCTTTCCTTTCCTGTCATGTTGTTTCATGTTCCTGATTTTCAACCAGGGGCAATTTTGCCCCCTTGGATACATTTCACAATGTCTGTAGACATTTTTGATTGTCACAACTAGGGGGAGGTGTTACTGGCCTCTGGTAGGCAGAGGCCAGGGATGCTGCTAAACATCCTACAACGTACAGGACAGCCCCCTACAGCCTGTACACAATAAATGCTTCACTGGTGCAAAAGGCAGTAGTGTTCAGGATGAGAAACACTGTTTTATGTGGAAATATATTTACAAGAGAGAAGAACCTCCTAATACCAAGCCTGAGAACACCGATTCCTGTTATCCGCTCTGGTAGCAGAATGCTCAAAAATGGAAGTCTGGGCCTAGTGATTAAACACACACACATATAAAAATCCCCTTGTGTTTGAAAGGATTCAAAGGCACGATGAGGGATGCCATTACAGTGCATCAGACTTCTGCACAGAGCAAACGCATTACCTACCTGTAATGAAGGATTTCTGAATAGATAAGGGCTGCACCTTCTACAGGGGAATGTTTTAGCCGGGGGCATGTGGATTTTAGCTGCATGAATACTATCAGCATTAATGGAAATCATTATGCTGCCCTGCATTGGAAATTTACCACTAAATGGATAGCAATATCCCACAGTCAGAGGCCATTGAAAATCTGTTTCACTGGCAGGAGACATGGAGAAGGCTCGAGTGGGAAGCACTGTTGGCTGCCAGCTCATGAGTGGCTTCGGGTTGAGTGGTCTGTGTACAGACAGAATGGGGCACATAGGGCAATGTTATTTGATGACTGCGTGAACCCAGGGTGGCATTAGGACAGGTCAATGATCTTGGTTTCACCCCTATCCCCTATTGGAGGCTTTTCTGTTCATTTTGTAGTGCTACCACTCTGGCCCCTGTCACTTCCCAAGGACTCCAGCTCTCCTGACACCCTCCGGGAAAGTGGCCTGATGAACTAATTCTCTCTAAGGTGTCAAGGACTCAGGTATTACCTTCTGCAGGATAATTTGTGATTTAAAAGTGTGCCATCAACAAATAATCCAAAGGCATGAATTTGAGGTGGACAGGAAAGCACTGGAGCATAGATATTTGTGTTTCTGGAGGGTCTGTAACGGAACTCTTAAGAATATTACCTGCCTCTGCATAAATCCCTCAGATCTTGATTTAAGCTGCTATGGAGTGTTTTTGTGCATGTTCTAATTTATGGAAGTTCAATATATAAAGCTGTAAAGAACTGGAGATGCTCTGTTAAAACAAGGCGTGGGGATCCGGCAGTCAGGCCCCTGGGTTCCTCACCTGCACCACACCATTTGCTCCTGTTTTTTCTAGAAACATTTGGCTCCATGGAGCATAATATCCTCAAGTGATAATAATATTTGTGTAGAATTCAGAGTACCCGGAGAACACTGCTCTAGGCTGGAGGCAAAGATCCAGCCACCCTGAGGGCTGAGTGGAACAGTAATTGGGAACAGTCTGCCCTGGAAAGCTGTGCCAGGGAGCATAATATGAAAATCACTGCCCTTGGGTGACCTTGACAAAACCTGACAAGTCTAAAGCCCTGAAACTGAAAAACGTAGAAGATATCAGTCCCATTGCTAACTGGCACCATACCGGAGTTAATGGGATTGGATTCATTGTTTAATTCATTAAGTAAATAATCATGGGTCACCTACTGTGTGCCAGTTACTCTCCTAGCTCCTGTGGAAATAGATGAACAGATCCCTGCTTTCAGGGAGTTCACATTCCAGTGGGATGGGAGTAGGAACAAGTTAACCAAAAATAAATGAATGAAATATATAATCAGTGAGCTTCATAAAATAATGCAAAATGAGAGACTAGTGTATATTTGTAAATGTGGTGGTCAAATAAGAGAGTGAGGGAAGGCCTTTGTATGGAGGAGGTCTCTGAGCCGAGTGAGGCCTGAGTGACAAGCAGGATCCAACCGTGTGGCAGGCTGGCGGAAGTGAGCTCCAGACACAGGGCACAGTGTGGGTAAGGGTCTTGAGGTGAGACCATGATCAGCATACTCAAGAAACAGCAAGAAGACCCATTTATGTCTTTGAAAAGTTTTAAATCCCCCCTGTCAATATTTAGCCATTTTTGGTGATTTTGATATTTTTGGTATTTGATCCTTACCTAAAGCCCGTGAAGCTTATTGTAATCTCGCGTTGGCTTTTTCTGAACACTTCTGGAAGTGAAATGACTTGGCCTTGCCATGATGTTTGGGAGCGTGGAAGTGGGAGGGCCAAACACAAAATTCACTGGAATGATGCCAATTCATCTTTATCTAGCAGACAAAGGATACCTGCGGATTTACAGACAGGTAACATTTTGAGCACTGCTTTTGAGGTATATTAAATAAATGATTTCGTTTATTCTTTATAGCAACCCTATGTGATAGCTGCTATTGTTATTCCTATTTTATAGATGAGGAAATGAAGGCACATAAATTGCTGGGTAATTGGGCAAAAGGTATACCTTACAAAGAGTAGGAAATAGAGACCAAAGCCTGGTGAACTTGCTTCTAAGCCCACATTCTGAAGATGACCAAGATAGCCACGCCACTGTGTTCAAGGTTTCTAAGGGAGGTGATGCGATATAACTTGCCCTCACTTGAAGATCAAAGGCTAGACTCAAACCATCAGTGGGTCGTGCTATCTTCTGACAGAAAACTGCCACAGCCTTCATGAAACTTTGCAGTGCTTCCTGTATTTAAACACAAGTCTCAGTGTCTGTTTTTATCAAGAGACAGACTTTTCTGCTAGCCAGGAGGGAAGTACCCCTCATGATGACTCAGAATGTCACTTAGGCCACTCTCTCCCCACCAAGTCAGATTATTAGGTGTGTGAGCAAGGGAGGATAGGATGACTTGAACTTCAAAACCCTGAATGCCTCCAGTTGCCTTTCAGCATGGCCCACTAAGCTCCCTGTACAGATAAGGGATGTTTGCTACGTGCAGAAGTGACAACTTCCCATTCTGCAAAGACCTTTTCTCATTGCTCTTTCACTGTGTCGTGGTGATGACAAATCCCAGCCTTGTGATACCCAACCTCCAATTCAGAAAGTAATTTCCCGAGCTTTCCTATTGCTCAGTGATGAAGGAAGAAACTTCTTTCATCCTTCTTCACCCTTGCTTGTTGCGGGGTGATGAAAGATGAAGTTCTGGTGATGCTTTCCAGAATCTCTTGGGCTTAAACTTCAAAGTCCTAAGTTGATGACTTTGAAGAAATATACCAATATAGCGGTGTTAATATTAAAACACACAGGCAGGCACAACCTCTCAGCAAGACTCATTAGGGGTTGAATTACTAATAGGAAGTAATTCAGATGATGGAAACCAAAAATAAATGTAAATGTTCACTATCTGAAAACTACGATGGATTATATTCCCAAATAGTACCCAACACAGGTGGTTATGAACAAATGTGAATTTCATTTTACCTTCCTTTGGGTCTATATCTTTACTGCTGATGGTAGTTGTCATAGTCCATTCTGCTGCTTTAGCAGAATACCATAGACTAGATGGCTTATAAACCATAGAAATTTATTTCTCATAGTTTTTGATGCTGGGAAGTACAAGCTCAAGGGTGCCAGCAGATTTCGTGTCTGATGAGGGCTGCTTTCCGGTTCATAGATGGCAACTTGTCACTATATCCTCACGTGGTGGAAAGGGCAAGGCCCTGGGGCTTCTTTTATAAGGGCACTAATCCCATTCCTGAGGGCTCCACCCTTGTGACCTAATCACCTCCGAGTCCTCGTCTTTTAATACCATCATGTTGGAGATTTTCAACATATGAATTTTAGAGGGACACAAACATTCAGGCCATAGCAGTAGTATTAATGAAATTTATAAAGTACATTAAAGTCATTTGTAGCACTTCCTCACTTCTTATTCCCCCACCCTTTTATGTTGCTTTAGGGAAACTGTGCCTCAGGCCCCCCAAAACAGTAAGTATTTGAAAGACTATGCAAAACTACAAAAAAAAATCAGCTTATTTCATTTGCATGTTTATAAGACTTTGCTATAACTTCAAAAACTCTGTCTTTATGTGTCTTTATATTCACAATTTAAAAACTCAGCTGATACTTCAAGCATTTCGAATATGACAGGGCTTTAAATATTAACATTAGGAGTGCTGATCAGTGGACACAAATACTTTGGAAAGTGATTTGTGTGTCTGGTACTAGTCCTCTTGTTTTTCTCCTTAATGACTAAGTCACTCCTGAAAATAAATGAGTCATTTACAAAGACACATGCAGACTTTCTGGCCCTTGGGGCACTGTTTTAGTGACTGGAAAAAAATAGACTAAATGTGCTGGTGTTGAGTCCAGCTCAATTCATCTGCTCTGTATTTCCCTTTGGCTATTCAAGCGGTATGAGAAGCAGAATAAGTTATTATTACGAGAGCAGAACTGAGTTCAAAACTCGTCTTCATCACTCACTAGCTGTGTGACCTCGGGCAAGTTATTTAACCTCTCTGAACTGTAGTTCTCTTGCCAGGGGATTAGTCTGAGAATCTTGGGAAGCACCGTCTATAAAGTGGCCAGTAGGGTGCCTGGTTCATAATTTATTCTCAACCAGTGGATGACACAGAGACTATTAAGAATAAATTTCTGTTCTGTTCTACAAAATCTACTGTATTCACTTTCCTTTCTACTAAAGATACAGAATGACAATGGAATGATGACAAAGCCAAACCGTTTAAGGGCAGGGATGGTGTTTAATTTATTTGCCTCCCTGGGGTTAGTAGAGTTCTCTGCACAAAGAATTTCCACCTATTTAATGATAAATGATACGACTGGAACTCAATAACGGATCTTCAGGATGGACTGAAAAACAATTCTGGAATTCCAGACAGTTTTGCAAAAGATTCCACAGAACTTCCACAGTATCACAGGGTATGGGTTAAGGAAGAAGCTGTATTCAGGAAATTTACAAAGCTAGAATCAGCAAGAAAAGAAGATGTACAGTCTTGAAAGCTCTCACTATCCTCAAGGAGAGGTGGTCTGGGACAAGGGTATGCTGCAGGACAAACCATTTTAGGGCAGGAAATGTGTTTCCCATTACTATAGGTCTTTGCGGTACTAAGGTGAGAAAGTGGCCTTGTCAACTGCATGTGACTTTGGGGCAGAAGACAAATATACTAATTGAGCACCAAGTATTCTGGGTTTGGGTGCTGCTGTTTAAAGGGGTTGTCTGGTAAACCTAGCTGCCCAGCACCTAGAGGTTTTGGGGCCTGTGGCTCATTGCAGCATCTCCTACTAGCTGAGGAGGCCCCTAGACCTCATGGCAGCTGAGTTATGGGAAGTTCTTTCTAGGAGAAGGGAGACGTAAGCCCCAGTACCAATTAGCTCATTGTTCAGCCAACTCTGAGAGACCCCTGAGAGTCATCTTTAGACAATCCCGCTTCTCACAACTACATAAAACTACCTACAGATGACACGTCAGCATAGTATGATAAGTGACAATATTAGTATTGCTACTTTGTCGCTATGATAGTAACATATTTTATATTTCTTCTTAAGTACTTCTGTTTCTTAAATTTTTCTTTTACTTTCTCTGAAACTTTTACCAATACCTACTATTTTTCAAAGCTGCTACTTTCTATCAGTGACTTGACATAAAATTCTCCCAAGAATCTTGAAAGGTAATGTTGATTAAATCCATTTTTGCAGATGAGACAATGTTTATCATGCAATTGCAATCACGTACTGAAGTCCTCAGAGCGAGTATCTGGTCACGTTGGGGCTGAAATTTGGGTCTCTTTGCTTCCAGAGATTGAGCTCTGCCTGTTATGTGCTTCCCTAGGGATAGTGAAGAGGGAAGAAGAGTTGTGTCTTTGTTGACTTTTCCTTTTGCCAAAGAGAGCGGCAGAATGCAGTGGTTTTCTCCTCCTCTGTGATGCTCAGAGGAGGGGGTGTTTGACACCTGGGCAGACTGCATCAGCAGTGCCAGTTAGCTGGCATGCCCAAAGAGAAGGCAATTATGTCCACTCTGCCTGTGTGCTGCAAAGACTAGCAAGAGTGTAGATAAGAATGTTATGGATATCAGCCAAAATTATTCATGCATACCTGCAGGCCTGATAGTAATTCACTAATGGCCCATTTGATTCTTTTGGTCAACTACATTTGCCTGAGCATGCTGTCTGTCATGATGGCTTCTGCAATCTTTAAGGAGAAAAATTGTAAAAAATTGGATACCCCAAAAGCATGCCAAAAAAAGTGAGCATCACCATTTTCACTTAGTACAAGTGTTGTCATAAAGAATGTCCATTGTTTCAACCCAATCCATTGCCTCTGTGGAAACTTCGAACTGCTTCCTTAACTAGACATTTATCATGTCTTATAATGTCAGACATCTTACCCTAAATGTTGAAATTGCTGCAAAGCCCCAACCTATTATTAAAAAGGCCTGTCATTTAAGTGGGAACCTTTACTTGATGATGAAATGACAGGGAGAGGCAAGGTGACCAAAAGATGCATTTTGGGCTTAGAAAGAACTACACATTGGCAAAGCTATTCTCTGCTCTAACTATTATTGTGACACATGGGGCAGGGAGGGAGGGAGGGAAGGAGGGAGGGAGAGAGAGAGAGAGAAAAGAATGTAGTTTCATCAATATTTCTGAGACCCTCGAACATGCAAAGGCAGAGATAAGAAACTCTTAGTCTCTTAGTCTCTCAGTCGGTAACTTATTGATTGCACACAATGTTCATTAATGAGCCAACTTTGAGAAGGCTAGAACCAAAAAGTTTCATCCCCAAATGTGCTGACATGTTTAAAATGGAATGCTTGTCTGCAAGAACACCTGTGTGTGTGAAACTGGGGATAAAACTGTTTGGAACCTTTGACTTATTTCTTGGGCTCACCATCATCTATTATTCATGTTGATAATTAGCTGCAAGGTCTATTCACATCACAAACAAGGAAGAGGGAGGAGGAGTTCAAAAGAAAATTCCTGCAAGTACTTTGCCATAAGTGAGTGACTTTTGAAGGGGAGAAGTTTGTTACTAGGTTGTTCTGACTTGTGCTCTGCCTGAGGAAGAGATAGGCAAGGAACATCCTCAGAAGCTAAAGGCTTGGCAAAATCATTGTGCTACAAATGATAAGGGTGACTGGTCACCCTTACTTTGCACCAAGGATTGAAGAACTTAGTAGTCAGTATTACAGCTATAGCTTCCAAGGAATAAAATAACATCTTGGCTTTTTCTAGAATCTAAAAAGGTAAGCTAAAATGTATACAAAGACACACATATAAATGAGGCTGTCACACAACAAGGTAACTTGGATCCTCTTATATAATTCTCAGAGCAGAGAAAGTGACTCCTTTGATCCATCTCCACTATCTAGGGCTCCCCCAGATTCCCTGCTGTACTTGTCCAAAAGTAATGAGGTCTCTGAGCAATCGAGAGCATGGTCCAAGTGACATGTGCATTTTAAGACCATAAATTACATTTTAACGTTCATTTTTGAATCAGTGTCTAATATCAAAGCATATATGATTAAATACATATTATAGTACCAGGCATTGATCAAAGCATTTTGTACTCATAAGCTTATTTGGTCCTCAGCATAGCTCTCCAAAGGAGGTACTGTCTCTGTTTTACACATTAGAACATAGAAACATAGAAAAGATACTCACTTCCTTTCCAAATCCAAGACCCAGCTTGGCACTTCCTGGAATGGCAGCCCACTTTTTTTTTATGCTATACTGTGCAGACATCACTCCTGAACTTCACATTGACTCTTGCTTGCCCTCAGACAGCATGAAGACTTCATCACTGCATAGGTCTTTTTCTGGTGAGAGAGCTATCACTTAAACCACTTTAAGTAAAAATGATATTTTTGTTCTGTACCTCACATAACTGAAATGTTCAGGTGTACTTCCAGGCCTAGCTTCAGACTTACCTGTTTCCAGATGTCCCAAAGACATTGCCAGAATGCTATTAACATCTTCCGCTTCCTGATCCACCTTCTGTATTGGCTTCATTCTCATGCAGGATGTTTTTCCTATGGTGGTAGACACGATCTTACCTTTTACCAGCTGAGCAATGCTAGCAGAACTTGCTGAAAATTAAAGTTGCTGTGTTAGTCTGTTTTATGCTGCTAATAAACACATACCCGAGACTGGGTAATTCTTAAAGAAAAAGAGGTTTAATGGACTCACATTCCCACATGACTGGTGAGGCCTCACAGTCATGGCAGAAGGCAAAAGCCACGTCTTATATGGCGGCAGGCAAAGAGAGAGAATGAGAGCCAAGCCAAAGGGAAAACTTCCCATAAGGTCTCATGAGACTTATTCACTACCATGAGAACAGTATGGGGGAAACTGGCCCCATGATTCTATTATCTCCCACTGGGTCCCTACCACTACCTGGGAATTATGAGAGCTACAATTCAAGATAAGATTTGGATAAAAGCCAAAACATGTCATTTGCCTTAATAGTTCCTTTTCACCAAAATTTCAGGTGAAATATGGAAAAGAACCAAATACTGGAAGGCTGGTTGAGGTTGTTGTATTTTAAACATTTATTTGTAACAGTTCCTTTCTGCTCTACTCTTTTATTTGCTGCTAATACAATTAAGACTTAAAGGGGAGGCCTGGTGGGATAAGAAAAAGACCTAGATTTGGGGGTGAGAATAGTTTATTAAGTTTTATTTCTAATATATGTGTCTTTGGAGAAGTCTTGCTGTATAAATGGAGTCATAATGGAATAGATAGGGTCACATTAGTTGATCTCTGAGGCCCTTTCTGGCTCTCAAGCTCTATGAAGCTGTCCAAGATGACTTTCGTAGGGGATCGTGAGTATTTAATGAAAGGATTTTAACCTGTCACCCAGACTTTCTGGTTCCCAAACCCATAGATGATACAGAATCCAGGAATTCTTCTCATTAAGAATAACAGGAAGGCTGCTGGTGGGTTTTAGGGATTAAAGTCAGAAGATATCTCTCTGGAATTGGGAAAAAATATATTTTGACTGAGTCTGGGGAAGAGAGTGGTGATGAAGAAAAATAAAGGCATTAGGGTCTCATTCTAATTTGTTACGTTCACACTCTTTTGCTTGAAGCTAAAGTAAGCTGAGGAACTGCCCTGTATGAGGTGCAGATGTCAAGGATATATGATTGTCTACAGGAAGGGTGAGGAGACTGAAAGTCAGGGAGTCAGCCTGAAGCTGTGGGGATCAGAAGTGGGAACCCAGGTGTGGGGAAGGTGGATGGACAGTGGGAAATCCGTGATCCCAAGGGAGAGGCACAGCACACAAAGTTGAAAAATAGAAAATTGTTCTTAGGCAGCTTCAGGTCTCAACTGTTCAGTTATACCTTATATTTTTTCCAGTTGTTTCTATAAGCTAGATTCAAATAAACTAACTTACAAGAGGCAAGCCTACAAGCAAAAAAGTATCAACTTGAATGCCAATTTAAGTAATTTACCAAGATAAGTTTAACTACCTATATAACTGGACTACAATGTTGGAAAATCTATTCTGGAAGTGAATTTAAAATAAGAAGCTTGTGTGGTGAGCACAGAGGTAGAACAAAGGGAGATACTCTTAAGACATAAATGTTTACGAACAACAGTTGATAGCCCAAGGTGTCTTCACGAGAGGGACACGCAGGGATTGGAGGGCTCGAGGTCATGAGCTAGGGCCCCACTAATCTGCCAATGCTAGGCTCTCTGATTCTGTTTTCCAAAGTCCCAAGGTGTCTCTTTCCCATCCCTTATCCTTGGCACACTCATTTTTTAGATAAGCTAGTACCTTTTATTATAAAGGATGCATTTTGAAAATCTTGGTTGTTTACTCCAAATCATTTTGTCTCTAAGGCATCTTCTGCATATACATATATTTGTAACGGAGTTTTGCTCTTGTTGCCCAGGCTGGAGTGCAATGGCATGATCTTGGCTCACTGCAACTTCCATCTCCCGAGTGTAAGTGATTCTCCTGCCTCAGCCTCCCAAGCAGCTGGGATTACAGGCGCCCACCACCACACCCAGCTAATTTTTGTATTTGTTGTAGAGAAGGGGTTTCACCATGTTGGCCAGGTTGATCTCAAATGCCTGATCTCAGGTGACCCGCCCACCTCAGCTTCCCAAAGTGCTTGGATTACAGGCATGAGTTACTGTGCCTGACCTCTTCTGCATATTTAACATGCAGAACACAATCTTAAATTGTGTGGGTTTTATAGTGTAATTCTCAGAATTCAAGCTTTATGTTGCTGTCATCCCTGTCCGTTTCTCTCACTTGTAAAGACATTTTGATTTAACAGTTTCCTCTGAGAGTTAATGATGGAAAGAAAAAGAAATTAGCTTATATGTGTTTGGGAATTGTCCTTCTTGCTGCCTGACTAAAGAGAATTTTATGGCTGGGCACAGTAGCTCACGCCTGTAATCCCAGCACTTTGGGAGGCCGAGGTGGGAAGATCACTTGAGGTCAGGGGTTCGAGACGAGCCTGGCCAACATGATGAAACTCCATCTCTAATAAAAATATAAGAATTAGACAGGGGTGGTGGTGCATGCCTGTGGTCCCAGCCACTTGGGAGGCTGAGGCATGAGAATTGCTTGAACCCTGGAGGCAGAGGTTGCAGTGAGCTGAGATCGTGCCACTGTATTCCAGCTTGGGCGACAGAGCGAGACTCCATCTCAAAAAGAAAAAAAATTACTTCTTATATTTACCCCCTGCTCTTTGAAGTGGGTTCTACTATTGCTAACGGGGCTGCAATGATCTTTGTGATTCTGGCATCTTTCATTAAACTTTACTTCTTGATTGGTAAAGTAAGAACTTGGAGCTAAGGGACCTGAAAAGTTTCTTCCAGTCTCAACGTGTTACAGCTCTGTTGTTCTTCTCCTTGGGCTGAGTTTCATGACACTCTAGGGGTTGGCTGTTGTAATAGAAGATTTCACAGTGAAATTGTAACGGGTCATTTAGAGATTGAGACAGACCCATTCTCATAATCACTTACTAAATGCTTTTCTAAAAATGTCAAGAGCTGCAATTACATTGCAAGGAGTGAGTATGTGTGAGTGTGAATGAGTGAGTGTCTGTGTAAGAGGTGGGGGGTATAAGAGATCACATTAATTGAGAGTTCATGGAAGCCACTTTTCTTTTTTTCTGGATGGTTGTTTTTAGTAATCATCCTCCAATAAACTTTGGTCTTGTAAACAGAATGATGGCACTGATTCTATTGAAGTAAATTGGTTTGTTCTGAGACCCCAAAGGATAACATTCGAGTAATGTGAAAGAAATTATTTTAACAGTTAATTAAAAAAAACTAAGCTAAACAAAACAACACACCAAAAATCCTCCACCTACATTGGAAGATTAGTGACTTTTGTATTTCTTTTCTATTAAGGGTCTTTTAAAATAGATTTTGCATTTAGAAAATTAACGAGACTTACAGGAACATATTAAAACCCCACCAGTAACAGATATGCCCATTATAATAACATTATTTTAAAACGATGTTGGGATATTATGTTAATATTAGGTTAATTTCAAATGGCTGTAGTAACCTCTTCCCTGAAGAAGACACGTCAGCATCCCTAATTACTGCTGCTGATTACAAAATGAGAGCAGATTATTAAAATTTTTGTGACAAGAAAGCTATACATCAATGAATGGAATTAACATTAACATTCTGTATTGCTGCCAATAATTAAGCCTTGGCAGCAATACAAAAAAGTAAATTCACTTAAAAGTACACACACAACTTCCCTGTGTTCATAACAGAGAAGTAGAAGAACTCAATGGGGAATCCAAGAGTCTCTTCACACTCTTTTGCCTAAAGACTGAGTCCTCCATGATCTGACTGGACACAAGTAGGGTGAGGAACTGCTCTCAATGGGGTGCAGGCATCAGGGATGTCATCCCCATAATTGTCTACTGGAGGGATGAGGAGATTGAAAGCCAGGGAGTCAGCCTGAAGCTGTGAGGATCAGAAGTGGGAACTCAGGAGTCGGGAAGGTGGACAGACGGTGTGAAATCAGGGACATATCGTACAAGGTTGAAAAACAGAAAATAGTTCTTGGGCACTTTCAGGTAAAAACTATTTAGATATACCTGCCGCCACTAGGCTTTTTTATTCTGTTTTTCTAAGTCCCAAGGTGTCTCTTCCCCAGCCCCTCTCCTTGGCTCACTCATTTGTTAGAGAAGCTACCACACTATGTGTTTAATGAGGGACCAGGCAGTCTCAACCTCCTGTGTTTCTCCATGTGAGTCTCCATGGCAGCTGTGAAACCCTGCAAAAGTTACTTCCTTCCCCTTCTCTTCAACTCCCCCTTTTATAATACTGAACCAGCAGTCCCTTCCATGCGCAGAGAAGCTATGAGGCTTACCTGATTTTTCTAGAGTGCTATGGCATCCTTGAGTGGTAGCCAGTGTTGCCAATGGGCAATATGATGACTTACAGGTGTGCACCTTGAATGGCCCTGAAACTCAAGATGTTTTGTGGAGTGGTGTGCTGACAGATAACCCCTTCCTCTTACTGGGTGTGTCAGGTACAGAGTGGTTTTGGAGACCACAGTGGGATGGACAGTGCTGATTTGCTCATCCTCCTAACAGATGCAGGCATGAGAGAGAATGTACTTAGATTTGTCTCCCTTTGTGCAACTCCTAGAATGCTTTTAAGAGGGAATAGGCAGCTTGCCTTTAGGTACATATTTTGAAGATTTTCTATTGCTGCTTAAAATTTTTTAGTTAGAAGTAAGCACAATGCCTAATGATATTCACCTCATTTGTCATTAGTTTATTAAAGGGCAGGGGTTTTACATTCCACGGAGACCTATTAAGGGAAATAATTTTATTAAAATCTGAATTATTATTTTAAGGCATATAAATTAATATTCTTATTTGTGAAGTGCTCCCTCTCCCTACTTAGGATGCTGCATTGACAATTAAAATATAATAAAGATGATTAATAATGAATAAACATAAAATTAAAATATCATAAAATATGCAATTAAAAAACACTAAAAACCCTAGCTGAGCAGAATCATTAGAAAAGGCTAATCATGACTAGAAGAGAATTGCTTCAGGAAGATGATGTTGCTAAGCATTATTTAACCATGGAGAGTCTTCAAAAAAAAATGCCGAACTCATGACTTATCAGTGAGGATAACATGAATCTGGTTAGACCCTTGATGCCATAAATGAGAAAACAAAAGTGACCGCGGTCATTTCCATAATTTGACCTTCCGGTTATTTCTGTGTCATAAACAGGCCTACCTCAAACCTGAAGTACAGTGGCCAAATGTGTAGTCAAGCATGTACTTCTGGTCATAATACATTTTAATGCTATTTTATGAAATTTAATCCTGTTTATATAAATATCAACACGCATGTATTATTGAAACCAGCTCTCTAAAAAATGGACTAGATAACCTCTGAAGCCATTTCCTGCTTCCAAATTTTACCCCTTATTAAATAGGGGGTCATGAAGTAACAAGACATTGAACAAAGATTTAAGACCCCTGGGTCTCGGCCAATAGCAGTGGGATCAAAAAAGATGGTTTCATATTTAGGGTTTCAGTTTTCTTATCTTGAAAGTGGGAATTCCTCATTGATTGCTGTGAGGAACAAATAAAACCGTATGTGAAAATGCTTTAAAAGTATATATTTCTAGAAACAATACAAATACTATTTCCTTAGCTCATAAAGTGCTCAGATCCAGGTTTGACATTTAGGATCCGTCACTCTGGGTGACTAATTTTTTTTTTTTTTCATTCTCAGCCCATGCTGCTTTATTGCTAAAAAATACATATACACAGGTGCAGAGATTCCAACTCTTTTAGCAGTTTCCTTTTACATCAAAGAATTAAATTTCTTCTTCAAAAACCCCAAAGATGCACAGATTAAGAAGCAAGCTGCCTTTTGTAATACTTCAAATCATATTCAATGAAATTCTTTTTAACATTATACACGAATAGTGCAATGGAGAATATGGAGGACAGCAAATAAACACAGTGAGCAACTCTTACTCTTGCAAGGCAGTAAATAAAGTATAATGTGAAGGACAGTCTAAGCTAATCTTTCTGGTTATAAGAGATGGGTCGGTTTTTAAGAGTAAGTTGACTCCATTTTCTCTCTTGATTTCCGATTTTCTGTTTCTTTTTTTATTGATCTCAAAATTTATGATGCCTTTGATTCTTTGCAATCTCAAATTCTTTCTGAAAAGAGATAGCATGGAAACAAATGAAAACTTAAAAAACTGTTTTCATTGTTTTATAAAAATAATTTGTCCCACAGTTTGGAATAACAACTGATTGTACAGGGAATTATGTATTTTTCTATTAGAAATGAATTCCTTTGTAGTTTTAAAGGTGGTTTGATTTTCGAGGTGATGCTAGTAAAATGCCCTGGGAGGTGAACACGTTTAAGTTCTTGCCTATTCCTTTTAATTATTGGAGAGAGAAAATTTGCTTTCTCACTGAACTGGTATCTGAGAGGGTGAGGTTCTCAAGATGCTGAAAATAACAACCTACCTTGTGCCAGATGTTAAGTGCGCTGTCCAGTCCTTATTACAATCCTGAAACGTTGACATTGTGAGTCCTCTTGTACACGTGGGGAAATTGAGGTGTGGGGAAGTGAAGTTACTCAGGTTTATGTAGTTGCAAGATTACATAGCTGCGAAGCCTGGAAGCTGGGATCCAAATCACAGAGAGAGGAGGATCTATCACCAAAAATGGGGACAGACAAGCATCGTCCAAACTTGTCACGAGATTGCCTGGTAACATCACTTTTCTTCTCGTCTGACTTAGAATGGCATACCCCATGGACTGGGGAAAGGTATGGTTTTCACTGGATTGTGTTTCATGGGTATTAGGCGATATTTGTACCCACCTCTCATCAGGGTGACCTTTGCTGCTCCATTCAAGAAACAGGATGAATGAGCTTGTTACTCTCCTCCTCCTTTAACCTCCTCTGCTCTTACTGCAGAGAGTAAGAATATGAGATTTGAATCATGAAGCTCTTCACCACTGTACCTGGGTTTCCTCATCTGTGAAATAGGAATAACAGGAGGATTAAATTTGGTAAGTCATGCAAGTACTTAATGCCTAGCAAAACCAAGCGTTCAATAAATGTTAAGTGTTACTGCTCTAATGTTCTCATCCACTGGGAACAACTAGATTGTACAACACTTGTGTATTCTGTGATTGAACTCATCTTAGCTTATGAGCCCTTCCATTGCCTCCTGTGTCAGGAAACAGAATCTTGACCTACAAAGTTAAAATGGTTCAAAGCTTAGTGTCTTTTGGTTTGATATTCAGTGAGATTCAAGGCTCTACTCTTCCTTCTCTTCTTCCCCTTCAGGATGGCATCTGGGTTAATGGGGAGAAGGTTTGCATATGTAATTCCTTTCCTCGTGTCTCAGTCCATCTGTGGTGCTATGACAAAATACCATAAACTGAGTGCTTGTTTTTATAGCTCTGGAGGCTGGATGTCCAAGATCAAGGTGTTAGCAGCTTCAGTGTCTGGGGAGCTTATGCTTCCTGGTTCTTGTCTTTTTGTTGTAGACTCATATGGCAGAAGGAGCAAAGGAACTCTCGGGGGTCACTTTTCTAAGGGCACTAATCCCACTGATGAAGGCTCTGCCCTCATGAACTAACGGCCTCCCAAAGGCCCCATTTCCTACTACCATTGCTTTGGAGGTCAGGATTTTAATGTTTGCATTTTGGGGGGACACAAGAATTCAGACCACTGCATCTGAGTTTCTACCGGCTGCTAATTTTCACATCATCACTGCGTTGGTCCCCACTGTTGCCATCGTTCAAGGATGGGTGCAATGAGAGCTCGGAACTGCCGGGGCCCTGGGAAGCATCCCACACCCCTGGCTGGCTGGCTTGATGTCAGGGCTCTCAGCTGGATCAGTGATGGAGGATGTGGTGCACATAGGCCCCCCATTCCCAGCCATACCCCAGTAGCATTCAGCATTACTTCTGCTTTCTGGTGAGGGAGCTGTCACTTCTCCCTTTGGGATCTGCCAGTCCTCAATGCCTACCTTCTGGGCTAATGTTCAGAGAGGTGTGCCAGGACTGTGTCCCCTAGTTTCTATACTTCCCCCTTCAGGGGTCCAGAGATATACCAAGTGGCCTTCAGTGCCTCCAGAGCACAGGGAGTGGGATGGATGCCCCTCTGACAGTGAGACAGACTTCAATACGGGTCCCTCACAGCCCACTGACGGGGGCTAATTTGTGAGCCTCTCATTTGCAGACATCTTCAAATAAAAAGTGGATGCTAGTGTCCTCATTTTGAAATTGCCATACCTCAGGGTACATTCTCTCCCCGGCAACCCAGGAATCATGTGGCAGTGCTTCCTCTTCTTCTCTCAGTTCCACTCAACTCTTCCCCAGGTTCACCTCCGCCTTCTTTCCGGGAGTGGCTGCAGAAGTGAGGTCCACTGGAATGTCTCTACAGTCAGGTCACAGTCTGCCACTTCGTTCACCTGAAGGGGTGTGTCTG
This sequence comes from Piliocolobus tephrosceles, assembly GCF_002776525.5. Taxonomy (NCBI): domain Eukaryota; kingdom Metazoa; phylum Chordata; class Mammalia; order Primates; family Cercopithecidae; genus Piliocolobus; species Piliocolobus tephrosceles. The sequence goes on along the minus strand of NC_045436.1, from coordinate 158,471,129 downwards.
GCACCTGAGAGGGGTGCTTTTTTGAGTGTCAAGACTGAAGAATAGAGTCCTTCTCTTGTTTTTATTAGCTTGTTACTATTTATTGGATACTTACCGTGTGCCAAGCACCGAGCTCTGTGCTTCATACGTAACATCATATATCCTGAGAGCTCTTTCTAGGAGGTAGGTATGGGTACTCTGCTGCTTGTACATAGAATGAAGCTTGGAAAAGCTTAACGATACAACTAGGTCAATGAGTGGTGGGCCCGGGACTCACATCCTGAGGAGTTCGGCCCAAGTGACTCAATGAGTAACTGGGAAGCTGAATATCTCATAAGAGGGGAGAACTAGATTATATGTTTACCCAGCTTCTCTCTCTCTCTCTGTCTCCTCCCCATTCCTTCCCTCTGTCTGTCTCTCTCTCTCTCTCTCCTCCCCGTTCCTTCCCTCCATCAGCCTCCCACCATTTCTCTCTCCCCATCCATAAGAAAGGTTCTGGTCTAAAGCCACAATTAATTGATGATTCTTGGTTGCTTCCTGTCCCCATGTCTTAGTTGTGTTGTTTTTCTTCCTGGAATCTACTGTCTCTATCTAGAAAGCACCAAATCATTTTTGACTGCCCGTATTTCAAATGCCACCTCTATCACATCACCCCCCACGTCCTCCTTTGGGAGTGGATTGTTCACTCTTGTTGTGCTTCCATGAAGCGTTGTGTGTGTACACTGTTATAACACTTCAGCTGCACTGTGGTTGCCAGACCTCTCCTCTTCTGCTAGTTTTTTGCCTCTAGGTTAGAACAATTCTGCAATGTATATGTATTACATATACATGGAAAATATATAATATTTTACAGTCAACATGTACATTGAATGTTACATTTCTTTGCTCTGCTTCTCCTCCCTCAAAGTTATTTACATGTTTTCTAATAGATAACATATTCAAATTAGGAAATGTGATCAGTGCTTACCTTTGAATCTTGCTTGCCGTATTGTGAATGCAGGAGTGCAGACACAGGTGAAATAATTTTTCACCTTTTTAGTCCCAGGCTCTGGACAATTTGTCTTGTATGTAACAACCTATTGAATAAATGAATAATTAAACAGAGGAATAAATGATGTACCAAAAATAACGTGGTTAGAAGTGAAATTTACTTAACTTACAGCTTCACATGGTGTTCACCATTTGCTTGGAAGTTTCCTTCTACAACCCTCTAACTTGCAATTTTTATTTCAGGGAGTCAGATGAATTTTCGCTAACTAAATGTTTGGCTTTTCACATACAGTGGCCACTTCTTAACTATTAAATTCTTCAGGTCAGTCAGTTGAATCTTGATTTATTTATCAGTAAACATGGGATAATATCATTTATCTGCTTCAGAAATTTGGAAGGGTTTATAAACTGTCAAGCACTATGCCCATTTAAGATATTTTTCTTAGGATTACTGTAATCTTCACATGTTCCAGAGCTAACCTAGGTTGTTAATTTTTCATTGACGCTTGCATTCTGGTTGCTCACATGGCAGCTTCCTCTTCTTCCTCCATCCTAGCAAATTTTTTAAAATTTATTTTTGTTTGTTTTTTTTTTTTTTTGCTACCGCTCTCCATGCAGCCATATGTCTCAGCAGAAGCTGATTACAACCCTACAAGGGTAGCAAGGAGATTTTCATTTGTCCTGTGAGTAACGTGATAGGAATAGTCATGGGATCCAATTTTGGTCAATGAGATGTGAGGGGAAAGATTCTGAGAACTCCTTGGAAAAGTTTCTTTGCTGGCAAAAGAAAGGTGCAAATTCTTGCTCTAAGAATTATGTTTGCTCAGGTTCTGGGAGAAAACTATAGTCAGGGGATTACAAGCCTCATTAATAGTAATAAAGAGCATGCATTCTTCAAAGATAAATGAACAACACACACATAAATAAAATAGAGAGAGTGCCATGGGGAGCGATTGCCTCTCCTCTTCCTGTGGGCATTATTATCTGGATGTGACACTTGGTTTAGTCATCATGCTATCATTCAGAGGTCATATTGGTTCTGAGAAATCTGTAGAGCCAAGGGAAGCAACTTGGATGTCTGATAACATTTTGAGTCACCGAATCATTCAACCCAGAGGCCTACCTGACCGGGACTACCAGTTATGTCAGAAAATATGGCATCTTATTATTTGAACTAGACTGAGTTAACATTTCTGTTGCCTGCAACCATCAGCCTTCATTCTCACTTTTATATACCCCAATTGCTACCATCTTCCCCAATAAACAATTTACCTCTTATGTCTCTTCACAGTTTTTCTGCAATGCCAATTTTCTCCCCTAGGAAAGAATCTCTTTACTTTGTAGTGTCATTGAGTTTTCTGCATATGTCTCTCCTATTTGTCTTAGCTTAGCTCTATTGCTTAGGCAGCTCTGGGTTCTTCTAGGTACCTGTATTCTAGTGATTCCTCAACTCAGTAGGAGTATTGGCAACAATGAGGAATAACCTATGGCAGGACACATATGGCTGTATAGTGCCCAACACACTGTTACGTTTTGGCTCTATGTTACCTTGGTGAATGTGTTCATTCCTTCATTAACTTATTAATTTACAAATATATAGTGAGAGCACCTTCAGCAGTAGATACTAGGTCAGTTTGTGGGAATACAACACGGAACAAATGGAAAGATCATTTCGGAGTTTAGAGAGATTTTTTTTTCTGGCCAACCTAGGAAGAGAATGAGTTCTGAGAGAATTTAAGAGAAGGGGAAGCATTTCATTTGCTTTTGACTAATGAGTGAATGCTGCCTTATCAAAAGAAAAAAAAAACAAAGACAAAAACAAGAGTTTTCTCATTATCCTTACAATTAAAAATAATGGCTTAAGTGACCACTCATCTTTCTCTGGCCAAATGCTAAGCTCATTTCCTCTTTCCCAAATCTCCTGGAGAGAAGAACACCTCTCCAGTGTCAACGCTACCTTAAAATGCAGGAACTGATGACCAGGAGGAAGCAGGCACTAGTGTCTGTTATGACTTGGATAAAGGAGGTAGGAATACTGGTAAAGAGTTAGAGACTGGAATAGAGCCATCATAGTCTTCCAAAGGTCAATGCTTTGGAGGAAGCCATTCATTCTCTCTGTGTATTAGATCTTGAGGAGCGTGGGATTGGATGTTGTCGAAGCTCCCTCTGAACTCCTGCCATTTGAAATTTTATCATTATGGTTAATAAAGTTCAGAATCAATCAGGAGACAATGAACAAATACAAAAAAAAATCACCCTAGGCTAATATAAGGAAATGATTTAGTTGATGGTTAGAGACATTGAAAGAGAAAAAGGAACTCTGGAACTTTATAAACTTTGAGAAGTTATTTTAGGTGCAAAAGTCCGGATTTTTTTGCAATGGTGGCTAAGGCTCATACAGATTCTCAAATCACCTCTTCTTTCTAGCAGTGAGAGCTCACAGATCAGTGCTTATTGGTCATTTTCTTTCTGCTGAGGAGTTTTCTCACCAGGCTTATGGGAGAGAAATGGCTACAACCAGTCCTTCACTTATGGGCCCATGGATTCTGTTGCTTGCTCTATGCTTAGTTCTTTGGGCATTTCAGGTTTCAAGCCTCTTGAGTGTGGCTATTAAGAGGCTGCTTGAGTTGAGTGCCATCTCCCCATGTTCTGCACATCAAGCCATGAAGACATATCCATGGACAGCATGTCCACATAATGAATCATTCCAAACTGTCACACTCTGGAGCGTGCATGAGGACACTATTAATAGTTATACTGGGGAACAAGTGCAAACTGGGACTTTCTTGAGCAAACTAGACCTTATGCACACCTATCCATTGAGCATTAGCTATTTAGAAATGAAGAGATGATATATCATAGAGACATAGGTACCTAATCAGGTCACCACTCCTAGTAAGGCACCATTGTCCCTACTTGTCAACATAGCCATCTACACTCCACCTCCCACACTCTACAAATCCCTTCAAATGTCTGATTTGCTTGCTTTGTTCGAAACAACCAATGATGGATGGCTAATTGCCTCATAGGAAGTCCCTTCAGTTTGTCAATTTGCTAAAAATTAGGTAAATAAATGAATCATCCATATTTTATCCCCCTATTTTATAAAAATTCATTCTAATCTTTGACATTTTCACTTTCTCGATGATTAACTCTACCATTCAAAGAAAACAAACAAATGAGAAACTCTTTAAAATTAGTGAACTAATTGTGCTGTTCATGCTACTCTGTGAAAAGGCTGTTGATAAAAAAACCATGACCTGATCTCAAACATTAAATGGTTTAGAAGTGAGACCTTCATAATCTGATTGAAGGGATCACATTGAGAATTGTTTTTATCTTAGCTTATATGCTTTCGGATGTGTCCTATCTTCCCAGCACAGAGCTTTACTCTTGGAGAATATTAAGCATGGATTTCTAGTTAATTAGTTAATACTACGGATAGCTTCAATTTTATATTTTCAACTTATTGTTTCTGGCAATGAAGGATATTATAAATGAACTTCTGTTTTACAGTAAATAATCTGACTATAGTGATAACCAAAAAAAGTGCTGCAGTAATTGCTTTTATGCATACAAAGCTGTCTTTACCATGGAGGAAGAGGAAATTTCAGGACATTTCAATACATGCAACTTAGAGGAAAGGGCCATGATTATTTGGCTTGGAGGGCTTAATCTGCATATTCTGCTTGATCTAAAAATTTTAAGTGCCTTTTATACCCATAAGCTCTCTTCTTTCTAAAGAGGCTATCCCTCCCTGGTGGTAAGTTAGTTATTCATAGAAATATTGCATATAGTAATTATAGTAAAAATAGCATTCTACATTTGCATAGCAGATTATAATTTATAAAGTAGTTTTGCATACTCATCATCTCATATGACCCTCTCCACAACCATTGAAGAAAGTGTTTTTGGTAGAGAATGTTATTAAATCACACAACTTGATTTTCTTTTCCTTCTGGGCAAACACAACCTATTTCCTAGGTTTCCTTGAAGTTAGATGTGCCCATGTCCTGGCCAATGGAATGGGCAGAAGTGATAAATGCTATGCTATTTTTTTTTTTTTTTTGAGACGGAGTCTCACTCTGTCACCCAGGCTGGAGTGCAGTGGCACGATCTTGGTTCACTGTAATCTCCGCCTCCAGAGTTCCAGTGATTCTCCTGTCTCAGCCTCCCGAATTGCTGGGATTACAGGCGCACACTGCCATGCCCAGCTAATTTTTTGTATTTTAGTAGAGATTGAATTTCACCATGTTGCCCTGGCTGCTCTCGAACTCCTGAGCTCAGGAATCCACTGCCTCAGCCTCCCAAAGTGCTAGGATTACAGGTGTGAGCCATTGTGCCCAGCCATGCTATGCTATTTTTAAACTTAGCCCATTACAAACTCTTGCTGTTTGTCATGCTCTGATCTTCCCCCATCAACCAGTTGGTTGCAAAGAATCCATAAGATGACTTCAATAAACCACGGGGGGTCTAAAAACTACTGCCAGTTGGTAAAATCTGGCATGCCACCTGTTTTTGTATATACAGATTTATTGAAGCTAGCCACACTGATTTGTTTACTATTATCAATGGCTGCCTTTGCACCACAACAGCATAATTGAGTAGTTATGACATATGGCCTATAAAGCCTAAAATATTTGCTATCTGGCCCTTAACAAACAGTGAAGGGGCTGACCAATACACAAGATTAAAAGAGCCTGGATCCGTGAGTCACTGCACTCCTCCACACAGTGACTCAGGGATCCAGGCTCTTTCAATCTTGTGGATTTGAAACCTACTAGAAATATAATCCTTATCTTATTTGGAGGAATTTAGAATTGATACTGTGAGGAGATTTTGGGGGTGAGGAGTCATCGAAGGCAAGGGACATATTGAAGTAGAGCAAGCTAAACATCCACACTTACCTGTTACATCAAGAAGTGACTTTCCATTGTGTTTAACCACCAAAGTTTCGATGTGTTTGTGTCCGTCACTCTCCTACCTTTATTAACATAATTTTCTTATATTCAATTTATAGATGAGGTAATGAAGATCAGATAAATTGTTACTCATTTAAGCTTACTTCATACTAGTTAAGAAACTAGTAGTTGTAGACAATGTAGAAGCTTAATGAACCCAGGTATTTCAATTCTAATGCCAGTGTGCTTTTCAACACATCCAAGATGTCAATACTGAACTTATTATATCAAGAATATTTAAAACTATAAACTAAGCACAGTACTTAAATATTTAAAGTTTAGTCAAGAGTAATATGTCTCTCAAAGCATCCAATAGGATACAGAAAAGAGTATTGGAAAAAACAATGTTGTGACATCCTCTTTTTTTTTTTTTTTTTTTTTGTATACTGATAAAATTGGGGCTTGGTGAAGTCAGTTGATTTTCAAAAATAGTGATACAGATTATGATAATCAAGTGATAAAAGGTGTTATAGAGGATTAAATGAGGTCTTCAAATTATTGTTAGTGTCTGTCTCTTGGGCCGAGTCAACAGAAAGAAAAAAAAAGTATGAAAAAAAGAAATCTGTGAGGCAGTTACTACTGTTGTTACCAAGAGAAGTTTTTTAGTATAAGAATAAGGCTGTCAGGAACATCACTGAGGCTTCAACTGCCTGATATCTGGGTTTCATCATTTCTGAGGAGGGATCTCTGGGATATTTGGTTTAGTGAACATCTTGGTGATTTGCAGTTGTGTTGAGGCATTGTTAAAGGGTACCTTCTGTTGGGTAGAATCCCACTAAAAATATAATCCTGATTGTTATTGGGTTCTGTCCATTTGGAACCTACAAACTTCCTTTTGTTTGAAGGAACTGAGAATTGATACTGTAAGGAGATGTTTGGGGTGAGGAGTTATTGAGGGCAAGGGGCATATTGAAGCAGTGGAGACTTGGACTGTCAGGATGCTGTGCAGAATGGGCAATAAAAGTCAGAGACCAAATTATGTAATAATTCCCAGAACACTAGAGGAGATGGGGCAGGAATGTATCCGCTAATTCCGCATGAAGCACTTGATGGCTTTCTCATTATACCATATTAGCATAATATGAATAAATCCTGGGACTCTCCCTAGCTCAGTCTCACTGCAGAGTCATAGTCAAAGGACTATAGTCCAACATCCTGGAATAATTAGAATGTTACAGTTTTATTTGAATTTATTGAATAATATCAAAGGAGTGCCATTTTATTCCTTTCATTCTCCTAGCTGCTTGCCACAGTGTCTACTCATTTGTCCCAGTTTTTATTTTCCTTTTAGTCTTTTAGTTTCTGTGAAATGTTTCTCTACCTCCATTTCTGTGGACTCCACTTTTCTTTCCTCATCCTATTTTTCTTTGATTACTCTCCAAAATGCTTCCTTTGTGGGCTTTATGGGTGTGTGTGATGGCAGGAAGGGGAGTCGTGAGGGTTAGGAAAAAGGAAGGGGCAGTATATACTCACACATTAATTATTTTTGTCCCTATTGATTTAGAAAGGCAAAAACTAAGAGAAAATATTTGGGGATAAAGTAAAAGTAGATTATAATCCCTGTTATAAACCAACTAGCTTTTGACTGAATAGTAAGCAGAAATCATTAGCTTTATTAGATCAGGAACCAATAAGCCTTGAACATCTTTACTTTGAGGTATGTGGCCTTTGCAGGGTCCATCGAAGGTTACATTAGGGTTGCCTGAGAACAGATGTTAAACAGCCTGTGCTTTTTATTTCTATAAACTAATAAGATATTATAAGGTGCATTCTAAAACATCTCTCACCCATCACTTATTCCTGACCATCCCATCATCTTCCTCTTTTCACTCTGGCGTGGAGACCTAATCTAGCCAAATGAGCTAACTGAGAAGTAACATTGATTAGAGCCAGACATTAAACAAAGTGACTATGAACAAATGGTGCTGCAGCTGCCTTGCCAGTACCTACTGTCACAATATACTTGTGAAATAAATGAAAATTAATACAACCTGGAGGTGATATTTAGGAGTCTTGGCCTTGACAATCACAAAAATATACGTGAGGAAGTTGCATCCTTAGAGGTAATCCAGTTAAATTAATTGGACCTTGCACTAGTGAAGAGATCATGAAAAACTCAAGCTAAATGAAACGGTACATAACCATAACAAAAGCTGCTTCTTTTTACCAGCCTGAAAGTACCTTTGAATTTGGGAGTATATTCTGTTGGATCACACATAAGCTTTTTTATAGGTCGAAAATGGTTGAGTATCAGGAATTTCATGTGGTGTCAGCCTAATGTATACTTTGCCTTTGATTGAAACAGTGTGTAAGACATTTAGTAGTCATATTTAAATGCTACATTTGAAATTCCACATGGGTGGGGGAAGCACACTGGTTGAGGCTAGAGCATAGTATGGATTCGAAATCCTGTTTATGCATTTTTTTTATTGTGTTATTTTGGAGAAGACATTCTACTTATCTTTGCCTCAGTTTTCTTATCTGTAAAATGGGAATTAAATGTTTTTTGGCTTTGGGGGAAGGATGATTGCAATAACCGGTGAGAAAAATGCCGACCTGGCACAAGTGGGCATGTAGACCTTTCCAGAAAAGTACTTATTTAAGTGAACAGAGACTACTGCAATTGAGTCACATATAGTTATTAGAAAGAAGCGGGCATCTCCATAATCAAGCAATACCATGTCATTAAATAACATTTAGGAGAGACTCCTATCTGCTGCGCGTTGTGTGAGGGGCTAAGGATGGAGGCACACAGTCCTTGCAAAGTGTCGATCACTCTGGGTTTTTTTCTTTAGCTTCAAAGAGCACTTGCTGGAATTCTTACATGTCGATGATTAATATCTAGGTACCAGGTAGCCAGAAAACACATTTTAAAAATATCAACAAATTCTGCATGATTTGGTTTTAGAAAGAAGCATTGATTTCAGTGGGGAAACTTTTGTCTCTCAAGGTTATGTTTGTGAGATATTAGGCTACAAAATATGGGCCCAAGGTCACGAGTTTTACTCATTTAGGCGTTCCCCAGGTGCAGTGTCATGTGTGACCTTGCTCAGCTATCCAAACGAAAATGAAAGATTACCCAAAATCAGATTTGTGTAAGAAATTACTTTGCAAGTCACAGCTGATTTCTCAGTGTTTGTTTTTCTCTTTCAGCTGAACCGTTTCTTCCTCTTGGTTTGAAATCCCCTAGATGGCGCTAGAGAATACTATATTTAAGTGGTTTATATAATACCCTTCAGTAAATGAGGGCAAGTAATTTTTATTTTTCTGCAAATAAACATTAATAAGAAGTTGAACAGGATGGAATGCAGTGTGCGAGGTTAGCATTTATTCATTCTTTATTTAAAATATATAGTAAATGCTCCTTGAAAGTGAACGTAGGTGATTTAAATGTGGGTGCCTCACAATCGATCTTAGACATTTTAATTAGAATAAAATCATTTGGTGCAGGCAAAAAGACACAGCAGATATCTTGAGGCTGGTTGTTGGCTCAAATAACATTTAAATCAGAGCCATAGAACAGAGTATCAAGGTCTCATAAGAGGGAGTGGGTTTAAATGGGGCCCAGAGCTCACATGGCCCAGGAAATGAGCAGGTAAGATGAGTGAAGAGGCCTGGTTGTAGCATTATGGGATGTGATGGCATATGGGGCTACTGGGCCTACGCACCTGTGAGAAACAGGGTAGGTCTGGTGTGGCCCACAGGCTTTGAAGTGGCAAGGTTTGTAGGTCTAATCCAGATAGTTTTTCAATCAGAAACTTAAGGTTAAGGTAATGTGCCTTACCAAAGATCAGAGAGCAAATTTGTGATAAAGTTAGGGCTTAAATTCCATTTTCCTGACTTCACTCTCTCCTCTTTACCATTGGACCATAATACGCCAAAGATGTCTCCAGCAATGTCTCTAGCACCTCACACTCCCCTAATCTCTTCGTTGTTCTTTCCTTATCCTCCTTTCAGAGGTTCAATGTTCTTGTAACCTCGTGCTAGCTTGTGTGTTCTAAGTTGCCAGTGGGTTGAGCACTCCCAACTTAGGATGCTTCAATAGTAAGGCAGTTTTATTCCATTCTAACAGGAACCTCAAGGTAGGGCAGATCCGGGGTTTGCTAATTCAGCAGATCAATGATACTATCAGGGGCCAGTGTTTTTCCATTTTTGTACTCTGCATCTTTTCATTCTCAGTTTTTGTTTCCATGGGTGAAAAATAGCTTTTGCAGCACTAGACATCACATGCAGACTTGATCACATCCATCCGTGTTAAACAAACCATTTCTTCCTTGCACCTCTTTTATAGTGCGGGAAAATTTTTCCCAGAAACCCCCAGCAGAACTACTCTCATGTCTCATTGACCAGAACTGAGGAGTATTGCCCACTCTACTGGTGAACAGCAAGGACAACAGACTGCCCCGTGGGGAGGTGCCTCTCCACCAGCAGACGTGTTTGGAAATGTGCAGGGATGTTCTTGGTTTACAAAGTGACTAAATGAATGTGTGGAGTATTTCGGATGAGGATATGGGAATAAGAAGTGTCCTCCAATGTTCAGGCCGTCCTTTACGATATGAAATCATTTTGTCCAAATGTCAATATGACACCTGTTGAAAAACCCTGGAGGTCAATCAGGACTTCCTACTGGGGAGGGGATGGATCGCTGAGCCATTCAGGACTGGGCAACAGTGCAAAAGGAGGTATGACATCTCAGGGCACAATCAACAGTCCCTTTCCCCTTGTTCCTGTTTGGGTCTTGTGCTACCACTTCCTGGAATCCTGCAATAGTAGTGTAAATGCCCAAAGAAAGCCAGCCTCCCTGGTCTTTTTGTAATAGACTGCAATAAGATAAATGAGAATATAATAATTACAAAGATGCTACTTGGATAATATGAATTAAGAAAGAGTTGTGACTCCTCTTCAACAAGCAAATAGTGCTTTTATTTGCCCACTGGGGTAAGGATGGGAGGAAGGAGATAAGTGGGAAGACAGATGAGCTTCTTTGTGGGTTTGCATTTTTGTGGGGATTGGGGAGTTGGGAAGCCACTGGAGCTAGAAATAGGCACTGCATTTCTTCCCAGTTCCCTAAGTGACATGGGAGAGAATTAACAAAGGTGAGGCAGCAGTATCATTTTATGGAAATAACTCAGTCTTTAAAGTCACAGCAACCTTGGTCACCAAATTCAGGCTTCTGGTAGACTATATGATCTTGGGACTCTTACTAAAGTTCTCTGAGCCACAATTATGTCCTCGTTGAAATGTGGTTGGTAAAAAAAAAAAAAAAAAAATCTACCTGATAAGTAATTGCCTTAATTACGTGGGAGAGCAGCAGGTGAGTCCCTCGCCAGTTCCCATCACCTTCTCCTACAGATGACGTTGTTATTTATTTCTCACCCTTTCTCCCTACATAGGATTGCAAGGTGTTACAAATAAAAACACAGAATTCTCAGTGAAATTTGAAGTTGAGATAAATAACAAATACTTTGTTGATACAAGTATTTGCCATGTAATTTCTTAATATAAGTCTATCCCAAGTTGTATGGAACATACTTATACCAACAAAGTATTCATTTTTTTAAAGCTGAACTTCACATTTAACTAGGTGTCCTTCATTATGTCTTCCAATCCTGTACCCACATGTTCTCTCTTCTTTAGGTTATCTGCAGCCGCAGAATGAATAAGTCCAGCCTAAATTAAATACCAGTCTTTCATGCACATGTTTTGACATTTGCAGGCACTAGGCACGCCCACAGGCTGCACCTTCAGCTTCTTTTAATGAACAAGCACCCTCCACGCCCAGGAAGAGAGGACCTTGCCTTGGCTGAGACGTGATGAGCAGGTCTCAAAACCCATCTTCGTCTTACAAACTTTGGGGTTGATCTTGCTCCAGAGTGTTTTCTTTCACAGTTGGCTTTTCCGTGTCTGCATAGATCTGCAGTAAATACTGTACTGCACTGCTGAAAAGGGAGGAAAAACATTACCATCTGCATCTACAGCTTGCAAATTACAGCTTGCAATCACCTGCTATTAAATAAAGACACTTTAACAATATTTTGGGTTTTAAATTAGCAATTTACATCACAAGACTCTGAAAATACTAGTCTTTTAATACTGCAATTTTCTTTCTTTTTAACCAGGCACCAACATGTATTGAATTTTTTAAAAGAAGCTATACAAAGTAATGTTTATTTAAACAATAGCCACCAATGGTATGAAACACACAGATGGAAATCCAATAGTTCCTTTCTCTCCGGGAGGCATCACTGGGGGACCTTGATGAGGCTGCAACTCTCTAACTTACATTATGGGTGAATCTAGGCATTGACCTTTTTTTAAAAAAAGTAAATAACTGCTTGGTCACATCAGGCCGTGTGTCATCTAAGAAAGTGGTCTCAGGCCAGGAATCAGAGGCAAAGTCTTTGTTTGAAGGAGACTTGAAGCAAAAAGGCTGAACGAGAGAGAATTCAAGCAGGAGGATTTCCCTTTGTCATTTGACATCAGGGCTGAATTGGAGGGGATTGGCATTTGTACAAAACACAGCGGATGCAAAACGAGATGGGATTTGGAAGCCTACAAAGAGAGAAAGATTAAGCAGCTTTGTGCCTCACGGACACTATGTTTATAGACAGAGGGTTATATCTGTATCCAAATATAGTGGTTTGTCTTCAAGTTCTTCTTATTGGACCTTTATTCTGTCTTTCTCTTGACATCTGAGTGAGCGAATGGGAAAACACCAGGAGCTGGCACACATTGCAAAGAGCTAAGTATAAGCTTTGCAGTGTGAATCACTGGGTTGTACATTCCTTCACACAAAGAAAAAGCATTCTGGAGCATTGTAACTGTGAGCAGGCAGGCTGCTTTCTTGTGCACCCCTGGCTCTCCCATGCCTTCAGCTGCCCTTGATGAACAGCTGTTTTATACATCTCCTCCAGACCTAGGGCTGTTTTCACTACTAGTTTTTTTTTTTTTAATCCTAAACAAGTGGACACTTTCTCTTTTTTTGCTGTTCATGCCTTGCCATTTTTGTTTTTTTTGCAACCCAAGACAGTGGCTTAAATCTTAAACACTTTCCTTCTCTTTGATTCCTGCACATGACATGTGCTTAGTCAGTGTTAGATATTAGCATTATTGCCAGTAGTAGTAGGAAAAGTTTAATGCTGTACCATGCCAAATTCTAATTTGAAAAGTGAAGTATCTTTGAGAAAAGCACAACTCATCCCATGAACATGCAGTGGGTGACTGGTTTCAGGTCATCCCATGAACACGCTCATCCCATGGACAGCTCATCCCATGAACGTTCAGCAGGTGATTGGTCTGGAAATTTGGGTAGTTTTAGATCCTTCCCAAGTTCCATTAATTGCGCTTTTCAGCTCCATAGGTTCAGTCCTGAGTCAAACCAAACCTACCTGTGGCAGAGTTGGTTTGTGACCATTAGTGATTTACTTGGACAAGCAGCCCATTGAATGGCTCTTAGACTTTTCCAGTCTTCTAAGGCTTATGGTCACCTCTAATGCCATTTATCACCCTATCTTATTATCTCTGCTAAGGTCTAATGTTAGTCCCTCTGTTAAAGATTAAATTGGTTTCAATCTAATCTTCTAAATAGAATTTAGATGATTTGGGGCCCAGCTCAACTGTTTCTTGGTCAGAGGGCTTTGTTCAGTTTCTTTTATTAGGTGCTATTTATAGTACCATTTGCTGATAGAATCAGGGGATAATGGATAGATTTTTATTTCATGTTGATTACATACACATTCTTCTTAAAGGCTTTTAAAAACTAAATGTACAACTTATCACCAATGCATAACACTGGCGTCATTCTCATTTACTTGAATGGAACCTGCAAAGAATGAAATGTTTCCTTCAGAAGTACACACAGGCTTAGGTGACAGAAAAGTCCTTGAATGGCTATTGTTAGAATTTCTGGATTCATGGCCTGTCTTATGTCTTTTAAGGAATATTGTAAATGTGGTTAGAAAACATTTCAATACAATCATTATCTGAAATAAAAAATATCAGCATTTTTTTGATTTTATACTTGGAGTTTGTCCTTAGTGGTGCATGCTATTTTATTTTTAATTTTTGTTTTTGAGACAGAGTTTCACTCACTTTGTTGCCCAGGCTGGAGTGCAATGGCGACATCTCGGCTCACTGCAACCTCTGCCTCCTGGATTCAAGCAATTCTTGTGGCTCAGCCTCCTGAGTAGCTGTGATTACAGGCATCTGCCACTACATCCAGCTACTTTCTTGTATTGTTAGTAGAGATGAGGGTTTCACCATACTGGCCAGGCTGGCCTCGAACTCCTGACCTCAGGTGATCCACCTGCCTTGGCCTCCCACAGTGCTGGGATTACAGGCATGAACCACTGTGCTCAGTTGCATGCATTTAAACAATATGTGTTGGTCACAGATCCTGAGACATGAAAGAAAGAATACAATTGATCCTCACATTTTCCCAGCTATCTGAACAGAGGTTGCAGTAAAGATGAAGTAAGATAGTTGCGAAAGTCCTTTGCAAACTACGGATTGCTATTTTTTATTTAAGGGATTAGAATTACATAGTGAAAGTCTTTCCCAGCACTGATGTCAGGGCCTGAGACCAACACCTAATTCTGGGAGTGTTAGTCTGTAATTTGTGCATATGTGCACATGTGCATGTAAAAATCAGGTTTCTTTTAAATGCTTTCATTGAATTTCCCTCCTAAATAATGTTTTCTAAAGTGTCTGATACATTTTCTTTTCAATTATGAGACTGCTAATTTCCGTTTCCGTGAGATAGTCTTGAATCATTTTGAGAAAGAGGGAGAGAAAGAGAGAGGGAGAGCAATCTAGTGAGAGAGCAATTTGACAACCTTTATTAAGACTTCAAAAACATTTGTATGTACACTTTCTTAATACTCATTAGCTCACTGCTCCTGACATTTTACAAATCCTTGGATACTTGTTATCATCCTTCACATCCCTTTTTATGATCTCTCAGCTGGAGAGGGATGGTTTACCTGTTTAAACTACCTTTGAGCCTTTAGCTAATTAAGTAAACATAATTTGATGTAATGGGTTTTGCCATTGAGTTTACATTTTAAAGCGTCTCTCACAATGTATACATCATTGCATACCCTATCCTTAGTTTTACTAATGTGGTAAACGTCTTTAGCCCATCTATCTCTTTGAAGAATTGCTAGCAGGGAGCCAAACTGATTGGTTTCCCCTTCACCTTTTATTTTTTTTTATTTTTTTATTTTTTTATTATACTTTAAGTTCTAGGGTACATGTGCATAACGTGCAGGTTACATATGTATACATGTGCCATGTTGGTGTGCTGCACCCATCAACTCGTCAGCACCCATCAATTCATCATTTATATCAGGTATAACTCCCCAATGCAATCCCTCCCCCCCCTCCCCCGTCCGCATGATAGGCCCCAGTGTGTGATGTTCCCCTTCCCGAGTCCAAGTGAGCTCATTGTTCAGTTCCCACCTATGAGTGAGAACATGCGGTGTTTGGTTTTCTCTTCTTGTGATAATTTGCTAAGAATGATGGTTTCCAGCTGCATCCATGTCTCTACAAAGGACGCAAACTCATCCTTTTTTATGGCTGCATAGTATTCCATGGTGTATATGTGCCACATTTTCTTAATCCAGTCTGTCACTGATGGACATTTGGGTTGATTCCAAGTCTTTGCTATTGTGAATAGTGCCGCAATAAACATACGTGTGCATGTGTCTTTGTAGTAGCATAATTTATAATCCTTTGGGTATATACCCAGTAGTGGGATGGCTGGGTCATATGGTACATCTAGTTCTAGATCCTTGAGGAATCGCCATACTGTTTTCCATAATGGTTGAACTAGTTTACAATCCCACCAACAGTGTAAAAGTGTTCCTATTTCTCCACATCCTCTCCAACACCTATTGTTTCCTGATTTTTTAATGATTGCCATTCTAACTGGTGTGAGATGGTATCTCATTGTGGTTTTGATTTGCATTTCTCTGATGGCCAGTGATGATGAGCATTTTTTCATGTGTCTGTTGGCTGTATGAATGTCTTCTTTTGAGAAATGTCTGTTCATATCCTTTCCCCACTTTTGGATGGGGTTGTTTGTTTTTTTCTTGTATATTTGTTTGAGTTCTTTGTAGATTCTGGAAATTAGCCCTTTGTCAGATGAGTAGATTGCAAAAATTTTCTCCCATTCTGTAGGTTGCCTGTTCACTCTGATGGTAGTTTCTTTTGCTGTGCAGAAGCTCTTTAGCTGGGAAGCTAAAACCCCTTCACCTTTTAAAAATCTCCTCATGCATCTGCTTTTGTGACTGGTAATAATCACAGAACAATAAAATTTCAACTTGGAAGGCATTTTAAATGTCATAAAAATCCAGTCGTTTATCCCATGCTTGGATCCCTTGTACAATTCCACCCCCGCACCCCTGCCACCCCCCACTGCCCCCTGCCGCCCCACCGGTGGCTGGCTAGTCTTCCCTTGAATTCCTTCAGCCATGGGGCACTCACTACCTCTTAAGAGAGTTCATTCCATTTTCATACAGTACTGGTGGTCGGAAAATTATTTGTTATTCTGAGAAGAAATTCTTCTATTGACTTGTTCAGTTTTCAGTAGATAGACAACAACATGTGCAATTTTTCTTTCTTGTTTTTGGATATATTTGAAGAAAACAATCCTGTCCTCTGTGTGTTTCTTTCTTCATGCCAAATATTTGTGATGATGCAAGTCTTTATGTGATGTGATTTTGAGTCTAGCCATTCTGTGTGCCTCAGCTCTGAACATGTAGTTGACTGAGAAGAATATGAATGACCATATTAGCCATTTCATATGTTCTAGGTGTATTACAAGCATCATCTTTAATATCTGCTGTAATCTGAGTTAAGTAATGTCACCCTCATTTTATAGATAAGGAAACCAGAGTAAAGGCAAGTTGAGGGTCTTCATTAAGTTTGCATATCTAGTAGTTGGTAGAGCCAAATCTGAACTGATGTCTTTTCTGATCCCAAAGTGCATGTTCTTAACCCTACATCATAATTTCCTTCACGAGATATAATAACAAGCTTCTCACACACCCCACAAACTAATCTGAGTGCTTTAGGACTAGTGTGAGCAATTCAGAGTGGAGAAATGTTGTCACTTATCTTGTCCTAAAAGTGATGCCAAACCGCCGAACTGTTAAGGATATGGCCAGTCAGAGAAAGAAGGAGGGGAAACAAAGGAGAGAGCTGATTAACAGCATGGCCCAGGAGTCACAGAATAATTAAAAATGGTGTGTTAAGCAGGTGGGGAGGCAAGGGCTACATATGTCATGGCTGAGGTGGAAAGTTGGCAGGTAAAAAACACAGAGGCATGGATGCTGTTGCATAAATCCCAAGTGTAGGGTCTGATCAGAAATCTAGCTCTGAAAAACTCACTCTCTGGCAGCATTTTCAGAGCCTGCTGTGGTGCATTGTATGCCTGCCCATTGCCTTTTTTTTTTTTTTTTTTTTTTTTTTTTGGAGACAGAGTTTCGCTCTGTTGCCCAGGTTGGAGTGCAGTGGCGTGATCTCAGCTCACTGCAACCTCCACCTCCTGGATTCAAGCAATTCTCCTGTCTCAGCCTTCTGGGTAGCTGGGATTATAGGCACCTGCTACCACGCCCAGCTAATTTTTGTATTTTTAGTAGAGATGACAGGGTTTCACCATATTGGTCAGGCTGGCCTTTGGGATGAAAACAATGAAGTCTGGCGGTGCCACCATCAGCACTCAATGTTGCCGGCCTGTCAGTATGCTGGGCTCCTCGCCATTAGGCTTTTATTTCAATTGACTTTGGGGAGATGGTATGGCTTTAAAGAAACAGTCATTGAAACTATGCATATTCTGGGTGTACCTGTATCTCTGTTTGGAAGGATATAATTTTCCTGGGAAAATACAGACCTGAAAGTGGAAAAGAAAAATCTTAATATTCATAAATGTCCTTAGCAAACCAATGAAATTAATTAGAGATGAAAGAGAAAAGGAAAGTCCTAGTGTTTTTTGTTTATTTCTTAGTAGACTTAGTGGACTGCCAAGTTAGAGGATCTTATTGCCAAAGAAACTTAAAGGACTGTTGAGTTAAATCCTGTTTGTACGGGAAACAGGTGCAGAGAGGAGAAACTTCTTGCCCAGAACATTACATCCAGGCAGGGACTGAGAAGAGTGTATGATCTAGGCTTTCCAATGGCAAGACCAGGACTTATATTCCCTTACATTTAATATTTCTTTGATGAAGCAAGTATTAACTTTTCCATTGTAATGTGCTGACACAATGAACAGAGTTACAAGATACACTGGAAGCTTGCTGTGTAACATGATGCAAATTCAATGACTGATCCATTCTTCTTGGGGATGTTAGCTGAAATTTCCGGGGGGCACCTGTTACAGCATCATTTCAACTAGCATTGTGATTTCCTGTAAGATAAGTATGTGTTGCTTTAAGTCACCGAGTTTGTTGTTATTTGTCACAGAGATAAAAGAAAAAAAGGAAAGTCCTCATGGTTTTTGCTTAGTAGACATAAGTGCACTGCCAAGTTACAGGATATTGTTGCCAAAGAAACTTAGGAACGTAAGACTTTTTTTCTTGAGACAAGGTCTTGCTGTGTTACCCAGACTGGAGTGCAGTAGTGCAATCATGGCTCACTGAAGCCTTGAACTCTTAGGTCCAAGCCATCCTCCTGCCTCAACCTGCTAAGTAGGTGATACTCCAGGCACGTGTCACCACACCTGGCTGACATTTTCTATTTTTGTAAAGACAGGAGTCATGCTATGTTGCCCAGGCTGGTCTTGGACTCCTAGGCTCAAGCGACCCTCCTGCCTCAGCTTCTCAAAGTGTTGGGATTATGGATGTGAGCCACTGTGCCTGTCTATCATAAGATTGTTGATGGTGATCCTGGTTTCAGTTAATGTTTCTCAAAGTGTGGTTGGTAAAACATTGGAACCAGAATCACGGAGTGGGGAAGATACATTCATTAAAAATGCAGTTTCTTAGGCTTCCCCACAGACAACCATTAGGTTTTCGGGGAGTGGAGCCTTCAAACTGATACTTGATGAACACCCCAGATAAAGCTTATAGATGTAAAAGTTGTGAAAACACTTGTTTTAGTCCATTAGTGCATTTGTTTCTTATGCTTGCTGCAACAAATCACCACAGACTTCGTGACTCAAAGCAACACCTAATCATTATCTTACAGTTGTGGAGGTCAGAAGTCTGACGTGAGTTTCACTGGACTAAAATCAAGGCATCACCAGGGCTGCATTCCTTCTGGGGGCTATAGGGAAGATCTGTTTCCTTGCCTTTCTAGCTCCTAGAAGCTGCCCATAGTCCTTGGTTCAGGGCCCCTTTGAGCGCCTAACCTCTGCTTCTGCCACTACATCTCCTTCATGGACTCTGACTTCCCTGCCTCCTTCTCTCCCTTATAAGGATCTTTGCGATTAAATTATTCAGGATAACCCCCACCTCTCAAAATTCTTTATTTAATTACATCAGCAAAGTCCCTTTTGCCAAGTAAGGTGATGTATTTACAGGTTCTGGGGATTAGGACATTGACAGGTTCTGGGGATTAGGATATGGACATCTTTGGGGAGATTAAACTGCTGTATTAGTCCATTTTCATGCTACTGATAAAGGCATACTCAAGACTGGGTAAATTATAAAGAAAAAATGGTTTAATGTATTCACAGTTCCATGTGGTTGGGGAGGCCTCACAATCATGGTAGAAGGTGAAAGGCATGTCATACATGGCGGCAGGCAAGAGAGAATGAGAACCAAGCAAGAGGGGTTTCTCCTCATAAAATCATCAGATCTTGTGATACTTATTCACTACCACAAGAACAGTATGTGGGAAACCACCCCCATGATTCACTTCTCTCTCACTGTGTCCCTCCCACAACACGTGGGGGATTATGGAAGCTACAATTCAAGGTGAGATTTTAGAGGGGGTACAACCAAACTGTATCAACCGCCTACCACATTTGGTGTTAAGACATTTCAAAGAAACAGAAACCGGCAGAGAAGGAAATATTAGGTACCAGTACTGTCTCCATCCCCCTCCAAAAGTCCTCCCAATAAGCCTGGGGACTCTGAGGAGCACAGCTTGAAAACAAACAAACAAACAAACAAACAAGCAAACAAACAATAAAACAATCCTAGTGTCCATGCTTGAGTTCATGTGGCGGATTCTGACCATAAGTCTTCAGTTAGTGTATTTTACATGACTTTCTAACAGTTTGCTTTGCAACTATGATTCACCCTTCCCATATCTTAATTTCTAAGAAACCCCTATTAAACTTACTGCAGAAAACAAAGTGGGACCTTGCTTTATTAGTGACAAACTTGCTAATTTGACTGATGGTAAGAGAAAATGCCTGTCAAGAAGGATAAGGACTTTTAAACATTTTTGAATGCCTTGGTATTATTTTCCAACATTTTCATGAGAAAGAAAAGAAACAGGAAATTAGTGACATTGAAAAGGTATCCTTTTATTCTGTATATCTGTCCCTTGTCTCTTACGTGGTTCTGTCCCTTGTCTCTTATGTGGTGAGGCCCATAGTGAGTTCCTCCCTCCACCCCTACTTTTTCTTGGACTAAACTTGGCATTGACTGTGAAAACTTAATTCCTTTTGGTAATATTTTTCCTTTGAGAGACTTTTGGGCTCTGACAAAAGTTGTAGGTGTTTCTGAATTAATCTAAGAAAAATGGTTCTGGGTTATGTAGTTCAACCAATATATAACAGCAGTAAGTTGTCTTATGAGAAGTTAACCACAGGCAAAGAATTAATTTTGTTTTTCTCAGAAGACATCTTTGTATGTCACTGTATTAGGAGACACTTGGCCATCTGCCCTATGACAATGCTTACTTCACTGGGAAAGAGATGGATTTGACAACTGTTCTTAGTGTCTGAATTAGTCAGCTCAGGCTTCCATAGCAAAATGTTATAGACTGGGTGGCTTAAACAATGGAAATCTATTTCTTATATTTGTAAAGTTTGGGAAGTTCAAGATCAAGGTGTTTCAGATGAGAAATTAGGGCTTCAACATATGATTTTTTGGAGGAAAATGATGTAGTCCATAGCAGTGTTCCTAGATCATTACAAGTGTTTCCCGCAAGCCCCTGGCTGGACAAGATGGTTTACGTAATTATGACAAGGGACAAAGGAGAAGAATGAACAGGTTATTAAAGCTCCTATCTTTAATCTTTTGTTCTTTGCTTAGACACATTAGTCATGCTTGCTTTCCTACAATATTTCTATTAGAAAACAGAAGAAGTCAGCATTCAGGGGCCCCAAGATATAAGAAAAGTTGTAATTGGATCCAGTTGCTGTCCATAACTCAGACATCTCCTCTCTTGGGAAGCAGTTATATCATGTCTACAAAATATGACTGTGGATGATTTTTCTCTGTTCTTTTTCCTTCTAAGATGGGTGGGGTGTGGGCAGGTTCATTTTGCTCAGAATTTTGAAATAAAAAAGAGAACTCACTAACAGAGTTCTCAAAAATGAATGAGGCTTATATTGATCATTATTAATATCATCTTTGTGTGGAAGCTTCTTTAATTGATGTTTGTTTCCAGGAGTTGTGAATAAAGAGAGGAAAGTGAGCAAGAAGAGGCAGAGGAAGCCTCCCAGTCATGGTAGAAGGATGATTCCAGGGAAAAAGAGAGGGAGGCACAATGGTCAAGAAGAGACAGAGGAAGTCTCTCAGCCATGGTGCAGGCATGACTCCAGGGAGAAAGCGAGGGAGGCATGATGGTCCAAGAGGAGAAGAAGCCTCAGATTGCTGCTCTGAGAGTACAAGTCAGGCTGATGGCAATTCCCAGAGCAGAGTGCCTATTGGAGGAGCCCATGTTGGGCAGGAAGGGTCAAGCTCCAGTGTCCCCGCTGTGCTCAGTCACTGATAGGGAGTAGCCCCAGGAGAACATGGTCTAGGTGCGAACACTGCCCTACATCCACAAGTAGGGTGGCTGGAGGCTGTCAGCTACCCATGCCCCTTTGTAGTGGGTTCACGTGAGCTCTGAGGGGTGCAGCTTCATGGATACCATAGGAAATTTTCATGTTTTACATTTTAAAAGAACCAGTTAATTAACTGGAGCATGGCAAAGGAAAAGACATCTAGCTGGATCTCTGGCCAGAAATTCTTGAAACAATTATATCTATTTTCTATTTATTCCTTCCTCGTCTCTCATCCCTTCCCCATCCCTCCCCTTCCCTTTTCTCACTGCCTTCCTCCCTCCCCCACCTTCTCTCTCTTTCTTGTATTTCAGCAGTTAACTATTACAAGGAGGGGACCAAACACCATGCATGAAATATGTTAACAGAAAAGAATGCATCTTCTTATCAATCTAAAAAAATCTATTTCCTACCCTTCATTTTGTCAGTATCCAAGGAAATTCTTATTATTACAAAGGGGTTTACCAGACATTCATTAAATTAAACTATTTGGACAATTTGCTAAAGAAATAAAAATGATTATTTAGGAGGATTCCTGTTTGAACTTTCCTATTTTAAAATGTCTTCCTCTTTTACATTCACACAGGCCTCTAAATTTGCTAGAAAAGAGATGTCAACATCACTATTTAAAAACATTACATATAAAGGCAATAAAACTTAACTTCTTGGTGACCTCCTTCCACTCCAAAACAAAAAGTTTCTTTACATTTTTATTCTGATCTCTGTAGTTTTAGTGCCTAGAAACATTTGGAGAAGATAAACTTCTATACAAATGCTTGCTGAAATAATAGATAGATGAACAAATAAATAATAAAATAATGAATGAATACATGAATAATAGAATAACTATCTGACGGTATGTTTTGAGTGTGGCTGAAAGAAAGTGAGAAAATAGAAATAATTAATTTAGAATAATAAAAAATTTAGAATTTTTTTTAAAGTCATGACTTCCATTGAAGGAAATCATGAATTGATTCCAGGAGGTATTTTGTCTGATTTCATAATTTACAAATCTCATCCTTATATACTGAGAAAGAGCCAAAAAAATCTCACTCTGTTTTCTGCTTCTGTAATAAAGTGCTACAGATTGGGTAATTTATAAAGAAAATAGATTTATTTGGCTTATGATTCTGGAGGCTGAAAAGTCCAAGGTCATGGGCTGTGTCTCGTGAAAGTCTTCTTGCTGCTTCATAACATTGTGGAAGGCCTCACATAATGAGAGACGGTGAGCATGCAAAAGACAGAGAGAGAATGGGGGCCAAACTTGTCTTTTTATCAGGAGCCCATTCCTATGATAATGGCATTGATCCATTCATGAGGGCAGAGCTGTCATGACCTAATCATCCCGTAAAGATCCCATCTCCTAATACCATCACAATGGCAATTAAACTTCAACATGAGTTTTGGAAGGAACATTCAAATCAGAACCTCCGAATCAGAAGCTACGCATTGAAGTCTGGCTCTGCCACTACCCAGACTTATCCCCGAACAATTCACCTTGCTTTCTTAGTCTCTGTTTTCTCATCTTCTCACTGACAGAGTCAGATAAAGTGGTTTCTGAGTCCCTTACCAGTCTAGAAACTCCACGAGGTGAAATCATTGCATTTTATTGGGGTGGGTTGTGGGGGAGCCCTGGAGACTTTAGCTGGGGCCTAATATACAGAAGCAGGCTTGGAATAACACAGACAAAGAAAACAATTAAAGACCCACTTGGGGAAATCTTTCAAAAAGCTGCCTAGAGAATCTCAAAGTGATTTTCAAATAACACCCAAGTATTCCCAGGGATGCTTGGGGCAAGACAATGCTCTGCTATTTCGGAAAAGAAAATATGTACTGTTCTGTGAACTTGAATACAGTCAAGGACATACATCACAATTGTTTGCCAAACCAGCCTTGTCAGGATAAGGTACTTTCTGGGAACAATTACTTTCTGGAACAAAGCTCCGTGAGGTGTGCAGGAGCATGCAGTATTTTGAATATTATCTCTATGCTAATGTTAGGTGGTTTTTCTGTTACAAGTTTTGAAAGAATAAGTTTACATAGTATGAATATTATACATGGTGATGGGAGTCTTTGAAAGTTATGCAGCAAATTGTGTTTTGGGTATTATGGTGAATTCACCAATTTATTACCAATCTCACTTATTCACTAGTATAGTGAGGAAAAGAATATTTCTGATATGCTGTGTTCCCACCATTGATTAGTTGCTGGGACTACAAAGATCAATAAGTTATGTTCCCATAAGTATATTTGTGAAGCATGTTCCCACAAATATATTTGAGATATACTACTTGGGATATAATATGCCAGTTCCCTCAAGTATATTTGTGAAGAAAGTAGGTCTGAAGCAGCTACATTTAAATCAAAATGTAAATAGTCACTCAAAATTTTGTATGTATTCATGAGAAGTGGAGTGATCAACCAGAAGTTTTGGGCACTTTGGTTACCATATTAACTGCTGTTGAAATCTCAAGAAATAAAGAAAGTCATTACTTGTTTTTAGGCTTGTGGATAGTGCTTTGTGTGCTTTGAAATATAACAAGTTTTACTTACTAAGGCACAAGTTTACAAAACATGAAGTCATTAAGTCAGAAGTGAGATAGAGACTATGTTACATGCTGTTAACTTGTTCTGTAGACAGTTCCTCTCTTGACTTAAATAAGGTAGGGTCCAATCATCTCTAGTAAATGATGAACTTAAGGTTACAGGACACCAGTCCAAAGGACCCAGGCTCCAGGGGTTGAAGGCCAGTATTGCTTTCACCTTCTGGTTTAATTATTTAAAGATTCTGATTGCAGATTTGAAGATTGCCTTTGGCAAAGCTGCCAGTCCTGTATTACTTGACTTTTTGCAGTTGTCAATTTGGATCATTCCTTTCTTAGAGTTTTTTCTCCCTTGGACCTATGGCTTCTCCTTATTCTTCTTTACCTCTTTGATACTTTTCAATTTCCCTGAAATATTCTTCTTTTGTCTCCCACTTCCCACCTAGGCACCTCTCTTGCCTTCAAATCTGTATTAGTTTTCTATTGTTGACAAATTACCACAAACACAGTGGTTGAAACAGCATAAATTCATTTTTATGGTTCTCTAGAACAACAGACTATGAGAACAGGGCTGTGTTCCTTTCTGAAGCTTCTAGAAGAGGATCTGTTTTCGTACACACTTGGTTTTTGACAAAATTTGGTTCACAAGGAACCTTGTGATTGTAGAACTGAGATCCTTGCTTCCTAGCTAGGCATAAGCTGAAGGCCATTCCTGGCTTCTCGAGGTCACCTATATTCTGTGGCTCATGGGCCCTTTCCTCACATCCCTTGCACACAATTCAAATGTCTCCTTCTTCTTCCATCTCATTTCTATTTGAACATACCTGGGAAACTGGGAAAGTGTATGTGATTATATTGGACCCATCTGGAAAATCCAGTTTACTCTCCTCATTTTTTAAGCTCCAACACCTTATTCAAAGTCTCTTCTGCCAGGAAAGTGACATACTTACAGGTTTAGGACATGAGAACATAGAAATATTTGAGGGAACTGTTATTCGTCCCTTCACAGGGTCCAAATTCTAAGTTGCTATCAGATTCTGGAGACTATAGCTCCTTCCTGCTTTCATGTCAGATGTCTACTGAGTATGTCAAAGTCTGTAGCTTCTAGCAAAAAACTGCAGGCATCACCTGGATGTGTTTGCTTTGTTACATCTCCCCAAATCACTCTGAGTCTAATCAAGTCCTTCTTCTGACAGAAAACTTTCAGTGGCTTCTGTTGCCCACAGGATAAAGTATAAAATCTTTTTCAGTGCCTAAAGATGCTCTGATTTGTCTTTTCCCTATTCTTTCTTTTTTATTATTTTAAGTTTTATTCTGACACGTAAAAAACAAAATATAACAAATGTTGGCAAGGATGTGGAGAGAGGGGAACACTTATACACTGTTGGTGGGGGATATGGTTTGTCCCCACCCAAATCTCATGTCAAATTGGAGAAGAGGCCTGGTGGGAAGTGATTGGATCATAGGGGAGAATTTCCTCCTTGCTGTTATTGTGATAGTCAGTGAGTTCTCATGACATCTGATGGTTTAAAAGTGTGTGACACTTCCCCCTTTGCTCTCTGTCTCTCATGCTCCGCCATGATAAGCTGTGCTTGCTTTCCCTTTGCCTTCCACCATGATTCTGAGTTTCCTGAGACCTCCCAGTCATGCTTCCTGTTAAGCCTGTGGATCAATGAGTCAATTAAACCTCTTTTCTTCATAAATGACCCAGTCTCAAGTAGTTCTTTATAGCAGTGTGAGAACAAAACGGTGGGAAAGTAAATTAGTATAGCCTCTGTGAACAATATAGAGGTTCCTTAAAAAATTAAAAATGGAATTACCGTATGATCCAACAATCCCACTACTGAGTGTATATCCAAAGGAAATGAAATCAGTATGTTAAAGAGGTACCTGCACTCCCATGTTTATTGCAGCACTATTTCCTATAGCCTATTCTATCTTTCTTCTCCCATATTATTGATCTGGGTTGTGTCATGTCTCAGCGACTTGATTTACATTTTCCCTTCCATCTGGAACATGTCTCTCCTTCAATTGCTTTATGAGTGTCTTTCAAGTTAAGACCTCTATGAACTGACTTCTCCCTTGTTTTTGCTGACATCTGTATACCAATGATCTCTCATAGTCCTGACAAATACTTCTACCATAACATTGTTTGTACTCTATTATCCTTACTTTTTTTCCCTGTCTCACTGTTTATGTGCAAACTCATGGAGTATAAGGATACAGAGTCACTCACTTTTGTATTCCCACTGTCTGGGAGAGTGCCTGGAAAATATCTGATATTTAATACGTGTTTTTGAATAATTGCATAAATAAGTGAATTAATAAAAATAATTTGTCCCTTGAGGAGCTAAATTTTTTTTTATAGAAATCAATTAAAGAGCACTTGTTTGTCATATACTGTTTACTAAGCACTTATATCTACTAATTTTCTGATATATGTATAAAAATTGGGTCATCACTTTTATGAACCATAGCTAAACCAATACGTTGAACTGTACTTTCTTCCAAATGCCTGAGATTTGAAGATAGAAGGTGTTCAATAAATGGCTACAGAATTGAATTTCTGCACTACTTCTCTGGCAGGAAAGACATGGTGGGGGCTGCTGGAATTGTGGAACTATGCCTCTTCTGCACTGTCATCATTCTAAGAATGTAGTCAATTGGGTTTAGAGAATCCAGCTCTCTAAACATGAAATATGAAAAACCATGGCTGCCGATAGTTGAGGGGCAAATAATACCAGGGTCCATGAAGCCAGAATGAGTCAAGGAAAGAGTTGGTTTTCCATCATACAACAATGTGGCCCTGAACGTAGCACATTTCTCTTTTTGCAAGACCCACTGTCATAGAGACATCTGGGCAACCTCCTTTAGAACAGGGAGACACTTCAAATCAGTTTCATGACTGTGAAATAAGAAGCAGGTCTGGCAGGAGAATACTCTCAGATGGATTAGTATTTAAGATAGTTAAGTTGAAATGAAAGAAGTACATTCTATACATGTAATCTAGGCTTAAAGATGACATTTTAAGAGGTGTGGAAGAGCAAATGTTTAATTCTTGAGTTCCAATCCTGCCTCAGTGAACGGTTGGTTATAGATGTGACTTTAAAGGTTACATGCTATTGTTTTAAGACTGTTTTACTAATTGTAAAATAAAAATTGTTATTACATGGTTTCTAATGCCCCGTCAAATTGTGATTTGGTAAAAAGAGAGATGGTGTGAACACAGTGATGGGTTTGAAGCACAGCCTGAAACAAGGAAAGAATACTCATATTCACTCTTGGCTTTTATTCTCTCACTTTGCCACCTGCATAAGAAGGCAAGATACTTGCTTTCAGCTTCAGTGTGCAGTGTTGAATCAGGAGGGTGGAAATGCATATTCACAGCAGGAGTGAGCACATGGAGTGGGTGTGTAGCTGAGTGGCTTGGGCTTCCAACAGAGAGACGGGCAGGAAGGGTGGTGAATCAGCCTTCTGGAAATAGCCCTGGATCATTGAGGATCAGACAGGCCTCCCTTCCTCTTTCACAAAATATGAAAAGGGTGTGACCAAAATATATTTCAGAAGCTAAAAACAAATCAAAACAACATAAAAAAACAAGCTTTCTTACTAGCAGCAAGGGGGCAGAATAGATATCAAGGTTTAGAATTGCAACACAAAATTGAAGATCTGTTCTCACTGAATTACTTAGGCAAATTGAGATTTTCGCTATCTCCATTTTCTTTTTTTTTTTCTTTTTTTTTTTTTTTTTTGTTCATCAACTTTTATTTTAAGTTCTGGGGTACCTGTGCATGGTGTGCAGGATTGTTACATTGGCAAATGTGGGCCATGGTGCTTTGCTGGATAGATCAACCCATCACCTAGGTATTAAGCCCAGCATGCATTAGCTATTCTTCCTAATGCTCTCTCTCTGCCTGCCCCACCTGACGGGCCCCAGTGTGTGTTGTTTCCCCCCATACATCCATGTGTTCTCATTATTCAACTCCCACTTACAAGCGAGAACATGTGGTGTTTGATTTTCTGTTCCTGCATTAGTTTTCTCAGGATAATGGCTCCTAGCTCCATCCATGTCCCTGTAAAGGATATGATCTCATTCCTTTTTATGGCTGCATAGTATTCCATGGTGTATATGCACCACAGTTTCTTTATCCAGTCTATCATTGATGTTCATTTGGGTTTATTCCATGTCTTTGCTATTGTGAATAGTGCTGCAATGAACATACATGTGGGTGTCTCTTTACAATAGAATGATTTAGATTCCTTTGGGTATATACTCAGTAATGAGATTGCTGGGTCAAATGGTATTTTCACTTCTAGATCTTTGAGGAATCACCACAAGGTCTTCCACAATGGTTAAACTAATCTGAATTCCCATCAACGGTGTAAAATAATTCCTTTTTCTCCACACGCTCGCCAACATCTGTTGTTTTGCTTGATGAAGTGCCTAGTCTGGTCCAGTTTGGTTTGAAAGGAGTACTGCTGACATAAATGTTTGGGTGACTGGAACAGTGTTTTATGCACATCCATAATAAATTCTACTCCTGAACTCAAGTTCTCAAATAACTCTGTTAAAAATCAGTAAAAAGGCTTGAATAAACAGTTTTAAAATAAGATATACAAATGGCCAAAAGGTATATAAAAGATGCTCAACACTACTAACTACCAGGGAAATATAAATCAAAACCACAGTGAGATACCACCTCACATCTGTTAAGATGGCTATTAGTTTCACAAACCAAAAAATAAAAATAAAAAACACAAAAGAGAAGCATTGGCAAGAATGTGGAATAGTTGGATCCCTCATACCCTTGGTGGGAATGTAAAAGGTGCGGCTGCTATGGGCAACAGTAAGGAGGTTCCTCAGAAAATTAAAAATAGAATTACTGCATGATCTAGCAATCCTACTTCTGGGTATTTATCCAAAGGAATTGAAATGAAGATCTCACCTACATTCACTGCAGTGTAATTTACAACAGCTAAAATCTGGAAACAATCTAAATGTTCACTGCATGATGAATAGAAAACAAAAATGTGGTATATACGTACATTGAAATATTACTCAGTCTTTAAAAAAAGAGGAAAATCCTGCTATATGTGACAACATGGATGAACCTTGAGCACATTAAGTGAAATAAACTAGTCACAGAAGAACAAGCACTCCTCGATTCCATTTTTTTATGAAGTACCTAAAATAGTCAAGCTTATGGAAACACAGTGGAATGGTGGTTACCAGGGGTTGGTGGTAGAATGAAATGAGAAGTTGCTGTTGGAAGGGTGTATAGTTTTAGTTATGTAAAGGGTCTAAGTTCTGGAGATCTGCTGCACAATGTGGTGTCTATAGTTAACGATACTGTATTGCACAGTTAAAAACTTGTCGAGAGGTAGATCTCACGTTAAGTGTTCTCACCACAATATCATTAAAAAAGGACCTTTGTGAAAGGATGATTTCCAGGTGATTTTAAAAGGATCTTTCTTTTGGGAAAACAAGTGAGGCAGAGCAGAATAAAATGAGAAGAGCTGTGAGTAGGCAGCTTGAGAGAGGACACAGGTAAAGAGGTGGAAACCATTATTATTAGAAGAAGATAGCATTTTTCTTCTATAGTTTTTAATTCAACAAAAGAAACCCAATGAGTGACTTTCTTCTTTTGTTGGTGCAGAATGGAAACAGGGAAAGAAAGACTCAAAGTGATGATAATACTGCCTTTCAAAAGGAAGCCAAGCCAAGGCTGTGCTCCAGGTGTGTGATTTCTCTGCTGATTTAAATGATCTGTGTGGGTCCTCTTATTGGAGCAGATAATTGAGACCGAAGTGGATTCATGAGATCTTGATGTTAAGCTGAGTCAATTCTGTAGCCATATCTTTGATAGGAAAAGGAGTAAAAAGACCCTTGATAAACAAAATGATGTGGTTTAATAATGTTCTTGGAGTGAGTACTGCATTTTCTCTGGTCAACCCTTGTCTTTGACATAGGTGCTTTTGACTTTCATGGCTACGTAAAGTCCTTATTTACTGAAGAGTTTGGGTGTATTGGAAGGTATTACTAGGGAGTCATTGCTCTCCTCTAAGACAACTCAGCCATTCCAGTCTTACAGATATGAACAGTTTCTATCATTCAATGGCCCCCTCTTCCCCATCCCTGTGGTCTCTCAAGCAGAGACAGAATTGAATTCTATCTGCCAATTGAAAAGGGTGTTACTCACTGTAACCCAAAGCACTAAGGTTACTTATGTTTCCAACACCAGTTAAAAGCTTCAAGAACAGCAGAGAACGATTATTATTGTGTTTCTCTCTGCTTGGGCTGAAGATAATGAGCCCTTTCCTGCTGCCCTTTCCCATGCATAATGCCGATTGATGTCAACGAGAGCCTCATGGTGTGCAGGGGCCGTTAGATCACATGTATCATCTTGAAAATAATAAGGACAAAGGGACGCCCTTTTTTTCTTAAACTTGGCAAAGAGAGCCTCTATGGTTCCAACCCTCTCTAGATGGTCCCAATTAAGAAGAAATAATTTTCCTGGAGTAGAGTGGCTGCCACTGTTTCAAGGTGAGCTTTTCATGAGGAAAGGAGAGAGCAGTTCCCGAGACAGTTTCAGGTTTCCAAAGTCACTTCTCCTAGGAGACATGATTAGGAAGTGTTAGCGGTCCCCTCAGAGATTGATCAAAAACATGTAACTTCTATGTATTGGACGGGAAATGAGGAAAGTTAAAAGAAGAAAGCAATAAGAAAACATTATTTCTCAATTAGAGGAAGAGAAATGCTTCTTTTAGAAACTACTTAACTCCTATGGGCTTTTTATTCCCTCTTTTGTAAGGAGGGTTTGGGTCCAAATTAGTATTTCCCAAACTTAGTTCATCATTAGTATAACTTGAGGAACTTGTTTAAAAAGAAAAAGGAGACATATATGGTTTTCTGTCTGAGAGATTCTGATTCAGCAGGTCTGGGGTGAGTCTAGGGATCTTCATTTTACACTGCTATTTTGTTAATCGTGCATGTTTGGAAAATGTAGATTTCTAGTGTTCTGAACATGAGATTTCTTTCTCCTTTTAGTGTTCTTCATGTGTTACACTATGAACTGGCCCAGTCTAGCTAATGACTGGGCAGGTGAGGAGAGGTCTCATGCCCTGAAACTATGGCTAGTTACTGTCTCAGCTGGGCATTGGGAGGACAAGTTTCAAAGGATGAGAAATGTCTAATCTGGCCAACAGGACATAATATGAAACGTTATAGCCACAGATAGGAGACCCTGGTTCTAGAAAGGTAATGGAGCTGTCCAGGGAGTTAGGTAGAGAGGCCCTACACAAAATAACTCCTAGTTACCTCTGTTATCTCATCTGATGAATTTCCCCTATTCACTCTGCTTCAGCTATGCTAACCTCCTTGCTGTTCTTCTAAAATTCTAGGCATGTACCTGCTTTAAGGCCTTTGCAATGACTAGTCCCTCTGCCCAGAATGCTCTTCCTACAGATACCCACCCCTAACTCTCTAACCTCCTGTTTTGTGTGTGTGTGTGTGTGTGTGTGTTTTTTTTTTGAGACAAGAGTCTCACTGTCTCAATGAGTGCAATGGTGCGATCTCAGCTCACTGAAACTTCCACTTCCCGGGTTCAAGCGATTCTCCTGCCTCAGCCTCCCGAGTAGCTGGGGTGACAGGCGCACCACCATGCCCAGCTAATTTTTGTATTTTAGTAGAGATGGGGTTTCACCATGTTGGCCAGAATGGTCTCGATCTCTTCACCTTATGATCCGCCCTCTGCCTTCCAAAGCGCTGGGATTACAGGCATGAGCCACCGCTCCCGGCCTCTAACCTCCTTTTTAACTCCATTCCAATATCACGTTTCTGAAAGGCCTACTTAGCATAACCTGCTGTGACCTCCTGCTTTGGGCACCGCAGATTCCCTTTACCTGGCTCCATGATTTCCTCGAACACTACATTGCAACCTACCATATATAGTTTATATTTTATTATTATTTTGTGATGAATTTTTAATATATTTTGGTTTGTCATATTAGCTCTATGAGAGAAAGAATCTTTTTCAGTTTTATTCATTGATACATCCAAAGAGTCTTGTGAAGAATATAGGCTTGGAAATAACTGTAGGAATGGAAATGGTGAGATTACCTAGGAATTTTTTTTTTTTTTTTTTTTTTTTTCCTCAGGATTCAAAGGGAAGCATTCAAGGGATAGAGTTTACTTGCAATTTCTCTCTTGGGTTTTAGAACTCTGGGGGGATCCAACGGTAGTGGCAGATGATTGTTTTCATAGGAGATTGGGATTCTAAGTGCTCCAGCTACAGACTCTTGGAATTCCTTTCTGGCTCAGTCTATTTCTTTACAACCTATCCAAATGGAGTGGCTATGCCTAGTAAGTCCTGTCTAATTGTGTGGTCTTATTGTTTCCAATATAGCTCCCGGGAAAAATAATGGCAACAGGTAACATTTATGGAGTACTCATTATGTCCCAAGCACTTAGTTAATACAGTAATCCCAAGAGATACGTGCTAATTATTCTTGTCCTTTTTTGCAGACAAGGGAACTGAGGCACAGAGAGATTAAAGTAAAAACACTTGCATAAGGTCACATGACTGGGAAGTAGCAGAGCTGTGATTTGAACCAGAGTCCTTAATATTAATAGTAACCATTGTGCTATATTTGCATCTCTTGGAGAAGTGGCTCTTACACTTGTTCGTGAGGTAGTAAATACTCTTGAGCATCATGTGAAATATACTGTAACTATTGACATAGTTGATTTTTATATAAATCAAGGAACTTGGTTTCAAGCAACAGAAACCAAGTCTGGTTTAAAAACAGAAAAATAATTTACTAATATATAGAGTAGCTCCCACAATTTTCTGGACAGGTGGAGAATTAAGCTTGTAGGCTCTACAGACAGGCACAATGCTTGAGTTATTCCCTGGAACAAAAAGACCTGCTGGGCACTGCTGCTGAGTGCTGCTCTGGGGCATAGACATCCAAGCTGGCACTGCCAATTCTCAGATGTTGCACACTAGGCATTACAGTCAGAACCATTGTTGTCCCAGCTGTCTCTGCAAGATGGATCTCTACAAGATGGTCACTCCTTCTGGCACCCTCGCCAGAAAGGATTCTGCATAGGCCCTGCTTCTTTGTATTTCTAGGAGTCTGGGATGTTGCATTTGAAGTAGAAGCTCAGGGAACATGCTTCTACCCTGGTTTCAAAGGAAACTGAGAAAGTGAGAATTTAGCATTTTCGAATTCTATTGGTGCACATTTGCCATACTTTTACCGTCTTAGTAAAAGAATCGCTTTCCTTCACCTTTTGAATTTGGGATGCCAGAAGACAAAGGAAAGAGATTTTCTTACTAGATAGCTAAAAAGAATGATACGTGTCTACCGAAATCTGTATATTAGCAGAAAGTATGGCTACACAGTATATAATGCGATAGAAGATTATAACATCCAATAAACACCAGTGCAGATAGAGACCACCATCAAACTGTATACGATGAGATATTTTTCAGGTAGCAACTGAGAGCTAGCAATTTTTCAGATTTGAGATTCTCCTACTCAAAGGTTTATTTTTCTTTTACCAATTAAGCAATGATAATCGAGATTTCATTTTCTCAGACAATCACCTGGGTTTGGCTTTCAATTCTAGGAGAGGAGAAGACAAAGGGAAAGAGGAGAAGGAGTAAGTCCCATTAAGATGGAAAGAAGCAGAAGGGAAGTCTTTCTAATGAGAAAACTCATCAAAATAATTATTCTGTGGTCTCACAGATTGCCTATATCTGAATTCAAACTACAGATGAGTTATACTTGGTTTGCATAAAGCAACATTAAAATAAATCTGGATATTTATTATAGAAATCTGGATTTCTGGTTCTTCTTGAAAAATCAGAACTGTGTTTCCTCGACATGCTGTGTGTAGGACTTCCCTGCATGCTTACGCTGGAACTGAGCAACACTAAAAGTTTGGGGCTGAGTAGCTTCTGCCCTGTTTGGGCAGGACCACAGCCTCCACTCTTCCCCATTGTCTCCCCATAACTGAGGTTGTATGTTAGCCACTACATATCATTATGCTTGTACAGTTTTTTTGTCTTATATCAGAGAAATGTTTCTCTACTTGTCTATCAAAATTTGAAAAATAAATGTTAGACTGTGTGTTTTAAGAAAAATGAGAGAAAGCATATTTCTTAGTGCAGTTAAGAGTATTTCTCCATTCTTAACAGTGTATTAGTCAAAAATTAAATGTAACATGCCTAGATGAAATAAACCTTAATGAGAATTATAAAAATTATGTGGAAAAGATGCATAATGAAAAGGGTAATGATTTTTTTAAAGTGGGGACTAAAATTTCAATATAAGCTTTTTTTTTTTTTCTAAGTGAAGAAATTAAGTAGAGCAGCTTACACTAAGCAGTCCATCTCACTCATCAATGTTTCCTTTTCAGTCCCTGTAGGGCAAATGAGTTTATTATTGGTCTTTTCAGCTGGAGGCTTTTTAATCCCTGAGATGATATTTATCTAGATGGCTATATCCCAGAGTAGAAGGGCAAGGAAGAAATTTTTTTTTTTTTTTTAAACAGTAATGATACTTCTTTCTCCTCAAACTGCTACTGACCAGTTTTGTGTGTTGAGTTGTGTCCCCTAAAAGACATGTTAAAGTCCTAACTTCCAATACCAGTGAGTGTGATCTTATTTGGAAAACAAGGCCCTTGCAAATGTAATTAAAATAAGGTTACACTCAATTAGGGTGGACCCTGACCCAGTAGGACTGATGTATTCATAAGAGGAGAAGAGAAACAGAGAGAGACATATGCTGAGTGATGAGACACAGGAGAGAACTCCATGCGAAGATGGAAACAGAAAATAGAGGAATGAGTCTACAAGCCAAGGGGTGCCAAAGATTGCCAGCAACCTTCAGAAGCCAGAAGAGAAACACGGCACAGATTTTTTCCCAGAGCTTCTGGTAGGAACCAGCTGCGCTGATTCCTTGATTTTGAACTTCTGGCCTCCACAACTGTGAGAGAATCAATGTCTGTTGTTTCAAGCTACCCAGTTTCCGGCAATTTGTTATGGCAGCCTTAAGACATGAGCGCAATCACCTTAAGAATGCATTTGGATGACTGCTGTTGGCTTAAAGCATCTTATTTATTCTTCTCAGTTCTTCATCGTCAATAACATCAATTTATAGCCATAGGCATCATGCATCCATGTCAAACTGTGCTGCTTTTATTCTTCTTGAGAGAAATTTAGAAAATTCCTTATCTTATCCATACACATTGTGTGGCTTAAAGCCACACAGTTTGTGTCCCATGCACAGGATGAAATGTCTCAGCATTGAAAGGGAACTAACCACATTCTCTCCACCAGGTGCATACTTAAATGTTATGTGCTGTTTGCTAATTTGAAAGACCATTCAAACTTATCTTTTATCGGTATACTGTGATAAAGGGAGGCTCCAAATTGCTTGCTGACCCTTCTAAGCAGGTTTACTTCACCACTGGAATAATCGTCCGCCATCTAAAACTGTTGCTGAGGCTCCCACGGCGTTACCATTTCACTCCCTTGGAGAGGATAACACAGTAGGTTTAATCATCTGAAGTAAATTGACTGGGATTATTTCCTCAGTGACAGCTTTGTTGTCGTTTTGTAACACATTCTTAGATGCGGATGAACTTGATAAAATAAACAGGGACATTTTCTCTGAGCGAGAAAAGAAATTAAGTATTAGAAATTTCTTACTTTTCAGCTCAAGGCTTTTTAATCCCTGAGATATTCATCTAGATGATTATATCCCAGAGTAGAAGGGCAAGAAAGAAATTTTACTTTTTTTTTCAATAATGATACTTCTTTCTCCTCAAACTGCCACTGACCAGTTTTTTGTGTTGAATTGTGTCCCCTAAAAGATACATTAAAGTCCTAACCTCCAGTACCACTGAGTGTGATCTCACTGGTAAAATGCAATTTTACTTTTTGTTGCATGTCAGACCTCTATGCAGGAGCCAGCTCATTTGCCAAAGAAGAGACTTTTACTGAGATCCTAGCTTAAACTTGCCTTTATTTAACTTTCTAAACTTGAGGCTCAGTGAGAGACAACTAAGAAAGGATCTGAGCATTATCATTCATTAGGTAAACTTCATTCACTCCCATGGTGTCACATAATTATTTCTTAAATTATTTTATTATGCTTATGCAACCTTAAGATATCTTGACATTTTCATGTTTTGCTTTACTTTATGGTATAAATTATTTAAATTGTCATAATCTGGGCTCCTTTGAAGTGGATTTGGCAACTGAGGGGCTGCCACGCCAAGAGAACTTTTTGGCAAAACTTCCCTAGAAATTGAAATCACTCCTGAGCAGATGTAATTCATGATTAATGATTTGTGATTGTCATTTGCTCCACTGTTGCAATCCTGGCTGTTCACAGGGTATTATGAATGAGGAGTTCTACTGGGTATTTAGGACCAAATGCCTGAACATTTCTGTCTTTTCTTCATTTATTCTTTGATGCAGTATTTTCTTTGGTCAATGCATGCTCACATTTATTTATATCTTTAGTCAGTTAACTTTAATAATTTAATAAGCATGTGTGAACCAGCCATGTGAAACAAGCTAAGACCTTGAAAATAATCTACATCCAACTATGTAGTTCACCCCTTGTATCTTCTCCTTCTGCTGAATACTCTCATTCTAAGCCTTGTGTTCATTCTTTTGCTTCCCCCTTTTATTACATCTGTAATCATTTATCAAAAATTATGTCTATCTTAATTATTATTAGCTTTTAAATTAAAATATACTGCTCCACATAATAGTTGGAAACAGGATTTTACTTAGTATTACATGATAAAGCTTAATTTTGTTTCTTGCTTGACAATGTAGTTAATTCATTTTCACTGCAATGTAATATTGTATCTTGTGAACGTGAATATGGCACATTTTGTTTATCTAGTCTCCAATCTATGGGCAGTTGTATTGTTTCCAGGTTTTTGCTATTGTGGACAGTACTGCTGTGAATAATCTTGTCTTCTATCATACCCCTGGATTCTTTTGTGTATATAATAGGAGTTGAATTGCTGAGCCATGAAATATACAAATATTCAATATTAGACTATAAAGTTAAACCCTTTTTCAAATGGATTGTGCTTATTTATATTACTATCAGAAAAATATTAAGATCCTATGGATCCTCTCTGACAATTGGAATCTTCAGCTCTTTTGAATTTAATGAATTGAAGTGATATAAAATGGTATCTCATTATGGTCTTAATTTTCATATGTCATATAATGAATAGCTTTTTAATATGTTTATTGGCTGTATAGTATTTCCTATTCTGTGAAGGATTCCGTATTTCTTTTGCCCATTTTCTATCATTTTATTTGGTCTTGATATTAATTTTTAGTGTGTTGTATCTTCTTGATATTGATTTTTTGGTCACCTGGGCTAGATAGCAGTGGTGTGATCATGGCTCACTGCAACCTCAACTTCCTAGGCTCAAGCAATCGTCTTACCTGTGCCTCCCAAGTAAGTGGGACTATAGGCACGTGCCACCATGCTTTGATAATTTTTAAATTTCTTTGTAAAAATGGTGTCTTGCTATGTTGCCCTGGCTGGTCTTGAACTCCTGGACTCAAGTGATCTTCCCACTTTGGCTTCCCAAAGTGCTGGGATTACAAATGTGAACCCACTGTACCTGGCCTTGATATTGATCTTTTGTTCATTGCTGTATGTTGTAATGTATTATGCAAGTATGTAACCCGTGTTTTCACTTTATTTTTTTGATGAACAAAATTTATTAATTTTTATGTAGCCTAATTTATCAGTTTTTAATTTTTTATAGGAAACATTATAAGAAATCTTTCTGTATCTCAAGGACTAAAACATTGTACTGTATTTTCTACTAAGAATGTAAAATGTTTACCTCTTTTATTTATGTTCTTAATCCATATGGAATTGACTTTTGCATAATTGCATGAGGTAGGGATCTGATTTTATTTTTTATATTGATAATCATTTTTATCCTACTTTACTTATTAAACAATCTCTGATTTTCTCACTGGTCTTACACAATATATCTATTATATGAAAAATCCATCCATACATGGTCTATTCATCTACTATGATGTCTTAATTACTATAGTTTTATAATCAATCCTGATATGTAAGAAGAAGAATCTTTCCTCTTTGTGCTTCTTCAGAAATGTCTTGTCTATGCTTGGTCCTTTATTTGTCATACAAATCAGAACAATCTTTATAAAGTTCCATTTAAAAAAACTTCAGTTTTTTGAAATTTCATTGTCCTTATAGATGAATCTTTGGAGAATTGGCATTTTATAATATTATGTCTTCTTGTCTACAAGCACAGTTTATATTTCTTTTTATTTGGGTCCTCTTTACTAACTCTTCACAGGGTTTTATCATTTTTTCTGTAGAGATATTGACCATCTTTTTTTGGATTTGTTCTTGTTCACTTGATATCTATTTGATACATTTATATAATTATCTCTTTAATCGCGTTTTTTAGTCTTGTGTTGCTAGGGAATAGGAATGTATTTGACTTTTGCATGTTGAGCTTATATGCATCCATCTCGCTGAGTACTGACATTATTTCTAATAATTTTTCTGTACATTTTTCAGGGGATGTATCTGAATGACAGTATTGCTAAACAATGATAGTTTGATGTCATCCTTACTAATTCTTGTGACTAAGTCTTCTGTTCATTTAATCATTCCAGCAATACTGTTGATTAGAAGTTGTGACACGTGTGCTCCATTGTCTTGCTCTTTATTTTAAAACTAATGCCTTAGAGTACTGTATTTTTTATAGGTACTGTTTATCAGGTCAAGGATGTTCCTTTTAATTCCTAGCTTACTTAGAGCTTATTATCATGAATAAATTTTCCATTTTATCAAATTTCTGCATTTAATGAGATGATTACATAATTTTCTCTTTTAGTCTGTTATTATGGAAAATTACATTAATGGATTTTATAATATAAACTATTCTTACATTCCTGGAATAAACTCAATTTAATCATAATGTATTAAATATACACTATAGGTTTTAATGTACTATTGGATTTAATTTTATCCTTTTTTATATTTTAGAAATTTTGCTTTTAGATTTATAAGTGAAGTAGACCTAAAACTATTTGTTTGATTTTGGTATCAGCATTATGTTGGGCTCATAGTTTGAATTGAGACGTAATTCTCCATTTTTTTTTCTTTTGGCCTATGAGAATAGGCACAAAAATTTATTGAAAGTTTGGTAGAACTTTCTTTTCTTTAAAAAAAAATCGGCTTTCATTTTAGATTCAGGAAGTGCATATGCAGATTCGTTATGTTACATGGGTACATTTCACAATGCAGAGGCTTGGGGTACAACTGATCCCATCACTCAGATGGTAAGCATAGTATCCAATAGGTAGTTTTTCAACCCTTGACCCTCTCCCACCTGCCCTCATCCCTCTGGTATTCCCCAGTGTCTATTGTTCTTTTCTTTATGTCCATGTGTACACAATGTTTAGCTCTCACTTACAAACGAGAACATGCAGTATTTAGTTTTCTGTTTCTGCATTAATTTGCTTAGAATAATAGCTTCCAGCTACATCCATCTTGCTGCAAAGGACATAATTTTTTTTTTCATGGCTGTGTAGTATTCTATGGTGTATATGTACCATATTTTATTTATTCAATCCACAATTGATGGACACCTGGGTTGATTCCATGTCTTCGCTATTGTGAACAGTGCTGTGATGAGTATACAAGTGCATTTGTCTTTTTGGTAGGCAAAGAATTTACAAGTCCTTAGAAGCAATTGCAACAAAACCAAAAAAAAATTGACAAGTGGGACCCAATTAAACCAAAAAGCTTCTGCACAGCAAGAGAAACTATCAACAGAGTAAAAAGCAACCTACAGAATGGGAGAAAATACCCATAAACTTTGCATCTGACAAACGTTTAATTTCCAGAATCTATAAGGAAATTAAACAATTCAACAATAATGAAAAAAATCCCATTTAAAAATGGGCAAAGGACATGAACATTTCTCAAAAGA
The DNA here is from genome assembly GCF_002776525.5 of Piliocolobus tephrosceles. Classification (NCBI taxonomy): domain Eukaryota; kingdom Metazoa; phylum Chordata; class Mammalia; order Primates; family Cercopithecidae; genus Piliocolobus; species Piliocolobus tephrosceles. Next base: position 158,430,680 of record NC_045436.1, on the reverse strand, counting down.
AAAAATACAAGCAGCCAACAAACATATGAAAAAATACTCAACATTATTAATCATCAGAGAAATTCAAATCAAAACCACAACAAGATACCACCTTATATTAGCCAGAATGGTTATTATTAAGAACTCAAAAAATAGCAGATGTTGGTGAGGCTGTGGAGCAAAGGGAATATTTATGCACTGCTGGTGGGAATGTAAATTAGTTCAGCCACCATGGAAAGCAGTTTGGAGATTTTTCAAAGAACTAAAAGTAGAACCACCATTCAACCCAGCAATCTCATTACTGGGTATATACTCAGAGGAAAAAACAAAAAACAAAAAACTGACCTTTTAAAAAAATCAGGGCATGGTGTTATGTTTTCAGAAAAAATATTTGACTACTGCTTCGGTTTCATTAGCAGTTATAGAACTATTAAAGATTTCAATTTCTCCTTGGCAAATTAGATTGTTTCTAGGAATGGCATAAATTCATTGATACTATTTTCTCATCTTTTAATGCTTTAAGTTATATGTGTATATTCCCCCTTTCATTCATAGCATTGCCTCTGCGCCTCTCAAACAGATTAGCGGAGGTTGATGTATTTTGTTGTATACCTCCATAAAGCTGAAAATTATTTTGTTATAATTTTTCATTAAATGAATCAACTTTTTTGTTTGTTTTAAATCATTTTCTCTTTATAATTGTCTTTAACAGTGAAATATAAATACATTTTCATTGAAGTCAAATATAAGAAGATGAAAATGTAAAATTTTTCTTTATCAGCTCCTATGCCAGTTTTTACCCATTCCAATCATCAGCTAGAAACAGATTCCAATTCTTTTTATGGATTTATGTACACATACTTACACACAAGCATAAACTCACTCACGCATGAACGCTTCTTATGTCTCTGACTTCTACGCACCTGTCAATATCCAATATATTCACTCTCGTACATTGAAACTATAAGCCAGTCTATTTCTCTGAATTCTGGGATAGATTTACCAACAGAATTCATAAATATCTTTTAGATATATTCTAGTCCGGCATTTCCAAAGCATGCACAATGTAAAACCTTTAGTTATGACCATATGCCCAAGGCAATCATTGTCAGACTTGCAGAGCCTTTGAAATAGTTTCTTAAGAAATCAGAGTATTTTTAGATGATGCAAGACTAATTTTGAAAATCAACATTTTCTTTTTTTTTTTATTATACTTTAAGTTCTAGGGTACATGTGCACAACGTGCAGGTTTGTTACATATGTATACATGTGCCATGTTGGTGTGCTGCACCCATTAACTCGTCATTTACATTAGGTATATCTCCTAATGCTATCCCTCCCCCTCCCCATACCTCACAGCAGGCCCCAGTGTGTGATGTTCTTCACCCTGTGTCCAAGTGTTCTCATCGTTCAGTTCCCACCTATGAGTGAGAACATGCGGTGTTTGTTTTTTTTGTCCTTGCGATAGTTTGCTGAGAATGATGGTTTTCTTTATCTTTAAAAATTACAAATTTTTGTTATTTTATTCATTATCTCTATTTTTTTAAATTTATTTTTATTTTTATTTTCAGTTTTAGAGATGGGGGCTCTTGCTGTGTTGCCCAGGCTGGTCTGGAACTCCTGGCCTTAAGTAATTCTCCTGCCTTAGCCTCTTCAGATGCTGGGATTATAGGCACAAGCCACTCTGCCCAATTTTCTGTATGTTTCATTTGGGTTTATTTGTGGTTCCGAATGGACCACCTAACTTCCTAGGAATATGTAACTCATGAATCTTGAGCCTTTAAAAATTTCTATTATAAGTATTTAAGACTATAAAATCCTTTACATCACTGTGTTTGAGTATTCCACGTGTTAATATGTAATATGGCCATAATCTTTTTAAAAGCTGATCATGATTTCTTTTTTAAACTGTGAGTAATTTAATAAGATGCTGTTTACAAAGCTGCTTGAAATACTGAAGTAGTTTTTGTTTCCTATGATGAGCCCTGACAGATACACACTTGGCTGTTTCCTGATCTGTAAAATTAGGATAATAATAGTACATGCCTTGTAGATTTGTTTTGAGGATCCAGTGAATTAATACATGTAGACCACTCAACACAGTGTCTGGCAGATAATAGTCCATCAAAAATATTATCCTTTTTGGTGGGGGACGAGATCTCACGCTGTTGCCCAAGCTGGAGTGCAGCGGTGCAATCTTGGCTCACTGTAACTTCTGCCTCCCGGTTTCAAGTGATTCTTCTGCCTCAGCCTACGAAGTAGCTGGGACTACACGTTCCTACTAGCACACCCGGGTAATTTTTTTGTATTTTTAGTAGAGATGGGGTTTTACCATGTTGGTCAGGCAGGTCTCGAATTCCTGACCTCAAGTGATCTGCCTGCCTCAGCCTCCCAAAGTGCTGGGATTACAGGCGTGAGCCACTGCGCCTGGTCTAAAAACGTCTTTCATTATTTTTATACTATATGAATATTAATATTTATCCAAATTGGAGAATTTAGGGCTTGTAGAGATACTATCAAAAAGGCAACATATTAAGTAAATTTTATGTGAGCAAGTACTTTGTGTTTAGCCCCACATGAATGGAAAATAAGAATTTGGAAAATGGTGCCACATGGTCATATTATTATATTTTGCTATAGCTTAATATGCCTCTTTCTATATATTTAAGGAAAGAATCATGTTCTCTATGTTGCACAAGCAATAATCCAAGTTTAAAAGCTAGACCCACAAAAATAAAAATTATACTACACCATGCCTTAAATGAATGTAAAATATTTCTGAACAGGAAACATTTCTACATTTATCTCAATTGACTAGCTACAATCTGTAATCAGCGAGCAGAATATCAGAGAATACTATGCTGGTAACAATTCAACACAAATTCACCTGCATAGGTTTAAGTTGCAGGGTATCTATAATGAAATAGAAAGGCTACCCTTTCACTTCCACAGGTAACTAATTAGTATCCTCTTTCTAGTGTGAAAATGCTCTTGCTAAAAACAACACCCCATTCTGAAGAAAATATACATGTCTTGGCATAAAAAATGTATTTGTTTAACTATAGTTTTAAAAAAATATTTATATTTTACCATGCTTTATAATTTTAAAGGCATCTTCACATTCAATATCTCATTTGATCTTCACAATTTTTGGCGGGGTAAATGTGGCAGTATTATGATGCCCATTTTACAAATGAAGAAACTGAAGACCACAGCAGTAAAATGACTCACTCAGGCTGGAGAGTCTGTAAGTAAGTGACAGAAACAAGACAAAAGCTCAGATTTCCTAATTTCCTAGTCAGTGGGCTTTTTAGTTACTGTTTCCAAATGTACTGTCTATTCCTTCCCAACATACATTTTAATACTAATCACATTAGCCAGCTTGCCTTGTATATGCTTGAGTGTGGCATTCTTAGAGGGCAGGGCCCTTTAGAGGACAAAGATATTTACTTACCTTCAACAAGAGCAGCACTGTATTTTTCTCAGTTGTCAACAGAAGATACAAACTATTGAAAAATTGCAATGTCCTGTTTAAAGAGGTGATTTTATTTTACTTGCACATAAAAGCAGTTGGGTAAAGAATCTGACTCAGTGGCAGCACCTAACTTGTCACACAGTCTACAAATATTGGGGCCAGGAAACATCTATGGTGAGTCTGATTCCAAAGCCATGCTTTAATCACTGTCTTACTCGACAGCAAAGGAATGAAAGGATAAAGGAATGACTAAGCTGAATTTGGTAGTGATGTTATTTTTATGTAGTCTAGAGAAAAACAAAACAATTTTGACATCAAAGCATTTTTTAAAAATAATTATTTCCAGCCATTTACCTTCTGCCTAGTGTTTTACATATATTAAATTTTCACATAATTACTATAGGTAAGGCAATATTATTTTCACTTATTTCCATAGATGGAGTAACTAATAAACATGTAAAATATGTTGTAACATGCTCAAACAGAGCTTGTAAGTGATTAAAATAGATTTTAAACTCAGTTCTATTCACCACTAAAGCCCATACTTTCACATTTATTCATATGTCTAAATTTATTCTGAAAATAAAAAAAATATTTACAGCATATTTTGAAAAATAGTCACTGAACAAGATATGAGTTATATGGTTAGTTGAAGTACTTGGCATAGTTCCTGGTGTCTTAGGGTAGAAAAGAAATATTTTTAATATATGTTTGTACATAAAACTATCACTCAGAAACATTTTGGGGGGATACATTATAATAATATTTCTAGTACCACGGAACACTTGGTGTTACAAGAGATCCTCCCACTACAGAACATCTAGATTCTGGAAAGGACAAACTTTTCAATGCATTGCTGATTCCATGAAAGGGAAGAAATATTACTATGAATGTTCCTCACTCCTCTCCTCCAATAAATTGAGCTGGGCCTCAGCTGGCAGTCCTAAATTCAGGCAGCTGGGAGGAGAAGATGGTCCTGAGGGAAGAGGTCAGAAACAGTGCTGCAAAGGCCAGGATTCTGAGGGGTGAGCTACTGATGAGGAATAGAAGGGAACCATGGCTCCCTAGAGTTGAGCATGAGCTTTTACTGTGGATCTATGGTTTATTAATGGTCTATTTTTGCAAAATAGTCATGCTACAAGATAATGGCTTAAAAGAACAATAATAATGTATTGTCTCATAGTTTTTGCAGGTCAAAAATTCAAACAAAGCACAGAGAGCATGACTCGCTTCTGCTCCATGATGTCTAGGGCCTCAGCAGGAAGAAATGAAGGCTGAAGGCTAGAATCGTCCAAAAGTTTAACTAAGACTGGGGGACCTGCTTCCAAAGTGGCCCATTCACAGAGGTGGCAAGTTGGTGCTGGCAAATTACTTCCTTTCCATGTGGGCCTTTCCATAAGTGGGTGTTTCACAAGTCTGCTTGGGTGGTCTCAAGATATAGTGGTGGCCTCAAGATATAGTGGTGGCTTTTCTCAGAATCAGAGATCCACGAGGGGCCAATAAGTTTTATGACCTAGTTTTGGGGGTCACAGACTGTTATTTCTATAGTGTTCTATTGCTCATACAGGCAAGCCTTCAGTGGAGAAGGTACCTACATAGGGGCTTTAATATGAGACAGTGATATTACTGGGGACCTTCTCCACAGTGGATGAAGTGGTCCAATTGTTCCTTCGAGCTACTGGCAAAAGTGAAAGCAATTTCTATCTGGAGGATGCCCTGCTCCTTCTTTTAGGCTCCCAGGACTCTTTCAGATTAAGATTAAGCAAAATATTTAAAGTCAAGGGTCACTAAACATCCTCTAGAAGATCAATCCAATATAAGGAAGAGTTATCAGAGAAAAATAAATGATGACTTAGGTACTAAAGGACTTCAGATATTAGAATTTTAATTGCAGAATAAAGGCTATATATAAAATATGTATGGTAATATAGAATTGTTATGGGTTAAGTTAGAAGATTAAACAGAAAAAAAGAGAATAGGAGAGGATAAAACAGCAACAATATTTTGGAAGCCAGTAAGAAGAAGATTGAATGGAAGATAATATGGGATACCTAAGTAATCCAGTCCCTAAGAGGCAAATAATACTGAGAAACAAGCTGATTTATACTATAGACTGTTTCACAGGCTGAAAAACAAGTAATGCGTGGAGGAAGGCAGGGAGGTGCTATTAGGAGTAGTTTGGTTAATAGCTGTTTGGGAAGCAATTACATCCCTAGCTCCCTTCCACAATTCAAGCATCTGGGAAAATGATCTTCACCACTTCAGCAGAAGTCTGAAGTGGATTATCTGCAAATGGTAAAACAGAGGGTTTCTGTACTGCAGGATGTCAGGCAGAATTGGCAGCCTGTATCTCATGCAGATGTACAAGCAGCAAGATTGAAATGGTAATAAAAAATTGCCCACAAAAATATTGGTCCAGGACCAGATGGATCCACAGCTGAATTCTATCAGACATTCAAAGAAGAATTGGTACTAACCCTATTAACACTATTCCACAAGATAGAGAAAGAGTGAATCCTCCCTAAATCATCATATGAGGCCAGCATCACCTTAATACCAAAATTCAAGAAACGACATAACAACAAAAAAGAAAACTACAGACCAATATCCCTGATGAATATAGATGCAAAAATCCTTAACAAAATACCAGCTAATCAATTCTGATAGCATATCAAAAAGACAACCCACAATGATCAAGTGGGTTTCATACCAGGGATGCAGGGATGGTTTAACATCCACGTGTCAATAAACGTGAATACACCACATAAACAGAATTAAAAACAAAAATCACATGATTATCATTATAATCTCAGTAGACACAGAAAAAGCATTTGACAAAATCCAGTATCCCTTTATGACTAAAAGTCTCAGCAAAATTGGCATAGAAGAAACATAACTTCATGTAATAAAAGCTATGACAAATCCACAGCCAACAAAATACTGAACAGGGAAAAGTCGAAAGCATTTCCTCCGAGAACTGGAACAGGACAAGGATGCCCATTCTCACCACTTCTATTTAACAGTATTGGAAATCCTAGCCAGAGCAATCAGACAAGAGAAAGAAACAAAAGGCATTCAAATCAGTAAAGAGGAGGTCAAACTGTCACTGTTTGCTGATGATATGACTGTATACTTAGAAAACCCTGGCTGGACATAGTAACTCATGCCTCTAATCCCAGAACTTTGGGAGGCTGAGGCAGGCAGATGACCTGAGGTCAAGAGTTCGAGTCCAGCCTGGCCAATATGGTGAAACCCCATCTCTACTGAAAATACAAAAATTAGCCAGATATGGTGGTGGGCACCTGTAATCCCAGCTACTTGAGAGGCTGAGGCAGGAGAATTGCTTGAACCCAGGAGGCAGACGTTGCCGTGAGCCGAAAACACACCATTGCGCTCTAGCCTGGGTGACAGAGTGAGATTCCATCTCAAAAAAAAAAAAAAAAAGAAAGAAAAGAAAAAGAAAAAAAAGAAAAAGGAAAAGAAAAGAAAATCTTAAAGAGATCTCCAAAAACTTCTTAGAACTGACAAATGAATTCAGTAAAGTTTCAGGATACAAAATTAATGTACACAAATAGTAGCTCTGCTATACACCAACAGCAAGCAAGCTGAAAATCAAATAAAAAACTCAATCCCTTTTACAATAGCTAGAAATCAAGTCAAGAACTCAACCCCTCTTACCATAGCTAGAAAAAAATAAAATACTTGGAAATATACCTAACAAAGGAGGTGAAAGACTTCTACAAGAAAAATGACAAAACACTGCTGAAAGAAATCATAGATGACAAAAACAAGTGAAAACATTTCCCATGCTCATGGATAGGTAGAATCAATGTTGTAAAAATGACCATACAGCCAAAAGCAATCTACAAATTCAATGCAATTTGCATCAGAATACCACCATCATTCTTCACAGAACCAAAAAGACAATCCTAAAATTCATGTGGAATCAAAAAAGAGCGCACATAGCTAAAGCAAGACTAAGGAAGAAGAACCAATCTGGAGGCATCGCATTACCTGACTTCAAATTATACTATAAGGCCATAGTCACCAAAACAGCATGGTACTGATATAAAAATAGGCTCATAGAACAATGAAACAGAATAAAGAATCCAGAAATAAAGCCAAATACTTACAGCCAACTGATCTTTGACAAAGCAAACAAAACATAAAGTGGAGAAAGGATACCCTATTCAACAAATGGTGCTGAGATAATTGGCAAGCCACAGGTAGAAGAATGAAGCTGGATCCTCATCTCTCAACTTATACAAAAATAGACTCAAGATGGATCAAAGACTTAAATCTAAGACCTGAAATCATAAAAATTCTAGAAAATAACATCAGAAAAACCCTTCCAGACATTGACTTAGACAAAGACTTCATGACCAAGAACCCTAAAGCAAATGCAATGAAAACAATGATAAATAGGTGGGACTTAATTAAACTAAAAACTTTCTGCACAGCAAAAGAAACAATCAGCAGAGTTAACAACCCACAGAGTAGGAGAAAGTCTTTACAATCTATACATCTGACAAAGGACTAATATCCAGAATCGACAAGGAACTCAAGCAAAGTAGCAAGAAAAAAACAAACAATCCCATCAAAACACGGGCTAAGGACATGAATAGACAGTTCTCAAAAGAAGATATACAAATGGCCAACAAACATATGAAAAAATGCTCAACATCGCTAATGATCAGGGAAATGCAAATCAAAACCACAATGTGATACTACCCTATTCCTGCAAGAATGGCTGTATTTAAAAAATTTTAAAAAATTGTTGACGGGGATGTGGTGAAAGGGGAAAACTTTTACACAGCTGGTGGGAATGTAAACCAGTTCAACAACTATGGAAAATAGTGTGGAGGTTCCTTAAAATCTAAAAGTAGAACTACCATTTGATCCAGCAATCCCACTACTGAGTATCTACCCAGAGGAAAAGAAGTCATTATATGAAAAAGATACTTGCACGCACATGTTTATAACAACACAATTTGCAACTACAAAACCATGGAACTAGCCTAAATGCCCATCAATCAACAAGTGAACAAACAAATTGTGGTGTGTGTGTGTGTGTGTGTGTGTATATATATATATATAAAATTGTGGTGTGTGTGTGTGTATATATATATATAATTGTGGTGTGTGTATATATATACACATACACATATATACACACATATATACATATATACATACCACAGTTGTATGTATACACACATATATATACTATATACATACCACAATTACATACATAACACATATGCAATTTATTACATATATAATACATATATATACCATAATTACGTCTATAATATATATATATGATTATATGTATATTTATATACATATATATGATTGTGTGTGTGTGTGTGTGTATATATATACCCCATGGAATTCTATTCAGTCATAAAAAGGAGAGAAATAATAGCATTCAGAGCAACCTGGATCCAACTGGGGACCATTATTCTAAGTGAAGTAATTCAAGAATGGAAAACCAAACATCATATGTTCTCACTCATTAGTGGGAGCTGAGCTATGAGGATGCAAAGGCATAAAAATGATACAGTGGACTTTGGGGACCTGGAAGAAAGGGTGGGAGGGGGGTTACGGATAAAAGACTATAAATTGGGTACAGTGTCTACTACTCAGATGATGACTGCACTAAAATCTCACAAATCACCAATAAAGAACTTACTCATGTAACCAAACTCCACCTGTTCCCCCAAAACCTATGGAAATACAAAAAATGTAAATGCCACTGTTCATATAAGTGTGAAAAACAACAAATTGAGAATGAATACTGGTGAACTTTTTTGGGAGGCTTCTTCAAAATTTGTACTTCACTATTCCCTTCATTTTCTACTCTCTGTAACAAATTACAACAAATTCAACAGCATAAAATAATAATCATTTACAGCTCACTGTTCTGTAGGTCAAGAGTCCGACATGGCTAGATTCTCTGCTCGGGATATCACATGGCTGGAATTAAGATTTTGGCCAGGCTGATTTCTTATCTGGAGTCTTGTGGGAAGAAATCTACTTCCAAGTTCATTCAGATTATTGGGAATATCCAGTTCTTTATAACTGGATGACTCAGGTCTCCATTTCCTTGCTAACGTGATACAGCGATGACTTTAAGCTGTATCACTTACGTGCAACCCACATGTTGCCTCCTTCATCTTCAAGCCCCCAGCAGTGATGCATTGAGTTCTTCTCATGCTTTTAATATCCGACTGCTGCAACTAGCTGGAAAAATCTGTACTTTTAAAGTGCTTGCTTGATTAGGTCAGGCCCACCCAGGGTAATCTTTGATTTGCCATATAATGTAACATTCATGGGAGTAATATCCCATTATATTCAGTTTTTACTCCCAGTCAAGGAAAGGAGATTATACAAAGGCATCTATCATGGGGGGTAGTTAGCTTAGAATTCTTTGCACTATAACTCTCACATGACAGGTTTTCTACTTAGTGTCTCTTATGGTATCAGTGTAAATAAGCTGTGACTAAAAAGCTTACATATGTGAAGCAGTTTCTACTTATTCTTAACATCTTTTGTGTAATTTTAGACATAGCTTATTAGGAGGGAAGAAACAGCTATTTCATAGCCTGATGTATGAAGATAGATTTTTCTTTTTTATAATGTGTCCTTTACAAAGATATTTTATGAATTCCAAAACAAAGTAAGATAATCAAGTGATTTTATGAGCATTGAATACTAAATACTGAGCCCTTCAATGCTTTTTCTTCACTTGGCTCCAGATAATCTGACCAGCCCAAGAAGAAATGCAGGAAAATCCTGGGCACCATGTCCTGGAGTGACACCCGTCATCTTTATTCACATTCCTTTGGCCAGAATTAGTCATGGGACTCCATTCGCTACCGGAGGGCTGGAAAGTATGTTAGTTGGCTAAAAGTTACCTTCTCACCATGACTGGCACTACAGAAGAAAAGCACAAATCATTGGCAGCTAATTTATGCCATACTTGGTTATAGGAAGTTATATGGTCAAGTGAATAAATCACTAATTACAGTAAGATGTTAGTTGGAATCATTGTAGATACATAACATCCTACTTGTGGCACTCCTAGGCCACTCCAAGGCCATAGCCTCATTGAAGTTCAAACTGATTGTCTTTGGCTTAGAGAGCCAGTTAAGAATTCTGCTTTCCATGATCACACTCATAATTCTACTACTGATAAGCCACTTCAGTGTGCTTCCTTTTATTTCATTTTTCTCATGTACAAAGCAGACATTGTTCTACGGTTTAACTGAGTAGTGATCATTACAGGTTATCTGATCCACTTTTGCAAACTCTCCTAAAGTGAGAAGATTTTAAAAAGCCAGCATAGTCTCCATATCAGAAATATCAAATAAAACAAATATTACTAAGATAGATTACGTGACATGACATTTTAGAAACCATGTGGCAGTTTTAAAGCAAGGTACCCCAATTTTTTGTCACTCTTACATTGAGTGGTGATAAATGTTTTGTTGTCTTTAATTTGGGTGGGCTTGGTAATTCCTTAATGAATAAAATATGATGACAATAATGTTATGTGACTTCTGAGGTGACGTTACAAAAGGCCAAGAAACTTCTATCCAGCTTCTTTGGAACACTCTTCTCTGTCGGGATGCTTTCTTTTGGATCCTGGCTACCATACTAAGAGATGCCAAAGCCACAGGGAGAGCTGTGTGTAGGTGATATAGTTGGCAGTCTGAGCTGATCTAAGCTTTCAAATCATTCCAGTCCAGGGGCCGGATGTGAGTAAATAAGACATCTTGAAAAAGGGGTCCTTCAGTCCTAGTTATTAGAGCTTCCAGCTATTTCAGTCATCCCTGACTGCTCAAATCTTTCCAACAGAGGCCCCAAACACCTTGGAAAAGATGCAAGCCATCCCCATTCTGCCCTTTCTGAATCACTGACCCTCAGCATCTGTAAGCATAATAAAATCATTGTTATTTTAGTCCACTATGTTTTGAGATTGTCATTAAGGCAAAAATAGCAAGTGGAACAAAGTTTGGTATCAGAAGTGGGGTGCCATGTAACAAAACCTAAAACGTGCATTTGACATTTGGTGTTGGTTGAAAGCTGGAAGGTCTTGAGGAATTTGTGGGCAATCTGGTAAGCCCCAAGAGCCCTGTTAATGTGGGCTTAAAAAAGAGTGAGCAAAATGTTATGGGAACTCAGAGAGAATAAGACCTTCATTATGTAGCAGTGGAAAATTTTTAATATTGACATTAGTGGAAATTCAAAAACTAGAAAATATACTTAAGGAAATGATGGTGTGGCTAAAGATACTTCCAGAAAAACAAATGTTAAAAGGGGTTGCTGGTTTCCTTTACCTACAAATCATAAGACAGGATGGAGAGAAATTAGGTAAAAAAGAAAAATGAATCATTCAGTTTTCAAGTAGTATTTAGAGGAACTATAAAAGATTCAAAACTTTGTGTTTGAAAGTAAAGCTCTTTATCACCCTCTGTCTCTCGCAGGAAAGATAAAATGAGTCCAGGACACTTCCAGAAAAATATGGTCTTAGGATAAAGAAGAAATCAAACGTGGGACTATAAACCTTTTGTTAGCTGCAGAAATGTTTACAGATGGTGCTTCACGATTCTTCTCAGCCAAAAAGCCATTTTTATACATACTCCTCAAAGACCCTCTCTGTTTAACAGTAAGACTTCCAGGAGTCTTAAGGGCATTGTTTCACAGCAGCCTTATACCAGACCCCAGGTATATAACATCTTATAATGAGATTTGGGGGTGTGAGCTCTATGCAATGGAATGAATTATAAGTTGAAGAATATAAGAAACTGACAAAGTTTTTAAAATGACTGTATAGGTAGAAACATCATCAGCTTGGACTGATAGTGAGAGAGACAAAACAAAACAATAGCCTCTTGGATCCCATATTTCAGTGGACAGGGAGGAGACTAAAAAAAGCACTCAGCAAACATAGTGTAATTTTTATGGAAAAGGAAGGGTGCCTAAAATGAAGAATCTAGAGTCTAGAGATTGGAGCTAAAATCAGTGTGGAACAATTCTCATAAACTAGGATAGAAATATAACCTAGAAACTGGCAATATGTACCACCTGAATTTTTGAATTATTATGATCCAGGGATAGCTATGTGCCTTCCATTAACCGTTTATACCAAGAATGTCTATAATGTTTATCCTATGCATATACCACCAGCTACAGTGGATGGTTGGGTGGTTAATATGGTTTGGCTCTCTGTCCCTGCCCAAAATCTCATGTTGAATTGTAATCCTGATGTTGGAGGAAGGGGCTGATGACAGGTGATTGGATCATGGGGGTGGTTTCTAATGGTTTAGCACCATCCCTCTAGTGCTGTCTCAACATAGAGTTCTCATGAGATCTGATTGTTTAAAAGTGTGTGGCACCTCCTATCTCCCCCTCAACCCCTGCCCACTGTCTTCCTCTGCTCTGCACATGTGAAGACGTGCTGCTTCCCCCTTGCCTTCCATCATGATTTTAAGTTTCCTAAGGTCTCCCCAGCCATGCTTCCTGTACGGCCTGTGGAACTGTGAGCCAATTATACCTCTCTTCTTTATAAACTACCCAGTCTCTGGTAGTTCTTTATAGCAGTGAGAGAATGTACTAATATAGTGGTAGATAGCTGGTCTCTTTAGTTCACCAACTTTTTGATTAAGAGGAATCATGCCTGATGAATATTATTTAAATCTTGATTGAATGACAACATTCTGACTTTGAGTCTAAGACTGATACTATAATGGGATGATCCTTTTAAGCACTATTGAGAGAGTGAGTGTATTTTTCACGTGGAAAGAATGTTAATACTTTGTGGGCAGAGGGTAAAATGTGGTTTTGAAATATGCTACAAAATTATTTGACACTCTTCCCTCAATAGAGGCTGATTATGTCTCTCCCCTTAAAACTTGGAGTTATTGTAGCTTCTGAGGAAAGGGCATGGCAGCTTCTGTCAGATTCTCTAGGAACATTCCCTTTTAGGTGGCTGTCTTGTGGAAACCATGTGTCATGCTGTGATTAGTCTATACCACATGAAAAGATTGCACGTATTAACACCTGTTAACATTCGCAGCTGAGACCAGCCTTCATGTCCATCTCAGTGAGATGTCTGATATTTTGGTGAACTCATCTTGGAAGTGGATCTTTCAGTCTCAGCTATTCTAGTTCCTACCTCTTGGAGTCATCTCTAGCTATTTTATTTATCCTAGCTGAGGCTAGGAGAACAGAGACAAACCATTCCTGTTGTTCCCTGTTATCTTCATCTGTTTTCTGTTGCTTATAGCATAATAATTAGAACTGGGTAGTTTGTAAAGAAAAAGAATTTATTTCTTATAGTTATGTAGCCTGGGAAATCTAAGGTTAAGGAAGTGTCTGTTGAGACCCTGCTTGCTGGCAGAGTCTTGAGGTGACACAGGGTACTACATGGCATCACATGGCAAGGAGGCTGAGCATGCAGCTGAGGTCTCTCTTCCTTTTCTTATGAAGCCACAAGTCCCACTCACATGATAACCCATTAATCCAACAATGGATTAATCCATTCATGAGGGCAGAGCTGACACGAGTCAAACATCTATTAAAGGCTTCTCTTATCCTCCCAAGACAACTATATTGGGGATTAAGTTTGAACATGAGTTTTGGAGAGGACAAATATTCAAACCATAGCCCCCATCTGAATTTGTGACCTGCAGAATTCATAAACAAAATGGTTATGACATTAAGTGTGAGAGTAGTTTGTTGCAAAGTAATACTAACTGAAGCATTACAAAAGGATCATTTAAAAATATATATATTCAGAATTTCATAGTAGCAGTCAGATACGCTATAGGTAACAGAGATTGTCATCAGCATAATTGTCATCTCCCATGAACTTTGCACATCTAACACTACCATCAAAAAAGATGGTATTTGTAGATATTGTGTAGGTTGCATTTGTGTTGGACATATGCAGTGCACACAAACACATGTACATATAAGTTTGCTAGGGCTGCCATGAAAAATACTGGTGACTTACCCCAGAGAAATTTATTTTCTCACAGCTTTGGAGGCTAGAAGTCTGAGATCAAAGTATCAGCAAGGTCGTTTTCCTCTGAGACCTCTTCCCTTTGCTTGTAGGTAGTTGTCTTCTCCGTGTCTTTACATAGTTTTTTGTCTGTGCTAGTCTGTGTTCTAATCTTTCTTCTTATAAAGAAACCAACCATTGGATTAGGGTTCACTTCAATTACCTCATCTAACCTCAATTACCACTTTAAAGGCCCTATCTCCAAATATGGTCATATTCTGTGGTACTAGGGGTTAGGACTTCAATATATGAATTTTGGGGAAGAACACAGTTATGCCCATAGCTCTATCTATGTATCTATTGATATAGAGATTTATAGATATCTATAGATATAAAGATCTGCCTATCTATTATCTATCTATCATCTGTTATCTATCTATCTATCGTCTATTTTTCTATCTCTCTATCTTCCTCTCCATCCATCCATCCATCCATCCATCCATCCATCCATCCATCCATCCTTCAACCAGGAGAGGCTTCAACATTCTGGCTTAAGTTTTACAAACATATTTTGCAGTGTTTCCTCTTGCATTCTCTGAGACACTTGTTTTTCATTCTCTAGGAATAATTTCAAGTCTTTGATGAGCATATCATTTCTAAAAGAACAGTATCTATCTAATGGTGTTTCTTCTAATTTTAGCCTTTAAGGAAGGAAACAGGAAAAATCGTCTAGCATTCTTCCTGTCTGTTGTAGCTACATATTGGACAACAAGATGTCATCTTGCCAAGCAGGTTCTATAAAAGTTTAGTTGTGTTTTTATTACAGGGGCACAAGATCTGGTTGCCAGAAATCCTAATTTATAAATGTCAACATTCTGAAACTTTTCAAGTTCAGAGTATACTTGGTGAAATGAATCCAGAGCCTTCAGAGAAAATGTCTGTGCTGTTTTTTTCTATTTAATTGTGAGAGAAGAAGCTCAAAATATTCACAGAAAAAGAATTGAAGGAGATAAAAAAAATTTCTTAGAATTGTTTCTTTTTCTACCTTGGACCTAATAAAAGAGAAAGAAAAAAGTGATGTTTTCTGTGTCAGAGGAAGATGCCTATACACTGCAAATAGAAACTGTTTAGATAACAATGCAGAATGCCAAATATTGAAATGCTTTTTATATTAGCTGAGAATATTTCAGAACCACTGGAAGAAGAGGAATTATTTTGTGGAGTAAACCAAGGCTCTGTCTGTTTGAGAAATATGTTGTGTTCTTGCATGGAACACCATTAAAAATAATAAACCACATCAGTGGCAAAGGCTAGAATAAACTTCAGCTGGAGAGAATACAGTTGGAATACTTTATGTCCCATGACTCCAGGTCAACCAGATCAAAGTCTGCAAGGCCAAACTTTCTCTCTGGATCCCGAGATTTTTTAAATTTTTTTTCAGGCTGTGGGCTGGGACTCTGTTGCCCACTAGGAATGAATTATATTTTATATATTAATGTTAGTAGGCACAAGTGGGCTTAGAGGACTTGACGATACTGGCTTTCACGGATCTTCTGCCGAGAACTACTGACTAAGGTCACCTTGGTCCTTTCCTCACAGTGTTCTAGGAATCTGTCAGTATCTCTTCGCTCCTCCATTTTCAAAGTCAGATGAATAAGCAAGTTAATCAATACACCTTCCTCGTGTCCATTTGCTCTCTAGCTTTTCTCAGTGAATAATTTGCATGTGAGATGACATGGATGTTTTTCAGGGCTACTTAATTTTTCCCTGGACACTTTATATTCCCTTGCTGAGGCTGTCCTTGACCATCATTTAAAGGTCTATCTGGGTTCTATTTTCACTGTCAGCATTTTCTCGCTTTCATTCTGGTAATTATAACTAGCAATTGTTTTTCCTCTGGTCTATGTTTTGACCTACTTATTGTATTACAACAGAAGCTTCAAGAAAACTAGGACCATGACTTTGCTGTTCAAAATTATACTTATAGAATAAAAATTAGCAATCTCTCTCTCTCTCTGTGTGTGTGTGTGTGTGTGTGTGTGTGTGGAAAAATGAAGGATAATGAGAAAACAGCTATACTGTGGAGTTTCTTTTGAGGCTGTTATATTTTTCTCACTGACAACATTTAGTGCTAGTCAAAGATTCTGGTTTATAACAGAATTCAGAAGTCACTATGTACCTGTGGATTTCAGACAGAACTTACCACAGGACTCACCTTCCAGTTCAAGTGACTAGGTAAGTCTTAAGTTCTCTAATGAAAAAAGCTTTGCATTCTCTTCTTTCATTAGTGTAGTCTTACCTTCATAGTTTTCTAAAATGCTAAATTGCAATCAGACAGATTTTCCAAAGTTTGTCTCATTACATTTAGTGGGAACCTTTGTGTGACTATTTTGGCCTAGATAGTTTAAAATGAATGAGATACATCATGGTTGACTATGTCAAGGAAAGTTGATTGCTTTTGGGGTTTGCATGACACTTTATAATCAAAAACTGTAAAACAAAATAAAATGAAACTTTTACCTAATGTAGGCATCTATATTAAGGAACTCCAAAATAACTTTTAAGAAAGAGCAAAGCTTATGCTTTGTAGTTTAGATGTCCTGGCTTATGTGAATCCTTAGAAGTCAAGATTGTGTTGGCTTCATTTTTATGAGTGTATTTGTTGTGTTTGTCCTGAATTGCATGTATCAATCATGATTATAAAATTCTAAAACCTGGTTTCCACTAATCACTGCAGCAAGCTATAATGACATCAAGAGGTTTACAACCTTTTTACTCTTAATACATTAGTTGAAGAAGGTATTGTTCATCTGCATGGCAAATGTAATCCAGAAAGTTTTGGTGATATGGATAATTTTATCTCACATTATTCACACAAATTAATGCAATGTACAGTATAGACCTATAGTTAAAAACTAAAACAATAAAGCTTTTAGGAGAAAACAGAAGAATATTTTCATAATGTTTGAAAGGTTGATGAAAATGTCTTAACAGTTTTCACAAAACATTAAAAATAAAATAAACAATGGTAAATTGGTCTGCTTATCAAAAGACCTCATTAAGAAGGGCAAAAGGCAAATCACAGTATGGGAGAAAGTATTTTCAAAATATTTATCCAACAGAGGTCTCACATCCAGAATAGATTTAAACATTTCTCCAAATCACATAAGGAAAATACAGAGAATTCTATTTAAAAATAGGAAAAGTCTTGGGAGGTGTATGTAACAACAGAGTGTATTTAGAGCAAACACATGTAAAGATATTCAACATCATTGCTCAGCAGGGTAATGGAAATTAAAACCATGGTTAGAAACAAGTACCCCACTACCAGCATAGTTAAATTAAGACTATCAATTACAAATGTTGGCAAGAATGTAGAATAATGGAAATTCTCGTACATTGTTGGTGAGATAGTTAAATGTTTTAACTACTTTGAAAAATGTTTAGCAGTATCCACCAAAATTACAGATTCCCCAACTCTATGATTCAGCAATTTTTTTCCTAGATATACACCAAAGAGAAATGAGTCCATTCATAATGTGTAATTCCATGATGAAGTTTAAAATCAGGCAACTCTAGGCCAGTGGGAGAAGTCAAAATAACGCTGGCCTTGCTGGGAGGGGTAGGTATTAACAGGAAAAGGAGCCAGTGAGAGCGTCTAAAGTTATGGTGATGCTTGCACATTGATCTGGGAGGTGATTCCATGGGTATATACAAATAGAAATAATTTATTATGCTGTACACCTAAGACTCATTTATTTTACTTTATGCAACTTATAACTCAACAAACCACATGTATTATGTGTTAATTACGTTTTCTAATTTTCTGTACTCTTGGTGCTCCCGAGGGCTCACTCACTGGGGAAGGACTTCCCCTCCCAGAGCTAGCCAATTCTTAAACACAGTAAACTTTCACATGTAAATGAAACATCCGGTTCCCATACTCTGAACCACCTCTTCCATCTGGCTTTTCTACTCTAGGTGGCAATATAATTCTATTCTTATCATTCTAGGGCCAGGTGTTAGACAATTAGAGACAGTTACTATACCGTGGGATCTTCTGATATTGCTCAAACTAGTCAATCCTAAGCCCGCTGAGCCCTGCCTTGCCTTTCCCGTGGATACCACAACAGGGGCTCCTGCCATGCTTTCCCGTCACTCATTCTGCCTCTTGACCAGTCCTGGTGCTTTCCTGTGTGGCTCTGAGTGGCAATAACATGTCCCCCGCCCCATGAGACACTCTAACAAACTGTATTTTCCATGACAATCATCTCATTATCTGTCGGCCTCACCATACCTGAGTAATCATAAAAACTACATTTTAAAACACAACAAGCAAACAAAAATTGTAACACTTATATTTTTATGAGTTATTCTTGTGGATAACCACAGTTTTAAAAAATAGTTAATTCTATAGTTTGGGTTAGATGTAAATAAGTAATCAGTCAATAATACATAAAAACTTTTAAAAAGACACAGAGCATGTGACCACCAGGCTGGCAGGTGATAGTGAATGGCGAGGCCAAGTGGCATAAATATAAATGAACAGAAAAGTTTTCAAATGTTTTCGAATAGTTTTAATGTACTATTTATAATGCTGTATATTTTAGACATTTCCATGTAATAATTAACATAGAATAATATAGAATAACATAGCATAATTAGAACTACTTATATATTGCAAGCAACAGAAAAGGCAAATCAAACAAAGGAAGGGAGAAGGGAAGAAAGGAAGATAGGAAGAAAATTTTCAGGCTGATAAAACTGAGCCTGCATGGGAATTTCAACATTCCAAAATAACACAAACAGCATTATTGGACCTGATTTATTTGACCTGAAGGGTCATTTAGAAAGAGAAGAAGGAAAGGAATTGAGGGGGATAGGAATGAGGATTGAGGAGCTATTTGGAACAACAAAATGTGTGTTACAAAGTTGTACTTGAAATATCTCTCTCCTCTGTCTCTTCAGATATTATTACTTCTTACTAGAAAAATCTGATCTGTGACTCAGACAATCTGACTATAGTATTTTAAAGATATTTGGCCCAGAAGTGGTGGCTCATACCTGAAGTCCCAGCATTTTGAGAGGCCAAGGCAGGAATATCTTTTAAGGCCAGGAGTTCGAGACCAGCCTGGGCAACATAGTGAGATCCTGTCTTTGCAAAAATAAAAAAATTAAAATAACCAGGTGAAGTAGCACACACCTGTAGTCTGTAGCCCCAACTACTTGTGAGGCTGAAGTGAGAGGATAACTCGAGACTGAGAGTTCAAGGCTGCAGTGAGCCATGATCAAATCACCGCACTCCAGTGGTATGGGCAAGAGAGTGAGATCAAAATTAAAACAAAAAGGCATTGGATGATTCATTCATGTATACATATATATGACATCTCTTTTTTTGCTTATAGATAACACTGTGGTTTTATTTGTTTTGGATAAGCTAGTTTGAAATGCCTAAATGTGTAGTAAGTTTTCTATACATTTTCTCAGTAGCTTGCCCTTCTGTATTCTCACCATGATGACTGGCATTTATCTACTTAGTTATTGAGATAGTGGGGAAACTGAAGTTCACAGTTTGATAAAGACAGTAGGATTGACTATCAACTCCTCAAAAGACAGCTAAAATAACTTGCTATTCAAACAGCAAAATTTATTAAACCTACTGCAGTAAGAGAGGTCATCACCTTGACAGGGTCTTAGCAGTGTTTCAGAAAGGAGAGGTCAGAGGTAGAAATTTGCTGGAGTTTGGGCTCTGTGACAGAGTGCTTTAAGATGGGTCTTTCCATGCACACATTTAACTGGAATTGGGTAAAGTTCATGATGTAATATTTTTGGTTTGATGGACACAGCAAGGCATGACTCTTGAAGGAATTTTGGATTAGTAAACTGTAGTTTGATAAATTAGCTGTTTGACCAAGTGAATAATTCATTGTTCCTAGAGCAGAGCTCTTTACCCAGATGAGTAAACTGTTTGTTCAAATCTATTGGCTTTTAGGAAATTCCTGGAGCCAGTAGTGAAGTTATTTATTGGTTTACAGCTTTATCTTCCTGGCCAAGAATTTCTTGGAATAGGAAAGTCATGTTGACACAGTGGCTCCAGATCTCAATCTTGATAAGCTGTGCAGATGCAGGTGGTCTCAGTTCTCAAAATTAAATGCAGAGGATGGTGAATGTCATTTTGTTGTAAGGACACTGAAGCCACTGGGATGTCAAGTGTGTTTGGGAAGGCTCAATTAGAAAGAAAGACAATTTCCAGAATGTTTCAGGTGCATTCTAAAATTTAAAACTCGTCTGGAACTTTTTTGAATATGAGAAACATTTTTCACCCCAGTGTATCTTTGGTAACTGGTTATGTTTAATTTTATGAAAGCCAAGTCCTCTACTGCCTCAGGAGACCAAGAGTGGAAGCTTTCCACATTCTCCTTCAATTTATGACAATATGGGAAATCATCTTTGTTACTTGGTGTTCTGTCTTCTGAGACAAATTATTTATGATTCTTTTGTTTGTGTGTTTGCTTTACCCCTATCCTCATACCACATGCATCATAATTGAAAGGCATGGCCTATCCTGCCTTCCAGAAAATAGGCTTTGATGAGCCCAGAATGTCATCACTAGGCAGCTGGCCCCTTCTCATAGTTCCTTCTTCCATAACTGAAGGCTGTTTAATCATCATTAGCCTTTGGTCCCCTGTAGGCTATTTGACATAAAAATAAATTTTGGAGACTGGACAAAGGAAAGTAAGTGGCTTCTACCTGAGTCTTCTATAACCTCTTGGTCAACGCATAGGCTCCTGAGTGGAAAAGAGCTGGATTGAGTTGGAATGAGGATACTAGATCACAATTGAAGGGTAGACAGTTTTTGAGTGGCTAAAGGGCCACTGTTGCAGATGAGGACAAAATCCTTCTGATACAGTTTGCTGTGTCCCCACCCAATTCTCATTTTGAATTGTAACTCCCAGAATTCCCAAGTGTCATGGGAGGGACTTGGTGGGAGGTGACTGAATTATGGGGGCAGGTCTTTCCTGTGCTGTTCTTCTGATAGTGAATGAGTTTTATGAGATCTGGTGGTTTTAAAAATGAGAATTTCCTTGCACAAGTTCTCTCTTTGCCTGCTGTCATCCATGTAAGACGTGATTTGCTCCTCCTGGCCTTCCACCGTGATTGTGAGGCTTCTCCAGCCACATGGAACTGTAAGTCCATTAAACCTCTTTCTTTTGTAAATTGCCCAATCTTGGGTATGTCTTTATCAGCAGCATGAAAATGGACTAATATAGTAAATTGGTACCAGTAGAGTGGGGGTGCTGCTGAAAAGATACCTGAAAATGTGGAAGTGATTTTGGAACCAGGCAACAGGCAGAGTTTGGAACAGTATGGAGGGCTCAGAAGAAGACAGGAAAAGGTGGGAAAGTGAGAAACTTCCTAGAGACTTGTTGAATGGATTTGCCCAAAATGCTGATAGTGATATGGACAATAAAGTCCAGGCTGAGGTGGTCTCAGATGAAGATGAGGAACTTGTGGGGAACTAGAGCAAAGGTGACTTTTATGTTTTAGCAAAGAGACTGGTGACATTTTGCCCCTTCCTTAGAGATTTGTGGAACTTTGAACTTGAGAGAGATGATTTAAGGTATCTAGCAGAAGAAATTTCTTTTTTTGTTTTTTTTGTTTGTTTGTTTGTTTTGAGATGGAGTGCTTTCTGTCACCCAGGCTGGAGTGCAGCGGTACAATCTCAGCTCACTGCAAGCCCTGCCTCCTGGGTTCATGCCATTCTCCTAGCAGAAGAAATTTCTAAGCAGCAAAGCATTCAAAATGTGACTTGGGTGCTGTTAAAGGCATTCAGTTTTAAAAAGGAAACAGCGCATAGAAGTTTGGAAATTTTACAGCCTGACAATGTGATAGAAAGGAAAATCTCATTTTCTGAGGAGAAATTCAAGGCAGCTGCAGGCATTTGGACAAGTGATGAGGAGGAGTCAAATGTTAATCCCCAAGACAATGGGGAAAATGTCTCCAGGGCATGTCGAAGGTCTTCGTAGCTGCCCCTCCCATCACAGGCCTAGAGGCCTAGGAGGAAAAACTGGTTTTGTGGGCCAGACCCAGGGTCCCTGTGCTGTGTGCAGCCTAGGGACTTGGTGCCCTGCATTCTAGCCGCTTCACCATGGCTGAAAGGGGCCAATGTAGATCTCAGGATGCAGCTTTAGAGGGTGCAAGCTTCAAGCCTTGACAGCTTCCACATGGTGTTGAGCCTTCCATTGCACAGAAATCAAAAACTGAGGTTTGGGAACCTCCGACTAGATTTCAGAGGATGTATGGAAACTCCTGGATGTCTAGGCAAAGGTTTGCTGCAGGGTTGGGGCTCTCATGGAGAACCTCTGTTAGGGAAGTGCAGAAGGGAAATGTGGGGTCAGAGCCCCCACACAGAACCC
The DNA here is from genome assembly GCF_002776525.5 of Piliocolobus tephrosceles. NCBI lineage: Eukaryota > Metazoa > Chordata > Mammalia > Primates > Cercopithecidae > Piliocolobus > Piliocolobus tephrosceles. Next base: position 158,407,798 of record NC_045436.1, on the reverse strand, counting down.
CCACTGGGGCACTGCCTAGTGGAGCTGTGATAAGAGGGCCACTGTCCTCCAGACTCCAGAATGGTAGACCTACTGATGCCTTGCACGGCACACCTGGAAAAGCCATGGACACTCAACATCAGCCTGTGAAAGCAGCTGGGAGGGAGGCTGTACCCTGCAAAGTCACAGAGACAGAGCTATCCAAGACCATGGGATCTTACTTACCTCTTGCATCAGTGTGACCTGGATATGATATATGGCATCAAAGGAGATCATTTTGGAATTTTAAGACTTAATTGCCCTGCTGGATTTTGGACTTGCATGGGCCTTGTAGCCCCTTTGTTTTGGTTAATTTCTCCCATTTGGAAGGGTTGTATTTACTCAGTGCCTGTAACCCCATTGTATCTAGGAAGTAACTAACTTGCTTTTGATTTTACAGGCTCATAGGCAGAAGGGACTTGCCTTGTCTCAGATGAGATTTTGGACTGTGGACTTTTGAGTTTGTGCTGAAATGAGTTCAGACTTTGGGGGACTGTTGGGAAGGCATGATTGGTTTTGAAATGTGAGGACATGAGATTTAGGAGGTGTCAGGGGTGGAATGGTATGATATGACTGTGTCCCCACCCAAATCTCATCTTGAATTGTAATTCCCACAATTCCCAAGTGTCATGGGCGGAACCCGGTGGGAGGTGATTGAATTATGGGGGTGGGTCTTTTCTGTGCTGTTTTCATGTTAGTGAATGAGTCTCATGAGATCACTTGTGCAGGAGTTTCCCTGCACAAGCTCTCTCTTGGCCTGCTGCTATCCATGTAAGACATGACTTGTTCCTCCTTGCTGTCCACCATGATTGTGAGGCTTCCCCAGCCATGTGGAACTGTAAGTCCAATGAACTTCTTTCTTTTGTAAATTGCACAGTCTTCAGTACGTCTTTATTAGCAGCATGAAAACAGATGAATACATCTTCCATTCATGAGTAGTTTCAAAGTGATAGGTGTGTAGAACTGGCAATGTTTTAATATTGACCTAGGAGATGATTCAATGGGTGTATACAAATATAAACAATTTATTATAATGTACACTTAAGACTCTTATTTTACTTTAACTTATAACTCAATGAAACATATGTGTTAATTACATTTTCTAATTTTCTCTGTTCTTGAAACTCTGGCACCCAGGGGCTTACTGACTGAGGAGAAACTTCCTCTCCCAGAGTTAGCCAATTCTTAAATATAGTAAACTTTCATATGCAAATAGAAAATCCAGTTCTCATACCCTGAATCACTTATTCCATCTGGCTGTTACGCTCTAGGTAGCAATATTCTACCCTTTTCGTTGCAGAACCAGGTACTAGATAATCAGAGACAGTTACTGTACCCTAGAGTCTGCTGATATTGCTCATACTCACCAATCCTACATAATACATAAAAGGAAATATTTAATAAACCCCAGCGTTCCTGGGTTTTGTGGATTTTGTTGGTTGTTTTGGGGCTCTCTCACTCTAATACATTGATAATCCTATAGTATCACTCAATCCCCTTGTTGTTGAGGATTTGGAACTTACCTTCCCAAGATTGCCTAGAGATTTGCGGCAGGGTATTAGGAATGATTCAAGCAAGTGTTTTGAATGAGGTGATATTAGTAGGACAATCAAGATATTATCCAATTGGAAAGTAAACCCCCATCCAGGGGATCTACCTATTGGAGAAAGTGTACAGGGAAATTAGATTGTAGTTGGAACTTGTACTCCCAGCGCTTTCCAGATTTATGACATTGTTACATGCCTCAGAGAATAAACTGGAATTTCAGGCTGCATTCTGGAAGATAGCTTCTGCAACGAGGTCTAAGCTTCAATCCACTCCTATGTATGTCCTTATTTAAAGGCATTATGAATAACTTCAACTTGGATTGCTCTCTCCTGAATGGCACATTTTACTTTTCCTATGTTGTTTATGGGAGCACTCTATATCTGACTTCTATCATGGTTATGCATTGTCTTTTCTCATCTCATACAATATTAACATCCTTTAAGCCCACAGACTTGATGCATTCATACAATTTTTAGCAGTTGACAACTATATGACAGTTCTGTGATAGTTACTAGGGAAGCAAAAGAAAAGACATCATATCTGTCCTCAAATAACCTATTGAACAAATCTGCATTTTACTCATGGTTCTAGCTTCTTAAGTCCTTCATATCTTGTCTTATATACTATAAACATTCCATAAATTAGATATCAAGTCTTTAGAGCCAGTTGGAGCCTTGTTGTTTCAGGATGTGCAATTTAAAGTCATCATACCTGAGTTTGGATCAGCTATCCAAAGATGAGTTTAGGAATCACTCTAAAGTTCAGTAACTATTTTATATATTTTTACAAATATAAATGAAGTATATCATATAAAGCTGTTAGCATTACATATGGCCTATAGCAGGTGCTCTACCAATATAAAGTCTTAATAACTATTATTTGGTTCAGGGGTTGCCAAACTTCTGTAAATACTTTTGGCTTTGTGGTCATATGGTCTTAGTGACCACTATTCAACTTTCACATTGAGGCACACAATAGCCATACACAATATGTAAATAAATGAATGTGCCTGTGTTCTAAGAAAACTTTCCAAATGAATACAGGTGGCTAGCTGGCTTTGGGACACAGACCATAGTTTTCTAACCTCTGATATAGTTCATCTTTCCAAATTTATAGAAAAGAAAATTAAATCTGTGGCAGAAAAGTGAATTATCCTGCTTGCCATATACATGCTTGTCTTGTGAAAACAAATATATTTATACAATCTTTCCTGACAGTTGAGATGCTGATGATCAAACTTACTTGGTTAAGTTTAACTAGGCTTAAAGAATTGGACCTAAAGTCTAAGGTAATATCTACATCATAATTATTTGCCTCTCAGATGAAATGGAATTTTATTTCAAAACTTAAAAGACTAAGAAAACTAGATTGTACCAAGTAGAAAGGTATTAAGTTCAGTTTTCATTGACCACTGTCTTTAGTGTAGGGGAGTCCAGGGTCTTCCAATTTTTCAGGCTAAGTATTGCTGTGCCTTATTTTATACTTCTCAAATAGTACATGTTTCCTTCTCTTTTGATGTAAACATATTTTGTAACTTCTCTGCTTTGGTTGCATGCAGTAATTATGAAAAGAGCCTTTATGATAACTACAATAAGAAATAAACATGTAGAAAATAACTTCACGTTTTAGGAGAGGTCCACTCCATACTTTTTCCATTGTCATATTCATGGCAGACTGGTCATATGCATTTTGGCAATGACACTTTTGTTGTTTTTAAATACTTCTCTTCAGAGGTATATAACTAGTTTACAGTTAATATTACAAACAAACATACCTTGGTATATATGGTATTTAGGGGCAACAATTCCAATGTATGGAAAAGGAAGGTGTGTGTTTGTTTGTTTGTTTGAGACAGGGTCTTGCTGTCGACCTGGCTGGAGTGCAGTGGCATGACTGTGGCTCACTGCAGCTTCGACTTCCTTGGCTCAAGTGATCCTCCCACCTCAGCTTCCCAAGTAGTTGAGATTACCAGAGTATGCCAACACACACAGCTAATTTTCTTTTTCTTTTCTATTTTCTAAAAAATTATTTATACTTTTGTAGGGATGGGGTTTCACTATTTTGCCTGGGCTGGTCTTGAACTCCTGGTCTCAAGAGATCCTCGCACCTCGGCCCCACAAAGTACTAGGACTATAGGCGTGAGCCACTGTGCCCAGACGAAAGGAATGGTCTTACTATTGATAAATTTTGTCCAGATGTTTTATTTTTCCCCTGAAGATATAAAACAACCTCAAGTTCCATTAAGTGAACAATCAAGGTACAGAAAACTGTGTATGCAATATTAACTTTTTAAACAGGGATGTGTGTGTGTGTTGAAAGGAACTGAGAAATTTGTAAGAGTGGTTTGTCTCTCAGAAGGCAAACAAGGAAAGAGGGTCAGGGAAACTTTCTTTAAATTTAAATTTAAATTTTATTTTACTTTAAGTTTTGGGATATACATGCTGAACGTGCAGGTTTGTTACATAGGTATCCATGTGCCATGGAGGTTTGCTGCACCTATCAACATGTCATCTAGGTTTTAAGTCCTGCATGCATTAGGTATTTGTTCTAATGCTCTCCCCCTTCCCTTTTCCCTGACCCCCTTGACGCGTCCATGTGTTCTTATTGTTCAACTACCACTTATGAGTGAGAACATGCGGTGTTTGGTTTTCTGTTTCTGTGTTAGTTTGCTGAGGATAATGTTTTCCAGCTTTGTCCATGTCCCTGCAAAGGACATGAATTCATTCTTTTTTATGGCTGCATAGTATTCCATGGTGTATATGTGCCACATTTTCTTTATCCAGTCTATCATTGATGGACATTTGGGTTGGTTCCAAGTCTTTGCTACTGTAAATAGTGCTTTAATAAATATACGTGTGCATGTGTCTTTATAGTAGAATGATTTATAATCCTTTGGGTATATACCCAGTAATGGGATTGCTGGGTCAAATGGTATTTCTGGTTCTAGATCCTTGAGGAATCACCACACTGTCTTCCACCATGGTTGAACTAATTTACCCTCCCACCAACAGTGTAAAAGCGTTCCTATTCAGAGAAACATTTTCATCTGATTACCCTTTTACAATTTTTAAATGTTACATTGATGTATAAATAATGTATTCAAAAATTATATTTAAAAAAGCACACCCACACCCCAGGGCCTAAGACTCAGCTCAGTCTTACTGATTGCAATCTTTGAGGATTGGATCCAGGCTTTTGAAATTTTAAATTACCCAGATCATTCTGATTATCATCTGCATTTAGTAACCACTCATCTACACCATTCACTTGGTTCTTATTTTCTAGCATTAAAGAGAATATACCTTCTTTGGGAGGCCAAGGCAGGTGGATCACAAGATCAGGAGATCGAGACCATCCTGGCTAACATGGTGAAACCCCGTCTCTACTAAAAATACAAAAAATTAGCCGGGCGTGGTGGTGGGAGCCTGTAGTCCCGGCTATTCTGGAGGCTGAGGCAGGAGAATGGCATGAACCCAGGAGGCGGAGGTTGCAGTGAGCCGAGATGGTGCCACTGCACTCCAGCCTGGGCGACAGAGCGAAACTCCTCTTAAAAAAAAAAAAAAAATATATATATATATATATATATAGATATAGATAGATAGATAGATAGATAGATAGATAGATATACACCTTTTAACCCCATAATAGGAAGAGCATACAAGAACTTGTTATCCTAGTTTTCCTATAATTCCTAGCTCAGAGGGAGTATCTAATAAATACTTGTTGATGAGATTAATGCAGAATAATAATTTCCATTCCTTTAATGCATTTCATCCCAATGTGAAATAATTTTTTTAAAAAATAAGTTAAACATAGCAGATTATGGGACTTAAAAATGACCACGTTCAATACAGGAAGGACAAATGTCAACAATTGCTAACATTAATATCCTGTCACCAAAGGCTATTGGTATAACCAATCGATAAAGGTAAGTGGTCAAGCACAAAGCTAAGACTGTAGGACTTAGGGATGTGTCAGATTTCAAATTTGACATGAATGAGTAGAAGGAGCACCTAAAGGAAGGTGTGTGTAAATAGCAGGTTCCAGAGAAGCCCCATCTGTTATAGAAAAGCATACTTTGTAATTTTTACTGTGTAAAACTTCCAACTCTTTTGGAAGAGTGGATAATTGGAATTATCTGTTCTTTAAGTGTTTTATAAAATGCCTACATGAAAGAGTCTAGGCTTATATCCTCTCTCTGTCTCTGTTTCTTTTTTCCTCTCTAGTTTGTTCTTATTTTCTTCCTTCCTTACTCCCGCCTTCCCCCACTTATTCCCTTTCCTCATAAGGTATGGCATTGTCTTCCTATTTAGGGTGACATCTGTGGCATTCCCATAGCAGCTCTCAACTTTCTCATCTACCATGAATCTTATGTTAGTTAAAATGTTTATAGAGACTGCTGATGTAATTGTTAAGGCTGTGTGGTCACCAGAGAACAGCTGATGCCCATCCATTTTTCTTCTTCCAGATGCAATGAAGCAGTACATTCCCATTCCATCCATGAAACCATTTGGGAATTCTAAGAAAGTTTTTGGTGGGTTTTCAAAGTCCAGCAGGATCCCAGTGCTGTCATACACTTTGAAAATGACTCTCTTTTTATTCCCAGTGATTAACCACCTTATTTTAAGAATAAATATTCTTTATTTCATTTAATTCAGTTATGTAGGTGAGCATTTCTCTGAGGCTCTATTTAAAAATGTTTTAGTTGAGCTTAATTTGTGGTGGGCACTTTTATAGAATATATGATTCTCTATATGGGTATTTTTATAGAACATATTTTCTATATTTTTTCTATATATAATTCTATATTTTTGTAGAATTTTAATAGAATGTATGATTCAAATATGAACACTATTTTTCTTTCAAAACCTTGAAAATGTCATTAACTTCTTGGCTGGCTTTTGTAACATCAGTTGATAAATGTCAATCTCATTCTTGCTCCTTCGAAGGTGATGTACCTCTATTACCTTTGCTTATTAAAAAATTTTTAAACGTTTTAGTATTTCACAGTTTGAAAATGATATGTCTACATGCAGTTTTAAAATTACTATATCTATATATATAGTTACTCTATATCTATCTATCAATCTATCTATCTATCTATCTATCTATCTATCTATCTATCTTCTCTCTCTCTCTCTCTCTCTCTCTATATATATATATATACATATAAAATCTTATATCTTTGAACATCCCTGAATTGTAAGGATAATAAGTGTCCAGAACATGGAACTCAGAACACTTTGGGTGTTCACTACCCCAGAGGGACTTACAGTGTTCACACAGAAACATATTCTGGCAGGCTATGCTAAGAACCCTCCTGAACTTCCGTGAAAAAGGGGACACTCCAGAGAAGGAGGCATACACACAGAAGAGGGGTTACAGAATGGGGACCATAGTTTAGGTGATTCGTATTAGCACAATGCATCTTCATTCAGTAATGGAGACTTTTGTTACAATAAGGTATGTGATAGTCAACTTCGTTTACCCCAAATGATTTTTAGAGAGACAGCCAAAGATAGTCCAAGTATATACTACCATGAATATATAAAAGAGGTGAACTCTTTGGCTGCTGTGGTTTTGAAACCGTCAAATATGATCATTGAACAAATAGATCTATATTATGTTGAGAATTGTAGTATGTCAATATCCACTCTTTCCAGAAGACTCTTCCTTCTGTTTTAATAGTTCTGTGCATCCATCAAACATCATTTTACTTGAGTTTAAGGAATTTTCCTTATCGTTTCATTTAGTTCAGGTATTTAGGTGACCATTTCTCTGAGGTTCTAGGTTTTAGTAGTATCTTATAGTGTGTTTACTATAAGTGCATGTTTAACTTTGTAAGGAACTGACAATTTTGTAAAGTAATTGTACTGTTTTACAGTTTGTTCAGCAGTGTATGAGCATTCTAATTGTGCCACATACTAATATCTGATGGGGGCCTGTATTTTTACCTTTAACATTGTAGTGGGTATCTAGTAATATGCCATTTAAGTTTAAATTTGAAGGATTTCTTTAAGTACATTTGCTTCATATTCTTTCTGACATAATGTGTTGTGAATATTTTATTATATCCATAGCTTTACTTACGTTTAAGGGTTCTTACTAGTATCTTTCAAAGATCAGAAGTTTTTAATTTTCAGAAAGTCCAACTTATTTAAAAAAACTTTTCTACTTTTTTTGTTTCCTATTTAAAGTTGTCTATTCAAGATGAAAATACTTTCTCCTATTTCTTTTTAATTAGAAAGATTTAGCTTTCAGTTCATGTCTATAATCAATTTTTGTAGTTTTTTCATAAGATTACACACATATAACACATCATTCATTGTAAAAGTTATCATTTTATCATTGTATGATTACTTTGGCACTTTAGTCAAAAATCAGTTGACCCTATTTATGTGGCTCTGTTCCTTTGAGATGCGTCACTCTATTGATCTCTATGAATATTCTTATACCAGCAACACATTTTCTGAATTACTATAGCTTTATTATAAATCCTGATATTAGGCAGTAAATATTCTTAATTTCGTTCAGTATTTCATTTTTTTCTCTTCTTGTTTTTTTTTATTTTTTTATTTTTTTACTTTATAGATATAAAATCTAGATTTACTTTATTATTTTCTGTGAAATAGCCCACTGGAATTTTGTTAGAATTCTACTGAATCTATAAATCAATGTAAGGAGAACTGTCATCCTTACAATATTAAGTTTTTCAATTCATGAACATAGTATATCTCTTCATTTGTTTATTTTTTCTTTAATTTCCCTTAGCAACACTTTGTAATTTTTACTGTGTAAGACTTCCAACTCTTTTGGAAGAGTGGATAATTGGAATTATCTGTTCTTTCAGTGTTTTATGAAATGCCTACACGAAAGAGTCTAGGCTTATATCTTCTCTCTGTCTCGATTTCTTTTTCCCTCTCTAGTTTGTTCTTATTTTCTTCCTTCCTCACTCCCTCCTTCCCCCACTTATTCTCTTGTTTCTTTCTTCCTTCCTTTCTACCTTTTGTCTTTCTTTCTTTTGGTGGTGGTAGAAAACAGCTATATATTTTTTTTAAAAAAAAATCTTTTTTTTCTATGTTGAGCGCTTCATTTTGACTTTTTCTCTCTTCTTATATAAAGTTTAATTAAATGCACTTTTCTGGAAAATTACACATTTCACTCAAGGCATCAAGTTCATTTAAATATATTCTGAAAATAGTGTTTTCGTGTTTATTTAATTTTTAAAAATTTTTAATTTTCACCCTTATCTTTTATTAATATATTTGATTTTCTTCTTTTCTTTCTTAGTTACTTAGCAGATGACTTGTTATTTTAATTATTTGTAATGTGGACCTTGCTAATGATTCATTTATCATTTTTTTCCTAAGAAACCTGTTTTTAATTCCAGGTTTATTAATCTTCTTTCTTTTTTATTCAGTTTTATACTCTTCATTTTTTAACTTTTGGAACTCGATGACAAACAAATATTTATTTTTAATGAAAGTGTTTAAGACTAATACATTTTCTCTGAACCTTGTTTTAGGTGTTACTCATATATTCTTCAGTAGTTCATTATTATTATTTTCATAAAAATATCTTGAACATAGAGCTACTAACCCCAAAGGATGCAATTTTGGTTTTGATTTCTCTTTAACTAAAATTTTGTTTAAGAGGGTGTTCTGTTTACTTAGTTTAAAATTTTCAGGCAAAAAAGCTTTACGTTAGTTTGGTTTTTGGTTTATTGTTAATTTCTAGCATCACTTCATCGAGGTCAGTAACCAGTTTCTTTCCTATTTTATTTCCTGAAAGGTAGTCTTTGTAATTTAAATTCTTTGTCCTTTTAATTATGTCTTGTTCCATTTGGACTGCTATAACAGATACCATACAGTGGATACCTTATACATAACAGAAATGTATTTCTCATGTTTCTGGAGATTAGAAAGTCCAAGAGTGGCAGATTTGGTGTCTGGTGAGGGCTACTTCCTGGTTCACAGATGGCCATCTTCTCACTGTGTCCTCACATGGTGGAAGCTGTCTGGAGTCTGTTTTATGAGGTCACATATTCCATTCATGAGGTTTCATCCTCATGACCCAATCACCTCATAGAGGCCCTATCTTCTAATATCATCATATTGGCGATTAGGTTTCAACACAGAAATTTTTGGAGGATGCAAACATTCATAGCATAGAATATCATAAAGCAGTGAATGACAACAAAACTTATTGATAACAGAGATATATTTTAATAAGAAATTTCCAATGCCACTATAGTTTGGGTAGAACCTTTGACTTTTACATTTGTGTATGCTAAATGTTGGTATTTGTGGTGGTAACATAGTGGGCATGGGCATATGTAATAATTTAAAACACAATATCTTTTGCAATCTAATACTTGCTAAATAAGTAAAAGTATGTTTTATTCAAAACAGACATTTATTATCAATTTTAAATATTAAAAAAATTCTCATCTTAATGTGTTTATCAGTAATTTAAAAAAAGCATTCGTAATCTATTTACAATTTGGTGTAATCATCTATTTGACATCTGTCTTCCCATGAGAGAAGATGCTATGTTAATTTAGTTCTCCTAACTATCCACGAACACATCTTGGCATAAGTCAGAGACATTTGTTAAATGCAGAATGAAGCATGTCTTTTCCCATACTTCCAGAGGTGAAGGAATCTGTAATTACTGCTCTTTACCTCATTTTTTCTCCCCTTCCCCGGCCCCTTAGACTGCTCCTTCCCATGCATCTATTATCCGTACTCTTTCAACTAACAACTTTTTTTTTTCCAGGAAATTTGTGTTACTTTATGTGACCAAGCTCACCTTTTGGCCTTCTCTTGACGTAATTACTCATAGTGCTCTCTTCTCCATCAGAGTTCTGGACTCCAGTCAAAGGGAAATGGAGTCCCAGCAGGGATAGGAGGTTGGGAGGGGAGAAGGAAATGAGCCTGATGCCCCAGCGCTGCCTCTCCCAGCCTTCTACGCAACAGATTTCACTCCATTCAGTGATGTGCTCCAGACATCAGGAGAATATCAGGGTGACTCATGCATGCAGGCAAAAAGGAGTTCTCACTTGGGTGGCTTTCTACTGCTTCTTAGATTCTTCTAGGTGGCCCTCCAGAAATCTGGCTTCCATTGCAAAGGTTTCTGATTATTATCTCACTCAAGACTAAGAATATCTCTGTGTTAGTTTTCTTTATATATTTAACTATAAAGAAAATAAAGGCATTTTCAGGTAAGTGAATAAACACATGTCAAAGAAAACAGCAAGAACAACAAGTAACATTAATGAAACAGTACTTGAGACCAGCAGACAAAACCAGCATACATTTTAGGACTGACTTTTAGAGAAAAGAATTATGATCTTATGTAGAAGATCCAAATTTTAAAGAAGCAGAAAAGAGATGATAAAGGTTAATACATGAAACAATGCTAAATGCATGCTTATGAATAAAATAATAAAGATGATAATGATCATCAGTGGTATTTCCAAAACACAGAGTAATGGAATATGCGATAATAGTAGCATATGAATGGGCAGGAAGGTAAAAAAATTAAAGTGATCTAAATTCCTTTAGTTTCTGGAAACAAAATAAGGTATCATTTAAATTTAGACTTTAAAAACTAAATATATATATTGAAACTTTAAGAATACTGAAACAACCAGAACAGAGTTTATGACTACCAGTTATAAACGGATAAATTGGTTAAATATAATCAATTCAATACAAGAAAGAAGAGAAAAAGATGCACAGAACAAGTAAGGCAATTAGCACCACAGACTGAGATTTAAACTCAAATGTACCACAACTTACATTAAGTATACATCGACTAAATGTTTTGGTTAAATGATAAAGATTATAATACAGAAAAAAATGCAGTGATTTCCTATTTGTAAAATAACATTTTTAAACATAAAGATATAGGAAGGTTGAAAGTAAGGCAATAGGAACAGATTTAGCATACAAAGTTTAAGTAAAAGCAAGTTAACACAGCTATTTTAATCCCAGACAAAACAGATGTTTGGAAAAGTACACTAATAGAAATCTGGAAGTCACTTCATAATAATAATTATAGTTCACCACGAAGATAGTTCAGATTTTTATGTGCCTAATAATAGTCTCAAAATACATAAAACAAATTGAAATAACGAAAAATGTAATAGATACATTTACAACATGGTGAATTGTAACAAATCTGTATCAGCAATTGATAGAAGATTAGAAAATTAGCAAATTGAATCCAATAATGTGTTAAAAAAATTAATGCACCATGACAAAGATAGGCTAATCCCAGGAATGTAAGTTTACTTTAACATTTAAAAAGCAATGATTATTGTATTAATTTCAAAAAATATTCTATAAATAAAAAACATACTTGGTAAAATTAAACATATATTCAGGTTTAAAAGTTTTAGTCAAAAGAAGGAAAATTCTTAAACTGAGAAAGGATATATTCAGAAAGCCTAAAATGTACATAATAATTCTAAAATAGTAGAATCTTTCCCTTTGAGAATAAATAGTTAAAATTGACCTAGAGATGTGAGTCATTTCAGTAAGGCAAGAAATCAAAACAGAATGTAAGAGACTAGGAAAGGAAGACACAAAATTCTCATTATTTCCATGTGACATATTGTTAATACAGAAAATACAATAGAATTCACAGACAAATTATTCTAGTAGAGCTTAGCAGTACAGCTACATACCAAAACAATATGCAAAAATCTACTGGATTTCAATACAACAACAAAATAATGGGTAGAAAAAAATTAAAAATATTTCTTAACAATTGCATCAACAATGTCAAGCACCTAGAAATAAGTGGAACAATATGCAAAACTTCTACAGTGAACATTACAGAACCTTATTAGAGATATATAGAATAACTAAAAAAACTGACAGATATACCATGTTCATAGATTTGGAGGCTCAATTTAAATATATCAATTCCTCTCAGATTAATGGATAAATATAATCTCAGTGAATATTAAAGCATCCAATATTTTTCAAGAGAGACCCTATAATAGTAAAATTCAGATATAAATTTAAAAAGTCTAATTTTTAAAATTGTTGAAGAAAAGCAGGTGAAAGAACTTTATTAGATATAAAAGCCTATTTTAAGAATTATAAAATGATGTTAAAGGTATTAATTTTAATGTCAATGAAATGGAATTAAACATCTAGAATATATGCATATACATATATTAACACTTAAAGACAGTGTATATTTGTACACCAATTTTCATAGAAACATTATTTACAATAGCCCAAAGGTGGAAACAACCTAATTGCCCATCAACAGGTGAATGCATAAAACATGGCAGACGCATACAACTGAATATTATTCAGCTTTTGAAAGGAAGGAAATTCTGACACATGCTGCAACAAGGAGGAACATTGAAGACATTATGCTAAGTGAAACAAACCAGACAGAAGATATCATATTATTCTCTTACATGGGATACCAGGTGTAATAAAAGACATCGATACAGAAAGTAGAATGGTGACTTCCAGAGGCTAAAGAGAGCTGTAATGAGGAGTTATTTAATGAGTACAGAGTTTCAGTTTGGGAAGATGAAAAAGTTCCAAAGATAGATGGTGGTGATAGTTGTACAATATAAATGTACCTAATGCCATTGAACTATACATTTAAAAAATGATTAAAATGGAAAAATACATATAACATATATTTTACCATAATAAAAAAGGACAGTGATAGTACCATAGAGTAAGTGATAGCACTTTTATTTTTCTTTAATGATTTATGCTATGAAACAAAAATGAGTTCCAGGTAAATTAAAAAACTATACAAAAGAAAAACAGCAACATGTCAAGAATATAACATGAACTTTAGTATAAGAAAACAACACCAGAGATTAAATTAAATTAAAATTAATTAAAAATCAGAAAAAGTGATGACCAAATCGAAAAAGAAAATATTCATTTTCTCGAACTTGTTGAACTAAACATTAAGATCTTTACATTGTAAGTTATGTAATTGTACCTTACCCCCAAATTAGAATCATTGATTGGGAAATATAGGAAAAGACAAAGTTTTTTTTGAGTGGAGTTTCTAGAATCAGTAAGCTAGAATGATAGGAGATGTGGATCTCAGAGAGAATGCTTAAAATTGATAGTTTGGATATGGTGCAAATTTTGGGAATGATAATCTTTATACTAGTTGGAAGCTGAACCAGGCTGGAGGAAAATACAATTGTCAATGAGAAAGTTAAGAAAAAGAGAGATCTGAGTCATGGCTGAAGTATCGAAGTGTATCTCAAGGGTCATCAAGAAAGGTGATCAGGTAAAAGGTAGAGACAGCTATCGTGAACATCTTAATATCTTTTTAAACTAAGAAAGATACATGGGAAGTTAGAAAATGACATAAACAAGGAAGCGGGTAGTGCTTGTTATAGACAATGACATAAACTTCAAACTCTAAGATTCAAATTTTTTTGTGTGGGCAAAGGACAGTAAATAGCTTGGAAGTGAAAGGGAGGCAAAGGATAACTCTGCCTCTTTCTTAGCCCTCAGGTATTGGGGTATGAGTGCAAAACAGTCACCCTCCACTTCAGAGGGCTCGGGAGAAGTGGTATCTTCACAGATGGCCCGTATTCAGTCCAGTAGAAAAAAAGTCAATGAAAACTTCAAAAAAATTTAGAACTTTGAGCAGTTTTGTTTATAAGTCTCTACATTTTAGAGGGCAGAGTGGAAGGGTGTGGCAAGTGGGTGAGAATAGGTCAATGAGTCGAATGCACAGATCAAGTGTGGAAATTCGGATGAAGGTGATGACGATAAAGAACTGAAGGATGGGAAGTAGGGGCTTCCTGTATCACAGAAGTAAGCAGAGATGAGAACTTTAATGTAAGGTTGTAACTTCCCTTTTTGTAGCTGAGACATAACAAGCTCTGCCTGGAGCTCTTTCATGCTCTTTTCTTTTCTTTTATTTATTTATTTATTTTTTTTTGAGACGCAGTCTCGCTCTGTCGCCCAGGCTGGAGTACAGTGACCGGATCTCAGCTCACTGCAAGCTCCGCCTCCCGGGTTCACGCCATTCTCCGGCCTCAGCCTCCGGAGTAGCTGGGACTACAGGAGCCTGCCACCTCGCCCGGCTGATTTCTTTTTGTATTTTTTAGTAGAGACGGGGTTTCACCGTGTTAGCCAGGATGGTCTCGATCTCCTGACCTCGTGATCCGCCCGTCTCGGCCTCCCAAAGTGCTGGGATTACAGGCTTGAGCCACCGTGCCCGGCTGCTCTATTCTTTTCAAAACGGGGCAATGTCAAAGAGATATCTGCACTGCTGTGTTAACCTTAGAATTATTCACAAAAGCCAAGACATTGAATCAACCTGAATATCCATCAACAGATGAATAGATACAGAAAATACAGTATATATACACACAATGGAATACTCTTCAGCCATAACAAAATAATGAAATCCTGTCATTTGCAGTAACATGGATAGAACTGGACGTCATTATGTTACATGAGATTAGCCATATGCAAAAGAACAAATTAACATCATCTCTCTTTTAGAGGAATCTCAAATAATCAAAGGTATAGAAACAGAGAATAGAATGTTGGTTGCCAGGAGCTGGTGGGAGGTGTGGATCAAAGAATATAAAGTTTCAGTTATGCAAGATGAAGAAGTCCTAGTGATCTACTGCACAGCATGGTGCCTATAGTTAGCAATATTGTATCGTATACTTAAAAATTTCCTAGGAAGGTAGAGCTTGTAAGTGTTATCACACACGCACACACGATGGCAATACATGGAGAGTGCAGGAGGAAACTTGGAGGAGATGGATAGGTTTAAGGCATAGATTGTAATGATAATTTCATGGTATTTACTTCTCTCCAGCCTCCTAAAGTTATATATATTAAATTCATACAGATTTTTGCATGTCAACCATACCTTATTGGGACAATATCAAAGTGTCTCAAAGATAATGACCAACAAAAGTGCTCAGTGTTCTATCTTATGAGGATATTTTAGGGCCTTAAGAATATTGTCAAAATTTTTGATATGTGACACCAGCTGAAAGACATAAACTATGCTATTGGTGCTGGGAAATAAATACCATCAACCCATATTTTAAATCATTTTTTATTGCCTCATTTAGTGCTCAGATTTTAAGCTGGATGTAAGATGGAGAAGTGAATTCAGCAAGTGGCAATGTTGGTTACATTTTTAATCAGGAAAGGGTGAAATATAACCTTATCTGTCTTTATGCTTCTATAATATATCAGGGCATCCGTCCTTTGAGAAAAATGATTCTAATTTAGGAGATGTAGAAAATATATAACACTTGTGAATTTTAAGATTTTTACTGTTATTTTAAAACTCTTATGTTTTTGATATTTTGATTTTGATCTATTTTAAAAATCTCTTATATTTTTGATAGCTAATGTTGATGAAAGAACAACTAAAGGTGTACTATGCTTTCCTTAATGAGCATTGAAAATGTTGGTGAAGCGAAAAATCCTCAGTGACCAAGACATTTTACAGCAAGAATATGGAAGGTTGACACAATCCTTCTCCATTCTCAGTTTGGCTTCTTTTGCTTGATATATCAGCCTATTGGACTTGGTTGGGGAATAATCATTTGGATTAGTCCATTCTTTTTACATGACACAATGGTGCCTCTTGAAAGAAAGGGAATGTAGCTAACAGTTTCAGGAAGAGTTCTATGAGTCAATCCCTATATTATTACTTGCAATCTTCACAATCCTCTGATGGAGCTATTATTATTGACAACCTTACGGTTAAAGCAACTGAGGCTCAAAAAGGTTAAGTGAGTTGTACAAGGGTGTGTAACTCATAATGTTGGAATTGGGACTTGAAGAGAAAAGGAAATATTTCACCTCTGCATTTCTGGGCTCCCAGGAAAAAATAACACTTATTTAAGATCTGAGTGACAAGGGTGAGAGACATCAGCAAACAAAGTCTATAAGTGGTGGGGGAGGGGGGTGCCCTGGCCTCTCATCCAGGATATGTAGATTCTAAATTCCTTTACACAAATGATGTATACCGTTGTACAAATAATTTGTTTCATCAACTGCCCAGGGGGAGCCTGAAAATGCCCTACATGTGTTATAGGATTACCACAAGGATCAGATAAGACAATTTATATCAAAGTGCATTGTAAGGGATAGGGCCACACAGATATGGATGCCCTTGGTGGTGGCGTTTTCTCATCCCTGACTTTCTCAGGGATGAGCTGAGTGAGGAAGTATTGCATATTCTGGTATGGATTTAGCATTTTTATGAAAATTAGAAGTTACTGAGTTGAGATTTCATCGCGTTCCCTAATGCATGTGTATATGAGTCCTGCAGGAGGGATGAGAACCTCGCTAGTCATCAGCTGTTCATTGTAGAGGTGTAGGTTGGCAGGCACCACAGCCAAACTAAGCTGCTACTCTCTGAGATATCCCAGCAGCAGGATGAGCAAAGGCATGAAGTCTAATTGTTTTTTGGATATTTAATTAGATATTTCTCAAGGGAAGGCTACCCAGAGTCACTTCAAATGAAAACAAGAATATAAATATTTATTACATTCTTAATATGTGCTCATTCATATGCTAAGGTATTTTTATACACTTACTCCCTGATCTCCCAAAACAATTCTATGTGGTAGGTACTATTACTGTTTTTCTTTTTTTCTTTTTTTTTTTTTCCAGAAAGGGTGGCTTGCCGGGCGCGGTGGCTCAAGCCTGTAATCCCAGCACTTTGGGAGGCCGAGACGGGCGGATCACGAGGTCAGGAGATCGAGACCATCCTGGCTAACCCGGTGAAACCCCGTCTCTACTAAAAATACAAAAAACTAGCCGGGTGAGGTGGCGGGCGCCTGTAGTCCCAGCCACTGGGGAGGCTGAGGCAGGAGAATGGCGTGAACCCAGGAGGCGGAGCTTGCAGTGAGCTGAGATCTGGCCACTGCACTCCAGCCTGGGAGACAGAGCGAGACTCCGTCTCAAAAAACAAAACAAAAAAAAAAAAGTGGCTAAAACTTAAAAGCAAGAAAATTGCCCAGGGCTCCACTGTTAGTGAGAGACAGAACCCAAATTAGGTACCTGACTCTAATACTTGTAGGCTTAATCATTAGAGAACATCTACTTGTAACAATTAACTAATTAAATGAGGCAAACTTGAGTGTTTTCTATGTAACAGATATTCTCTTATCAAGGAGAGTTTATCTATTAGGTGTTCAAAGGGTAATTATAACAGAGAAAATTGCAATTAGAGAATAATAAATACCATGATAGAAACAACCTAGAGACAGCTGTGTCAGTCGGGGTTCAACCAAAGAAGCAGAATATTCACTGATTGATACACTCATTGATGCATTCATTGATTCCTTGATGTATGTATGTATCTGAGTATGTGTGTATAAGTATTGATTTGTTTATTATAAGGAATTGGCTTGTGCAATTCTGGGGCCTAGCTAGGCAAACCTGAAATCCATAAAACAGGCTATCAGGAAGGGCTGGCTGGGATTCTTAGGCAAGAACTGCTGTCTTCAAATACAATTTATTTTTCGTCAGGGAAGCTCTTCAGGCTTTCAGCTGATTGAGTTAGGCCACCTAGAATATCTAGGGTAATCTTCCTTACCTAAGGTCTGTAGCAAACTTTAGTTACGCCTACAAAATACCTCACAGCAACACCTAGGACAGTGTTTCATTAAATACTTGGGAACAATAGCCAAGTTTGATTGACACATAAATGCAACCATCATAGCACCTCACTCAGAGCAGGAGAGAAGGAGTAAGACATTAAGAAAAGTTTTGTGGAAGAATCTATTCTTAAAATGATCCTTAAAATATAGGTTGAAATTAGCTGGAGTCAAAGAGGAGTACAGGAGTTCCAGGTTGACACGGGAATCCGCAGCTCTCAAGATTACTGGATTATAAACCACTTGAGGGAAGCAAGGCCATGGGGCTCTATCGTTCACCTCTGCTTATCCAACACCTGGTCATGAACAAGACAGATTATTCTTGTGAAAATATAAATGGAGTTAAAAATAACTGTCATTCATCCTGGAGACTTCAAGAAGCAGATGGCTTAGAGCCAGGTTTTCAAAAAAAGAATTTAGAGAAGAAAATAAATTTGGGAGATATTCAGAGGGCATCCAGTGAGGACTGTGCTGGACTGTGGTTTCACCTCCATGGCAGGTGCAAAGTTTGCTGCCCCTTGGCTGCAAACCCCTCCATAGCTTCCCACTTACATGCCTGTACTTCTGGGTTCCATCACTATGCACCTGTGGCTGCTACCACTACTGCTTCTGCTAATGCTGTCATTAAAACTGATGGCTACCATGCGTGGTCCTGTGCTAGGTATTCTGTACGCTTACATAGATTTTTACAATAAGCACGTGAAAAGGTATTATCTTCATTTTACCAGTGTGAACTTTGAGGCTGTGTGCGAACATCTGTATTTGTGTGTATTTTTCTTTATGTCATTAAGAATCATCAGAATTTTTCATTTCTCTTGCCATTAGAATCATACCTGTACTAGTAAGACAGAAACCTTATCAAGTGTGAGCCATCAAATTGAGTGACCTTTGTATAGTTTAACTCTGTCTTAGTTCTGTCTTAGGTGTTAGCATACCTGGGTTAAAGTTTTTAGGTCTTCTGCCAAGACCTATGTAATGTTTCTGGATCTCACTGCCTACTTTTTTCGAAAAAGCACAGTAATGCTTTCTCTGTCTGTCTTACGAATGAATAGTATTGACGTTTTAATAATATTTATTTCTCCAGTCTATGAGCTGGAAATATCTTTCCAATTTTTTTGTGTGTCCTCTTCAATTTTTATCATCAGTGTTTCACAGTTCTCTTTATATAAATCTCTCACTTATTTCGTTAAATTAATTCTAGGTATTTTATATATTTTGTAGCCATTGTAAATAGGATTACCTTCTATCTTTTTTTTTGATTGTTCACTGTTGGCCTGTATAAATGCTACTGATTTTTGTTCGTTGATTTTGTATCCTAAAACTTTACTGAAGTTATCGGTTCTGACAGTTTTTTTGTGGAGTTTTTAGATTTGTCTAAATATCATATCATCTGTGAACCAATAGGTATATGAAAATATCCTCAACATCACTAATCATCAGAGAAATACAAATCAAAACCACAATGAGATATCATCTCACCCCAGTTAAAATGGCTTTTATCAAAATGACAGAGAATAATGAATGCTGGCAAGAATGTAGAGAAAGGCGAACCCTTGTACGCTGCTGGTAGGAACATAAACTAGTACGGCCACTATGAAAAATAGTACGGAGGTACCTCCAAAAAATAAAAATAAAACTACCATATGATCCAGAAATCCCTCTACTGTTTGTCTATCCAAAAGAAGGCAAATCAATATGTCAAAGAGATATCTGCAGTCCTATGTTTATTGCAGCGCTATTCATAATGGCCAAAATATAGAATAAACCTAGGTACCCAGTAATGGATGAATGGACAAGAAAATGTGGTATGTAGGCACACTAGGGTATTATTCAACCACAAAAGAATAAAATCCTATTTTTTGTAGCAACATGGACAGAACTGAAGGTCACTGTGTTAAATGAAATAAGCCAAGCACAGAAAGACAACTATCACATGTTCTTTCTTATAAGTGGGAGCTAAAAAACTGAGTCTCATGAAGATAGAAAGCAAAGCGATTACTAAAAGCCTAGAAGTGGGTTGGGGGAGGGATGCAGCATTAAGAGAGATTGATCAATGGGTAAAAAGAGATAGTTAGATGGAAGAAATAAGACCTAGTGTTTAATAGATAGATCAGTAGCATGGTTATAGTTAACAGTAATCCACTGTAAATTTCACAGTAGCTAGAAGAGAATAATGGAAATGTTACTAGCATAAGAAAAGATAAATATCTAAGGTGATGACTATCCCAAGTAATCTGATTAGATCCTTGCTCATTATATGAATGTATAAAAATATCACATGTACCCTGAAAATACGTACATTTATTATGTATCAATATTAACCAATGTTATGAGATGGTAGATCACAATCATATATTACCACCACCACTATTGTTGAGACTCCACTACCAACAGCACCAAAACAAAATTCACTGAACCTTTGTATAATATGAGCCAGGCACTCTTCAAGGCGCTTTATATCACATTCTGACCTTTGAGGGAAGCCTATTATCCCCATTTTATAGGTGAGGAAACTAAAGCACAGAGCAATTAAATAAATTGCTCAAGAACACAGGGTTTTAAGTCTTGAGAAAGGATTTTAATGCCGGTAAGTCTACTTGCTTCTTCTTCCCTTCAGCCCATGGAAACCTCCCCCAGAAGACACAATTTTTCTTCTGGCTGAGCACCATGTACTAATGTACCAATGATATTTTCTAGACACCTTTGCATCCTGTTTTAAAAAGAAACATTCAGCTGAAAGTCCACAGAAGAAAAGTGCAGTCATTTTGCACATTTTGGATGCCTGCATTTTAACCTTTGGCCACAAATAGATAAAACGGCTGCTTGAACTTACTGGTAGCAACTTAGTCTGGTGATTCAGAGGACACATGGTAATATTTCTCAAGAAGATGAAAATTGGAACTTGCAAAAATTTATCAAGGATATTCTTCAAAGACTCCGGGATCCTTTTTGTTATGTGATTTTCACAGTGACTGGTAAAAGAGGGGCCATTTATCTCTAATGTTCTCATTTTGAGAAGTACACTCTGATCTGTAAGATAGCAGATGTGACTTTTTAGTCTTTTTATCCAGGTATATTACACTGACACCCATGAATGCCAAAGGAACAAGTGAAAAAAGTATATATCTATTAGAATGAAATCAAAGTTTTCTGAAAATGGAAATGGATCTATTTTAGGATTCTCCAGTGAAGGCAGTCACCTTATCAGGGTGCAGAGAAAGAATTGGAGTTGGAAAAGTTGATGGTGAAACTTTTTAAAGATTTCACCAAGTTTGGCTAGAATTCTTATTCTCCAAAGATCATCATTATTAGTATTCCAAATACATTCAGCTTTAACCAGGCAGTTTTTCTCCAATCAATTTCTTTGGTTTAAACTGTAGAAGGGGTCACATGGTAAAATCTCTCTGATTACTAAAAATGTCCATATGCTTTGGTCTAGTTCCTTCCTGGATTTTATCTTACTGAGATACATATATGTGTGTTTGAGAATTTAGATACAAGATCATGCTTTATAATGGAAAAATTTTAGAAGCAACCTAAATCATTATCAACAGGGAACACTGTAGCTTCAACATGTGCCAAACAAAAATTGACAGAATTTTAATGAAAAGTTGACTAATTAACAAGTATATCTTCAAAATTTTAAATACTGCGCTTAATAAAAATTGAGCAAATTATTAAGGTTGTAAGTGATTTGAATAGCACATTAAAATCTTGCTCTGATAAACATTTACAGAACATTACACTCAATGTTACTGAACACACATTCTTTTCAAGAACAAATGGGACTTTTGCAAAAATTGACAACGTAACAAGCACAAAACAGAACTAACTAAATGCGAAAGAACCAGAGTCAATCAAATATTAATACTTAATACTTTCTCTAACCGCAATGCAATAAAATTGAGTCAATGAAAAAACTGAGAACGGAAAAACCCAACAAGGATTACTATCTGAAATAGATCAAGAACTCACATACTATGAAAATAAAATAGCTGAATGCATAAATGGACAAAGATTATAAACATCTGATTCCCAGGGAAGGAACCAGAAATCTCTACACTTAAATTAAAGAAATTCTTGATCACACTAATAATGAGGGTAATGAAAATTCCAGTAACAATAAGACATCATGTTATAGATTGACCAACTTCAGTATATCTTATAAGGCCAGTGTTTGCAAAGATGTGGGAGGAAACAAACACATTCATTATTGGTGATATGTTGGTTGGTACAATTAGAAGGGCATGCTCTTTCTAGCCAGCAATACTACATAAACTTTCCACCCCACTGAACGGTTTGCCTTTTAAGATTTCCATGTAGAAGAATTCTTACCATGGCACTGTTGATAACAGAGAAAATATGAAACAACCTAATTGTCCCACAGAAGGGGAATGCTATGTTCATACAATGAAGCACTAAATAGCATTTTAAAATGAATATGATATTTACATGCATTGATGCATTCATGTATGCACACATGAAAAATCTAAAAACATAATATTGTCTGAATAAGGAAGCCACAAAAAGATAAGGAGAGTATGATAGCATTTCAGTAGAATTTAAACAATAAGAAGTATTTCTGATGGTTAATAGTGAGCGTCAACTTGATTGAATTGAAGGATGCAAAGTATTGTTCCTGGGTGTGTCTGTGAGTGTGTTGCTAAACATTTGAGTCAATGGACTGGGAGAGGCAGACCCACCCTCAATGTGGGTGGGCACCCTATATCAGCGGCCAGTGCAGCGAGGATAAAAGCAGGCAGAAGAATGTGGAAAGACTAGACTGGCTGAGTCTTCTCACCTTCATCTTTTTTTTTTTTAATTTTTTAATTTTTTTGAGATGGAGTCTTGCTCTGTTGCCCAGGCTGGAGTGCAGTGGCATGATCTCAGCTCACTGCAATCTCTGCCTCCTGGGTTCAAGCAATTCTCCTGCCTCAGTCTCCCGAGTAGCTGGAATTACAGGCACATGCCACAGTGCCTGGCTAATTTTGTGTGTGTGTGTGTGTGTTTTTAGTAGAGATGGTGTTTCACCATGTTGGTCAGGCTGATCTTGAACTCCTGATCCACCTACCTTGACCTCCCAAAGAGCTGGAATTACAGGCCTGAGCCACCGCACCTGGCCGGCCTTCATCTTTCTCCCATGCTGGATGCTTCCTGCCCTTGAACATCAGACTCCAAGTTCTTCAACGTCGAAATCTTGAACTTAACACCAGTGATTTGCCAGGAGCTCTCGAGCCTTCTGCCACAGACTGAAGGCTACACTCTCAGCTTCCCTACTTTTAGGGTTTTGAGACTCGAACTGGCTTCCTTGCTCCTCAGCTTGCAGAAGGTCTACTGTGGGACTTTGCCCTGTGATCATGTGAGTCAATACTCCTTAATAAACTTTCTTTCATATGTTCATCTATCCTATTAGTCCTATCCCTCTAGAGAACCCTAACTAATACAATGTTCTTATCCAATAACAAGGTACTCTTATCCAAGAATGTATTTAGTAAGAGAAAAAATACAGAAAATACTACAAATCAAGGCGAGGAAAATGCTAATGCCTGGATTAGAAATGAGGAGTAATGGTGAGGGTGAATTTTTTTGTATATATGAAATTTTCCATTTTTCCTCCCTTTCTCTCTCCTTCCCTCCTTACCTTCCTTCTTTCTCTTCCTTTCTACATGAGCTCTTATGCAAACGTGTCACAGTTTTAAAACTTTTTTTTTGTTGACGGACACACACATTTTGTTTTTATTCTTTACTTTTTTTCACAGGAACAGTTATTTTAATATACAATAATACACAATTAAATGACATCTTTGAGAATACAGAATTCAAAATAACATTACAACATAGATATAATATTTACTTATGTGCCAAATATCCTTGGCAAGAAATACTCTAATTTTTTGTTTATTGATGGTAGCTAGACATAACTATTTGTACAAAGTCAGGAGATTGAGACCATCCTGGCAAACAGGGTGAAATCCCATCTCTACTAGAAATACAAAAATTAGCTGGGTGTGGTGGTGCACACCTGTAGTCCCAGCTACTTGGGAGGCTGAGGCAGGAGATTTGCTTGAACCTGAGAGGCAGAGTTTGCAGTGAGCCGAGATCACCACTGCACTCCAACCTGGCAACAGAGTGAGATTCCGTCTCAAAAAAAAAAAAAAAAAAAGAAAAAAAAAGAATAATACAGTGAACAATTATTAATTGCTGAAGTTTTTAGCTAACATTTCCCCCTAATTCCTTCATACTTTTATTTTTTATTTTTTCTCCTAACCTTGTTTTAGTGTCTTCCCTAGAAATATTTTCTTTTTTTTTTTCTAGCTTTATTGAGGCACAACTGGCAAATACAAATTATACATATTCATGGTATACAGTATGATGATTTCATACACCTACACATTGTGTAATGATTACCACATTAAATTAATGAACATATACATTGCCATCCAGAGCTACCATGTATGTGAGTTGAGGTGAGGTGAGTGTAGTAAGGACACTTAAAATCTTCTTTCTTATCAAATGGATGGTAAAATATTATTCTTTTCCATATCTTTTAATTGTTTCATAGTTAAAAGTGAAAATTTTGAAAAGGTAATCTGACTATAATGCTCTTTTCTGGTCACATTTTTCTGGCCCTGACCCAGGCCCTTGTCACCATATGCCCTGTCACTTCTGGAGTCGCCTAGCAAGATCCCCAGCCTCCCATGCAATCTAGCTGGCATATTGCTTCCAGAACCTTCCTAAAAATACCGTGAAGTAGCCAGAACAAGCATCAGTAACTTTTCGTTTAGAGACAACTAAAGAGACCCTGATTTACCCAAGATCTTATAGGCAGAAGTTGGACTTAAACCACTTAGGTCTCCATCCAGTGCTTATGTTGTTATTATGCATCACCTAAAATGATTTCACATCCTTTCTGCCTTGAAATAAAGTTTAAGATTATTGCCTGTAATATATGAACATGGTTAAGAGCAGGAGGGCAAATAGATTTCACCTGTTAAGTCAAGCCAGGTTAGTTAGTAATGATAGTCTACACTGGGTTTCTAGTGTTCTTTGGGATTTAGCAGAAATTGGGTCCTGATCATGTCTTAAAAACTGGAGATCTTTGCTCATACATTGTATTTGATGCCTGGGACAATCATAGACACATGAAAGGTGTTTATTTAATGATGATTCTTGACTATTTAAATGTAAGGTATATTTGTATTTCATTTTCCATGCACATTCACACAGAAACATCCACATGATGAGCAGGACTTTTGTCTCTTGCTTGATCTCTTTTAAAACTGGACTGTGACATTTCACCTGCAGCCTTGAGATATTGGGAAGCTAACTCAACATCACCCAGTTGAGTGGAATATTTTATTGATTCCATTGCAATTTCTTCCATCCAAGAGTGCCATTTTCTCCCTGAGAAGTGCTGATATAACTTGCATCAGGCTGAGATTCCATAGGTGACTCCCTGCATTTCTTGGTGGTTTAAACTCTTTCCCGATGCTATGCCAGCCACTTTAAGCAGAGCAACAGAAATCCACCACAGTAAACAATCAAGTCATTTCACTTGCATTTTTCTACCGTATTCAATTTATCTTTTCTCCCAGCTCATGTTCCTATAGTATTAACCTAGCAGGACCAGTCCTATCTTTTAGATTGTGTGTGTTTTTTTATTTTTCCAAAGATTATATAGAAAGAGGCTCTTAAAACCTCAGGCTCAGCTAGTCATACAAGTGACATGCCACTGTCAGAGAGAATTCCTGTGTTAATCTCTGGAAGACAAAGCCAGGGCGGGAGGAGGAGTCTGGCTCCGAAGCCCTCCCAGAGAGGAGAGTGCCTCTTGAAATCATCTTGCCTCAGTCAGGAGGTCTTTTACCTCCTAACTCCTCAGCATAAAATCCTGGGTGTGAAACCTTTCTCTGTTGTCATATCCATCAAATCTCTCTCCATCTATTTCCATTATCACTGCTGAGCACAGCTGAGTTTAATGATCTCTTCAAGCAAAATGAATAGAAATAGAGAGCCAGGCAAAGTGAGTAAAGAAGGGATTAGGATGTCTTTCCCCATACAGCAAACACCTCACAAAGAAGAAGAAAAAGTAATTTCTTTTTCATTCTCATCATGAAAATCAAGCTAATAAACCACAGGTCCTAGATTCTATATGGGGAAAAAACACCCCAGAAATTATAGTAAATATTTATATTTAGAGCATTTCCTCTTTCAACATAGCTCAGAACTTTGAATAGGCTTTCTCTCAGCCTCAAATCCCCCATGCCCTCATAAAGCCTTCTTGAACCATGTGTGAAGGGATTATATTCCTTTATTGCTTCTTTCCTTAGACCCATACTCATGAAATTTAAGACCTCAAGACATGAGATCCTTCTCAGTGGAAACATTTTGCTTCTATTTATTCATGAGTATTGATCTTTCTACTGCCATGGCCTTTTGGACCCTTCCCTTCATGGTTTATTCTTCTTTAAGAACAATGCTGATGTTCTCTAAGCACACCATGCTGATGATTGCTTAGGAGGCAAGCTCAGAGAAATAACTTCAGTATTTACAGTCCAAAGACCTAGATTTGAGGCCCAGTGTTGCCACGTACTATTTGATCATGAGTAAATTAATTTATTGGGCTCTAGTTTCTTGATCTGTAAAATAAGTGGTTGGTTTCTTTCCAGTTGCAACATTCCATGACATGATAATGCAAGTCTAGTTTGCTCCAACTCTGGCCATATTTTTCCCTCATCAATTCATGTTTTTTTTATTTTTTATTTTCTTTAAGAGGCAGGGTCTCGCTCTGTTGCTCAGGCTTGTCTCAAACTCCCAGCCTCAAGTGATTCTCCTGTCTCAGCCTCCTGAGTTGCTGGGATTGCAGGCGTGAGCCATTGTGCTTGACTTCCTTCACCAACTCCTATTCCTCTACTTTCACCAAGCTACTCTCCCTTAGTCATCAACCTCTTGTTCATATTTGTCTTCCATCTAGAATATCTTAAGAGGTTTCTTGGGGGAGCTTTTTATTTGCCCTACTATCTATTGCAAGAAAGAAAGAATATTCAACTCACTGATAAATGAGTTAAATAAAAATGATTTAATTTGAATACTTTATTGTGTTGCTGCTGACTAGTGTTTAGATTCTCTAACTCCCTTTGGGATGGGAAGATAATCTAGGATTGCCATATGGTGCTCACACCATTTCCCTTATGATTATTGCAGCAGAGGTGCAATGGAGCTTAGTGTTCCATATCTATATTCTGAGATATTTATACAAACTGAAATTATGACAGAAGACTTCCTCACTGTCTTTAGGCTGTAACTTGGTTTAAAACAGCTAAATTACAAAAAAAGTTTTAAAAACATTTTAAAGTTAGTTCTAGGCCAGATGTGGTGACACATGTATGTAGTCCCAGCTGCTAAGCAGGCTGAGGCAGGAGGATTGCTTGAGGCCAGGAGTTTGAGGCCAGAGTGCATGGTAATCACACCTGTGAATGACCACTGCACTCCAACCTGGACATAGTGAGACCCTGACTCTAAATATATGTAAAAGTCAATCAATCAATAAATTAGTTTCATTTTGTGAGTTTTATTTTTCCCATAAATCCCTTTCCCATATTTTAAACCAGCTATGCTCTTTCTGGAAGGCATTGCCTCAATATTGCTTTATAAAATATGTTCATGTTGGCTTTTAAGGCATATGCAGAGCACTTGTCTTTGGAGAGGAGAATTTAGTAGTTGGCTTTTTACTTTTTCTTTCTTCTCTCCTATCTCATCGTGAAGTGAGGGTTGAAGTCTAGGGGCAAGAAGAGCAAAGCTACCAGATACTTGGCTGGCTTGGCAATCTCATAAAATGGCTTTATGCACTTTGGGCCTGGCAGATATTGAGTAGCGACACTGCTGTGAGTTGTTTGGAGCCTCCTCCTGAGTCCTGGGGTGAGGACAATGTGTTTTGCTCTGGATGTTGACTGCCTTTGAAAATCCCATTTGTAGAGACCTCTCTCTGCTGGTGTCCTCTTGACCTTCATGCAGTCCTCTTGAAGCCAAGACAAGTCTGGACACTGGCTCTCTTTGCTGCATGGCCTACCTCTAGTCCATGGGAAACGCTCACACATTGGACATGGCCCACATATGGTCCATGGGAATTGTTCACACATCGTTTGGCTTGACAAACTCTGGGAGTGCAGGACTATCATCCCAACTCACTTCTTCACTAAACAGCCTGCCAAGCCATCTCTCTTGCCTGCTAGATCTCCAACATGTGAATCAGACCTTCCAAACTTGAGGTTACACATATTAAATTCTATGAGTGGTCCTACTAAAGACCCTCAACTTTAGGTTTGAGGGGTTGAAACTAAAGGAAGTTGAGCTCCCATGCCTCCTTGGTTTTAGGTTTGCGCGTGTGTGTGTATGTGTGTGTCTGTGTGTGTGACAGACAGCGACTCAGCAAGAGACTTCACAGTCCATTCTCTGCAAATGAATCTTGCCCACAAATTCCATTTGTGCCTTTTCTATCCCCTAAATGGGAAAAAAGAGATCAAAGAAAACTGCAACCAGTTCTCAAGTAGTGACTTTGAAGATTTATCCAGAAGGAACTGTCTTACACTCTCAGAGATTTCTGATAAGTGCTGTATTTTTGCCTTTCAGTAGAAACTTTAAATTTTATATCATATTACAAATGTCTTCATAAATTTGGCAAGAAATCATATTTTAAAATATCCATCTCTCCTCATATTCAATCTTTTAAGAAGATTAAATATCTTCCAATTACTTATTCTTTTCAAGAACTTGTTCCTAAATAATACCTGATCTCTATAAGATAAAATAAGAAATTCTTCCATTTTTGATGTTCTAAGTTACAACATATTAGGATTGATTCTGTAAATATCTAAGCACCTGTTTTGTGACTATTTGATATCCTCTGAGAATGGAAAGGTAAACAAGACAGAGCCTTCGTCTCAAAGAGTTTGTAAATTAATGGGAAATAAGTAATTTTAATACCCTCTGCTGAGTGCTATATTAGCAAGTACAGACAAGGTGTCACACAAACATACAGGAGAGGCATCAAATCTGTCTTTGGAATATCATAGAAGGATCCTGAAAGAAATGACATAGAGAATGAGTCTGAAGGTTAAGTAGAATATAGTGAAAAGAACAGGTGAGAGGGTTCCTGACACAAACAAGAGCGCATGCAGAAACCCGGAGATATTAGAACAATTCAAGAACTCACAACGTCAAAATCTTTACAACTGGAGAACATCAATGTAAAGTGGCAAGGGATAATGTAAGAGAGAAACAAGGGCTATATCATTATGAATCTTTAAAAGATAATATTAAGAAATTTGGATTTTACTTATAGGGAAGTGAGAATGTTATGCTAGGTATTGGGGACAAAAAGATAAACAACGTGGATCCATAAGTGAAAAACTCAGCGTCTAGTAGTTGTTTTTATTTGTATTTGTACTTTGTGGCTTACATTTTTTATTTTTCTTCTTACTTAGCTACTATAATTAAACCATGATACGAGCATTGTTCTCTTATAAAGATGAGTAAACTGAACTTACAGATGTTAAGGTATTTGCCTAAGGTCACATAAGAGCTGTGGTAGAATTAGAATCGGTACTTACAGCTTATATGTTCAAATCTTCCTTATTTTCATCATATTATAGGCTTATGGATATTTGAGAAGGTCTAGATTTTATTTTTAACTGATGATTATACATAGATGCCAACACAGTAGAATTCTGAGAAGATTTCAAGAACTTGAGGTAAGTCTGTTTTCAATGAGTGCATTTTATTTCTTTCCTTTCCATCCACATTCAGATTCTTCAACAAGTTTGTCCTACACCTACACTAAAATATCTCCTCCAAAGGAAGCCCATAAAATTCTCTAGGTTACTCTATTTCCATCTACACTACGTGGCATCTACCTTAATTCACACCGAATGATTTAATCTGGGAGCAAGGAACTCTACTTGATTTCTCCATCTATCCTTCTATAAAGACAGATAGATACATGGATAGCTATAGCTACGGACAGATAAACTAAAGGTCACTTATTAAACTCTGCTTCAGGATTAATAAGCTCAGCTTTCCTATTCCTATAGACTTTAAATAATTTTTTGTTACTGTTCTCCAGAAAGAAAAAAATAAACAAATTGAAATAAAAGACTAATATTATTTAAAATAATATTTAAAGATTGAGAAAGAACAGATTCTTGGCTCACTGCAACTTCCGCCCCCCGGGTTCAAGCAATTCCCCTGCCTCAGCCTCCCAAGTAGCTGGGACTACAGATGCACACCACCACACCTGACTAACTTTTTGTATTTTAGTAGAGATGGGGTTTCACCGTGTTGGCCAGGATGGTCTCGGTCTCCTGACCTCGTGATCCATCTGCCTCAGCCTCCCAGTGCTGGGATTATAGGGGCGAGCCACCGCACCCGGTGTAGATAAAGATATTTATGAGCTTTTCTGGGTAAAGAAAAAATAATGGCTTTGCCTTTTTTTTTTTTTTAAGGGGGATGTGTCTTTCTACCATGTATTAACACTTTTTTTTCATAATATTATTATTTTCATTTGGAAAGTAAGGACTGAGTCTTCTGCTTCTGCTGTAGTAATTTACATGTCCAAAGCTGACTACTACTTTATAAACTGAGATTGAGTTCTTGCAGCACAATATTTAATAGCAAAATCCAGGCCAGAGGGCATTTTGCAAGGGCCAATCTGAATTAGGTATAGAATCACTGAAGTGTAGAATTCCATAGCTGCCACCTATCTGATATTATCCAAAGTTCATTATCAAATCATTTGGTTTTATGACAACTGATAGAAATTCAGTTTTGTTTTTTGTTTTTGTTTTTTTTTTCATAGGGAAAAAGAGAATTTATTGGAAGGGAAGAAATAAATCCAGTTTCACGAATAACTAGAAATAGACTTAAATGACCAGGGACCTCCCTTCTTCACCACTCAGATCTACTTCCTACAAATCTATGAGCAATGAGAGTTGATTGATAGTAATCATGTATTAATGCTATCTAATTTTAATTGAGAGTTTACTCTGCCAAAAACTATAGGAAGTCTTTTACATGTGGTAACTCATGCAAGTCTCATGACAACGCTGTTTTCTTATTCTTCCATTTTACAAATGAAGAAAAAGAGACTGAGGTGTCCAGTAACCTCTCTGGTTACCCCAAACTCGTAAGTGGAGGAACTGATACAACCACAGGGAGCCTGGCTCCGCAGTCCCAAATCTTCAACTCTAAATTCTAGTGTCTCTCTCAGATTCAGGTTGAAAAGTCTAGGAAAATTCCCTGATGGTCCCTTTTGACTTACTTGCTCATTATTAGACCATTAATCCATATATAGAGACCCAGCATCAAATAAGAATATGAAAGCCTCCATTAGAAACATGTGGCGGGAATGAGGAGGAAGCATTTCACAGAAGAAATGGCTCAGCCTGCTGGAAGCCTTGAGACTTCTCACATTCTTGTGGAGTGGCTGTGAGGCATCTGCTTAAATGCTTTAATGATGGGAAAATCAGTACTTTCAGGGCCAAGAATTTCTCTGTGTTTTGTATCAGATAGAGGATTCTATTTTGTTAATTGAACCACATATCAAACCTAGAATCCTTTGCTTTCTCAAAATCTTTGAAATGGCAAATCAAATCAGAAGAGCAGCAGGACAGAGGGTTTTTGGAGAGTCCTTCTGCTGCATCTATTGCCAGAGGATCTGAAAATGAAAAGACCGACAGTGTAGTAATTCCAAGCATTTGAACGCCAAAAAGTTTTGTTCATGAGAACTTTGTTTTGCCATTCTTTTCTAAATAAAGGCTCAAGGTGATGTAGTTGAGCTACTTTGGTTTAAACAAAGAAGAATAAAATAGAGTTGATTTGATCCATCATAAAATTAGGTGGCATAAAAGATAGGATTTTATATAATTTGAATGTTAATTAATTTTCACCACTATCTTAATTCACTTGGATTAAACTGTGAGGGTTCAAAGACACAACATGTTGCAAAAGGGTCAAAGAGAAGTAAATGAAAAACATTATTATAATTCTTAATTCTTTTCCACTGTTGGAGAAAATTTATATGGTAATATCTATGTAGCTAATTTATACAACTAGTGTTTTACACTAAATATATATTATTTATAAAAGTATATTTTATTTATGATTTACATATTATATTATGAAATATTTATATAAATATATATAATTGCAAAATTGTATAATAACAATTGCTGTGCAAGGTATCATTCTCTATGTTGTACATTATTAACCATTAATCCAAAACCTACCTGTGAGATAGTACTATCAATCTCCTAATTCATATATGAAAGAATAGAGACGCTGAGAGGGAAAAGTAGAGTCAGAAATATAAATACTTGGGATTCCCAAATTCAAACTTTTAATTGATCTCAGATTTTGGCTTTGATATTCATAATTTTCTAACCTTTAAAAATTCTCTTCTTCTCTGTCAAAATTGTACCTTTTGCTTATAAGTAAAAGCCAGCTAATCCACTTGCTAAAGTCTTCAGCAAGTTCCAGTGGATTTGTGTGGTGCCTTCCTCAGAATATATTGCCACATAAGAATGTATTTTTAATTGAGCACTAATTATGCACCAGGCAGTATGCTAAGTGCCTTATATACACCATCTCTTTTGATCATCACAAAATGCTATGAGGTTAATGTATATCTTTTTCCATTTCTATTTGAAGGACACAGAGATCAGAAAGCAGAGGTATTTGTCTAAGGTAGGTTCCCCAGCTGGTGAGGACAGAGTCAGCAACCAGACAGGAATCCCTTATCTTTCTACTACCAACTTCATTTATTCCCATACGTTTCCCATACCTTACATAACAGTATTTTTCCTACTCCTAAATCTGCCACTTCATAATGCGCTGGATCGCATCTTCTCTTACCGACTCAAGAATTTACTTACAAGGTATTTTGTCTCCTACATCAACACTTTCTTGTACGTTGGACACTTTCCCTTAACATACCATCATTTCTTGTGGTCCTCAAATTTTAAAAATAGTTTTCCATTGACCTGATGCCATCTCTAGCTCCATTTCTCTTTTCCTTTGTAAGAGTAGAAGTGTATAAGAGATTTGATAAAGACTCTATGTACTTCTTCGTCCCCATTTTTTCTTCATCCTTCACTTAAAGTTTAAAAGGTTGAGGACCAGGTCGAAGCCACTATTCACTTTTTTATATTTGTCTTATTTGATATATCAACTAATTTGTAATGTAAACTGCATCATAAACCAAGCTGCTATGTGTGCGTGGGACAGATATTAGCCTTAATAGTTTTTTCCATCCTTATATTAATACTACATTTTGATTAAAATAATTTTACAGAAATTATAGATATCTGGTAGATTATCAGTATTTCTTTCTCTTCTTTTGCTTTTTTGTTTCTCCTTTCCTTCTTTTTTCTCTATATCTTTCTCCTTTTCTTCCTTATGTCCTTCTATTTTCTTTCTATCTTGTCAAATTTTAACTTTATGTTTCCAAGTTAATTTTAGAATGAGTTTTTAAAATATGGTGAATCTCTATTAGAATTTTGTTGGAACTGAATGAAATATAGAGATTATTATTGTGATTATGCTATTGTAAATGTATACCTATTGTCTGAATAGTGTGTTTTCTTGTTCTTGATCAATCATACTACAAGATATGTTTTATTATTCCTTTAAGATAATAAATTTTGTTTATGGAAATCTTTTTCACTGATTTGTGTTCATTATTTTCATTCTTTTCTCTACTTTATTTCTATGTGATTTTGTCTAACTGTATCATTTGAATAATAACTTCATTAATTTTCAGTTATACTTTTCATAAAGTATACACGTAACATTACATGTATATTTGTATTTCGATATTTTACTCTCTCTACATTACAAAATTTGATATGTAATGTCTGCACTTAAATTCAGTTCTAAATATTTTCTAATACCCATGATAATACTTAACTAATTATTTAAAAACACATGATATGTATTTTTAAAAATAGATGATATTCCTAATTATCAGTATTTTATTGTTAATGTCTAATGTTACTGCATTTTCAGAGATTATATTCATTGAAATACACATTTTTGCATCAAAACCACTCCTCAGGTAAGTCACTTTTCTCTGTGGGAAAGAAACAGAGTAAAGAGATGCCACAGATGTTACGAAAATGGTTGATTATTTGAATGAACAGGGAGGAAATGATTTGAAATGGGGAAGAAGCATTTCCCCAACACCTGGGACTGTCAGGTTATGTACATGGACAATTCTGCAACTGCATGTCAAATCTTTACTGTTCTCATTGCTTTCAATTTCTTCAGAGAGGCAGAAATGTGTGAGAGTGAACAGAAATAAAGCAGGCAAAGTATCCTTGTTCCAACTTTAAAAATTCTCAGTGTGTGGACATGAAGGCATATGTGTGAGGAATATGAATCTGATTTCTCTTAATGAGCATTGCTTTTTCTCCCCACTGTCTTTCTTCTAGAATGCTACGCTGTCACCTGCAGGAAAGCCTGAGCAGATAAGATGGCTTCCGCACCTGGAGGAAATGGGAATTTCCAGCCAGACGGGAAGAAAATGATTCAAGTGGGTGAAATTGTTAATTTCTTGGAAGAGAGACTTTGTCCTTTATTGTTTGTAAATCAGCTTATTATTGGGAACATAACATACCAGTCAGTCCAAAAATGTGCTGTTTTTTTCTTAATAAACTGCCGACGCAGAAGTGGTAAAAATAGGGACTTCTTTATATTCAGATATGTCTAGGTGGATCCTGTGTTTTTAGAGGCATGTTTGCACTCCTATCTGCTTCACCCCACAAAACGTAACTTTGATTTAAATGGAACAGGGATGCGCCTACAAATAACTCTATATAGTGTAATTGGATGCACTAGAGCTTGCATTCTAAAATTAGAATGCTGGAGAAGAAATCTTGCTTCAACCTAATAATACCTGAATGAATTTGGCCAACAGAAGTACCTTTCTATGTCTGAATTTACTATCTTTAAAATGGGAATGATAATAATAGTAGAAAACCTACACAATTGTTGTGAAATTAAAATGAGAGTGTCTATTTAAAAAAAACACAAAGTGCCTGCTACATAGTGCTCAAGTATTATTAATGTTATTATTACTATTATCTTTATAATCTCCCTGGTATAAAGGACTCATGACTTGAAATATAATATATATTCTATTTTGCTTATTCTCTGGCAAAAATAATATCTATGTTCTATATGCAAGGTTATAATATGAACACAGGGTAGAATAAAATGTACGAAGTATTTTTTTGGATAGGTTCACTATTCTGCCATCTGTCATTTTTGCCCAAAAGAAGCAGAAGATAAGCTCATAGTTACTTTTTTCCCAGAAAGACTCAGTTTTGTTTTAAATTAATTAATTAATTTCCATAAGTTATTGGGGTACAGGTGGTATTTGGTTACATGAGTAAGTTCTTTAGTGGTGATTTGTGAAATTTTGGTGCACGCATCACCCGAGTAGTATACACTGCACCATGTTTGTAGTGTTTTATCCCTAGATCCCCTCCCACTCTTCCCCACAAGTCCCCAAAGTCCATTGTATCATTCTTATGCCTTTGCGTCCTCATAGCTTAGCTCCCACATATCAGTGAGAACATACAATGTTTGGTTTCCCATTCCTGAGTTACTTCACTTAGAATAACAAGGACTCAATTCTTCATAGGCATTTTTGGCATCTCAGATAATAGATTTTGTCACCGAAGCCAATGGTCCTTTGGAATCACAATTACTTGAATGTATAGATTGCTGAACAAATCTAAGACTCCTAATTTGTATCTCACAGAATTTGAAAGCTATAAGTGGCCACATAATTCCCACTGCATATGAAGAAAATGATGCACAGGAAATAAATATTTGGACATGTAGATTTAATTATGTTTTGCTTCTGAATAAAATCACTCAATACATTTACATAGCACAGAACACTCTTTAGCATGATTTACATGACCCTAAATAGTTTGGTCTTGATGTATTCTATGGACTCATGTTTTCATGTTCCCTACTTTTTAGTTTATTCAAATTGCTTTTCTTCTGATTCTGCTAAAACAGTTTTCCCATTGCTGAGAATTCATCACCTTTCCTCCCCTGCTTCTGCCACTCTTTATCCTAGGTCAATTTTACTCATTCTTCAGATCTCAGCTTCAATATCTCATTGTTAGAGAAGCCTTCCTTGATCTCCTAGATTAAATTGAATCCCTGTTGATACATGCTCCACTGGCTGTCATAAACATTTTGCTCAGCGTTATTGTCTTTGTGACTCCGTATGCTGTGTAAGGTTAGGTGATTTTCACTGTTCTCACTTTTTGTTTTAGATATTATGTTATTTTCATCCTAGAATTCCCATTTCATATTTTCTAGGATTTCTATTTCTTTACTAACATTTCCAATCTTTTCATTCATGATAAGCATACTTTCCTTTCCTTGAACACAGTTATAATCACTGTTATAAAGTCCTTATGTTAAAATTTTCACTTCTGGGTCATCCTGGGGCTGTTCTCTATTGTTTTGTTTCTTTTCCTTAAAAAAAGTCTTATTTTCCTGTTTCTTTATATGTGAACTGATTTTTGATTATTTCTGGGACATTGTGGATGATGTTATAGATATTATTCTATATAGATGTTATAGATTCTAAATATATTCTATATTGATGTTATAGATGTTATTCTATATCATCTATAGAATCCACTACCTATTAAATTCTATTTAATACTTTTTTTGTTTGTTTGTTTCTTTGTGTTAGCAGGCACTTGACTGGACTCAAAGTACAAAATCCATCTTCCCCTTGGTGGGTAACAGTTTAAATTTTGCTGTTGCCATTTATTTGCTTGTTTGTTTGTTCGTTTTGTTGGCTTTACCTGGGGTGCTTGGAATTTATGCTGTGTATGCGTGGTTCACAATTAGCCAGAGATTTGAAAAGAATTTGTTCACAGGTTCCAAGCTTCTGGACTCTGTTTTCTAGGATTTTCTTTCGCGCTTTCTACTGGTTGCATTTGCTCTCAACTCTGCTGTCTGGTTTTTCAAGTCAGTTAGGACTGTGAGTTTTCTACCAGAGTTTTAGCCTTTGTACATTGTGGAGACCAGAGCCTGGTCTCAGGTACAAGTCCTAAATTAGGAAATTCACTCAGAGCTGTTGCCTCCTTCCAGAAGTTGATTTTCCTTCACTCTCTGCTGCATGTTTTTAGTCTCCAGACCTTAGCTGGCTGTTTTACAACAATTTTTCCAGGGTTAAGTTGCCATTTTCATGAGGACTGGAACTAGGAACTCCCCAGCCACACCAGAAGCAAGGAAATATCAAATTTCACACTGTCATGGAGCAAATAAAAACATGCATTATATTTCAATAAAACATCTAAATATATTTACAATACTGATTCAGTAACTGAGTTTGTGACATTCCATACCACACACCCCGCCCGTATAAATATAATTACAACTATTATTGGGTGATAATTCTGTGTTAACCTTACAAAAACACTGTTTTATTGAATCTTTGCAATTTCATTGAATCAACTCTATTAGGCAAATACTATTCCTGTATTATAAATGAGAGAACTAAATCCTAGCAAGGTCGAGTCATGCACCCAAGCTCAAAAATCTGGCAAATGGCAGGCCCACATGTAGACAAGGATTTCAGCTCCAACGTCTTACATGTTATAATAGCAGGGAGATGTTACATGGAGACATTTGAGGGCTTATTGTGATGTGGAAGCACATTGCTTGTCCTGCTTCTTCTTATCCTGTACCTGAATCTGTATTTCTATTTTAGACATCCCTTATATTTCAGATACTACTTATGTTTTAGACACTATATTTTAAGCATTGTTTGACTAAGACCTTCCTGCATTTAGTCCTGTTACCTAGAATCTGGTCCAGATTGGTGAATATGTTTCCACTCAGTTCCCGGAACCTACCAATTAGCCCTCTCCTATTATTTCCAGTGGACTGTCCTCCTCCTGACTATGTCAGTATCAGTTTGTATTACTGTCCAATCCTAATAAGTATTTATTAGGTTGGTGCAAACATAATTGTGGTTTTTGCCATTACTTTCAATGGCAAAGTTGGTGACCAGCCAAAAAATGATGGTATACAAAAATGTCTACGTGCCTTTAATCTATTTTTCTTTTTTTAAAAAAAGTTTATTATTTGCTATTCCTAAGTAAATCAATTGAAATTTTTGCTCTGGCTGTATGTATCTGTTTCAGCATCCCAGGTATTGTAATCAGCTAATCAAAATTAAGATGATTTTATTTTTATTGCGATAGGTATCTAAACACCATTAAAGTAGTAATGATAATAAAAATGAATAACAAATATAGTAGCTAGAGAACTGATAAATGGCGTAACTATAGAACATAATTTTTCTCATTTTTGACATATTTTATCTTTGTATCTTCCACTTATCTCATTAGAATTGTCTTGAAATACATAGAAAAATTGGAAAATGTTTGGGAAGTTGATTTTATTATCATTAAGCTGTCAAACATTACAATATTTATAGTGGGATGGGACATTAGTTTATAAAAAGTCATAATGCATTCTAAAAGTTTTAATTGCTTTACTTTTCTTTAAAGTTAAATTTTACTGAAGATTAATGTGATTAATTTAGAAACCTGTGGCTTTAAGGTATCACAATTAAAGTATCTGAAGCTGATAAATGCTTAACCCATAAACAAATGTTTTTAAAAAATGATGTTTTTCTACTCTGGGAAAAAAAACATGGTATTTTTTTCCTTCTTTATTCTATTCTGGAAATATGTATTTTCATTTTGTGGCTTCACACCCAGGGTAGAGAAAAGATTGCCCCTACGTTTCTATTTCTATGGTATGTCCCTCACACATCAGTATTTATCTGTTCCACTATCTGCATACAATGGCTAAAAAAAATCAGCCTTCCTTTTTGGATTTCTGCTACTATTCCTCTTCAATCTTAGATAATAAAAAATCAACTTGACCCTGAAATTGTCTGTAGTATAGTAGCATGTGGTATTGTAGCTATACCACATGAGATTCAGAGGCTGAATACTAGTCATGTGTCTGTGTTAGATGGAGTAAGTTTGACTTCCCCACCAAAAAGTAATAATAATTTAACCATCAATCAAGCCCCATTGCTATAAGGACCTGAAATATCCTGGTAGGCCTTGTCGAGAGCTTGCTTTCTAAGTTATAATCATGGCATTTTCTTTATGAGACTATGGCATGGGTTGCCATTTTTAATAAACCTGCAAAAAGCAAATCACTAAATTTTAGATTTTAAAAGAGCATAAGGAGCTCATCCAGTCTAACCACCTTTTCACTTATAACACAAGAGCACTTTTGACATTCTGCTTTGTTTTATCCACTTCTGACAGGGTTTCAAAATGAAGCAAAGATGACTGACAGCATTAACAAAAACTTAATCTTTTTTGTTGAGAAGCAAGATAGAGCTAATGCCAGAAATATGATGTTAAACTCGCCTTTACTGCCAGCGTGACTAGTCCAGTGAAAGATGAAGCATTATGGTAGCATCTGCCAGTTGTAAGTATTGCCAGTTAGAGGTCAGTGCCAGACATAGCTAAGATCTGAGATAAGCAGAGAAAGTTAAGAAAATCTCATCATCTACCACTGAGGCTCTCATCTATAAATAATATTTGGCTTAATGTATGTCAAGTGCTGAGAAATCTGTTAGATCTAAGATTTAGAAAAGCAATGAAAAGCGTTTGACATTAAGAAAACTACAGTCTTTGTATGAAGACAAGACAATTCCTTGTGAGATAATAATTAGGTACTTAAGTATGGGTATATATATATATATCAATTGGAAGGCTTTATATGAGGAAGAGACAGCTAAGAGGTTTATAAAAATAAGCAAAACGCAAAGGCACTAAGTACCAAATTTGACATTTGGTCATCAATTTCCAAATATTTAGATAGTATTTTTATTATTTTAATATAATCAAGGAATATTAAGAAAACACTGAATTGCTTTTATTCTTTTAATGGTTGCCTTAGGATTTAAAGTGCACATCTCCAAAAATAATGGTCTTTATTCAAACAATATACATCTCACATGTAATATAAACCAGTAGAATAGTACATTCCCCTTTTTTCTTTGGTATTTTTGTGCTATTGTCATTATATGTTTTATGTGTATATATGGTATAAATACACACTACATTGCTACTACTTTTGCTTTAGACAGTTTTAAAAAAATGTAATTTCAATTAAAATATATTTTAATTAATCTATTCCATTTCTTGTGATCTTTATTTCTTGGTTTAGATCTAGCTTTTTGTCTGCTATCATGTATTTCTTCCTAAAGAACTTTATCATTTCTTGTAGTGCAGATCCATGGCAATTAGCTTCCTTCATTTCATTTATATGAGACAATCTTTGTTTATAGTTTTACTAAGTACAGAATTATGTCTTGAGAGTTTATTTCTTTCAGCACTTTAAAGATAGCCCTTCATTGTTTTCTGTCTTACATGGTTTTTCACAAGAACTCTTTTATAAATCTTGTCTTGGTTTTCCTGTATGTAAGGTGTCTTTGTCCTATGGTTATTTTTAATATTGTTTTTGGTTTTTGACAGTTCAAATGATAGGAGAAAATGAGCTTTTTTTACTCTGTTTTTTGATTTCTTTCCCTACTTTGGTACTTACCTTGCTTGGTCTTCCCTTGGCTTCTTGGATCTGGGGTTTGGGACCTGTCATTGATTTTGGAAAAGGTTCTTTTCTTTTCTTTTCTTTTCTTTTCTTTTCTTTTCTTTTCTTTTCTTTTCTTTCTTTTCTTTTCTTTTCTTTTCTCTCTTTCTTTCTTTCTTTCTTTCTCTCTCTCTCTTTCTTTCTTTCTTTCTTTCCTTCTTTCCTTCCTTCCTTCCTTCCTTCCTTCCTTCCTTCCTTCCTTTCTCTCTCTCTTTCTTTCTTTCTTTCATCTCGCTCTGCTGTCCAGGGTGGAGTGCAGTGGCACGATCTCGGCTCATTGTAAGCTCCACCTCCCAGGTTCACGCCATTCTCCTGCCTCAGCCTCCCTAGTAGCTAGGACTACTGGCACCCAACACCATGCCTGGCTATTTTTTTATTTTTTAATTTTTATTAGAAATGGGGTTTTGCTTGTGTCTCAATGCCAAGACTATAGTAATTTAAAAGGTGTCCTCAGATAAATTATATATTCTCTCTGGGTATCAGTTTACCTATTACAAAATAAATTTAGACTAGAGATCTCTGAAGTCCTTTCTAGATTGACAAGATTAATAATCTTTTTTCATCAGCATATGAGTCAGGGAAGAAATAACTACAGGTAGACTGGCCAGTGGGTATCTAGTTCCTAATTTAGAATTCTTATTCTAAACATCCCCCTTTTCCAAAAATTATCTCCCACTTTATCATGATACTTGAGATTTCTAGCATTCAATTTACTAGCTTTACTAGTTAAAATATGTTGGATTATGGGTAATAGTAAAATAAAAGATAGTAAGGTGAAGTTAGTTAAAATGATAATAATGATTAGAAGTAATATACAATATACTTCATGCGTTTATGCACTTACGTACTTGGT
Source organism: Piliocolobus tephrosceles (assembly GCF_002776525.5). NCBI lineage: Eukaryota > Metazoa > Chordata > Mammalia > Primates > Cercopithecidae > Piliocolobus > Piliocolobus tephrosceles. Next base: position 158,366,012 of record NC_045436.1, on the reverse strand, counting down.
ATCTCTTAAAGTACGCTCTATGCATTAGTGCATTGAATCCTCAAAATAAATCTTAAGTAAAGGCACTACAATTATTAGTTCCAATGTACAGTAGAAAAAAAACAGATTTTTCAACATGAAGTGACTGGAGATAAGTATTTTCTAATATCAGGATATTAATTGCAGCTTTTAAAACCATACAATTAATGACAATTTTCCAAATAGAACATAGAAAAGGAAGTGAAGAAATTGATTTAAAATAAGGTGTCTTTCAAGAAATGTTCCTGGCCGGATAAAAAGAAAGACTTTATATCAGTTTTCTATTGATGTGTAAAAAGAATCCCTAAACCTAGTGGCTTAAAGCAGCCATTTTAATTTGCTCACAGTTCTGAGGGCTGGCACTTGGAACTGGGCTTAGGTAGGATGGCTGCTTTCTGCTTCATGGGGTACTGACTAGGCTTATTCATATGTCTGGGACATCAGCTAGAAAGTCTGAGATATTTTAGGTAGCTGGACTTCTCTTTATACAAAATCTCTCATTCTCAAGACAGTCAAGCTGGTTCACATGATGGTATCATTGCAGGAGCATGTTCTGTGTCAGGCCTCTTCAGGTCTATGCTCAAAACTTGTTCAAGTTCATTTCTGCCATATTCGAGCAGTCAAAGCAGGACACAAGGTCAGTCAATGTTCAAGGGGTGAAGGGGCAGACTTCTATCTTGATGGGATGACGAGAGAAGCTGCATTGCAAAGTAGTATGCATGCTAAAGCAAGAGCAATTCATGGTCATTTACTACCGTGTTCTCTGTGTCCACAAAAGACACACACTTCTACATGTCACATATGCTCATGCTCGTTTCAGGACTAAAACAATTCTCAACTATTTTTGTCATAAAGTCCAAAGTTCAAAGTTTATGACTGCATGGTCTGAATCAGGTCTAGTTGAAAATGAAACTCTTTGGAGTGTCTCCTTGTGTGAGATCTGTGAAAAATAATAATAATTATAAAAATTATTTGCACTGGGTAGGAGGGTCACTTTAGCCTGGGAGGTCAAGACTGCAGTGAGCTGTGATCACACCACTGCAGTGCAGCCTGGGTGACCGAGTGAGACCCTGTTTCAAAAAATAGTAAAAGAAAAGTTATTTGCTTCACACACATTCAGCATGCAACACAAGGAAACAATGACTACAGTAATTACTGTTATTCATAAAAAAAAAAAAAAAAGCAGAATGAAAAGGAAATAGTTGGTAGACCACAGCAATGAAATCCAGCATGTGCTGGATACAAGTTACCAGGTTCTTTTGGCCTGGAGGCACCAGGTATTCCTTTATTAAGGTCTATTGTGCTCCCTTGGAGGGATCCTCTAACATGTTATTCTCAAAGGCTCTTGACTCTGCCTTTTGGTTTCTTGGATATGCCTTCTGAGATGCCCTTTCCTTCGTATAAGAAAAGGCCTGGCTAGCAGTTTTTTTGCTTACTAATTTTTTATAGAAAGTTGGAAGCCCAAGGCATGAAGATGGTTTGAAGCCAGGAATTTGAGATGAGTCTGTATAATAAATTGAGACCTCGTTTCTACAAAAATTTAAAATTAAAAAAAAAAAAAAAATACCTGGGCTGGTGATGTGCCCATAATCCCAGCTACTAGGGAGGCTGAGGCAGAAGGATCACGTGAGCGCAGGAGTTCACGGCTGCAGTGATCTATGATTGCGCCACTGCAATCCAGCCTGGAAGTCAGAGCAAATGCTGTCTTTAAAAAATAAAATAAAATAAAAATAATATTAAAATAAAATTGGGACACAGAGGCCCCTTTTTATTTTTAATAGTCCCAATCTTTTTCAGTCTACAGTGTTACAGATCTTTTAAATACTTTGTGAGGTGGGTTTCCTGTGCATCGTGCTTTTTACTTTCTTTTTAGTTGATGTAATAATTATGAGTTACAGTGTGACATATCTACAGGTGTATACAATAATTACAAAATGATCAAATCAGAGTAATTAGTATGCTCATCTCAAACATTTATTATCATTTCTTTGTGCTATGAACATTCAAAATCCTAAGTTTTGAAAATATACAATAAATTATTCTTAACCATAGTTACCCTACAGTACTATAGAACACTAGAATGTATTCCTCCTATCCAGCTGTAATTTTCTATCCATTAGCCAACCTCTCCCTATTCTTCCCTCCCCCCATACCTTTCTTAGCTTTTAATAATCACATTTCTACTCTATTTCTATGAGCCCTTTTTATTAGCTCCTACATATGGGTGAAAATATGCAGTATTTATCCTGCTGTGGCTGGCTTATATCACTTAACATAATATCCTCCAGGCTCATCCATATCTTGTGTATCATATTATAATCCACAACATCAGTTAAAAACCACACAAGTTTTGTTGGGATAGTCCTCGCTCTACTCAGACATCCCATGGACCCCTATAGCTCCATCTTCAGTTTTACCTTTAGCACAAAGCCATTTATTATTGTTAGAACTGTTTACTTGTTTGAAAGACTAAGTAAGAAACAGTTTTACTTTCTAACCCAGCAAGTTCTAGGCATTCTGTATTTTTTTCAAAATTCTGTTTGTGAACTGGAACAATTTCTTCTTTGCTCATTTCAGCATTCTGCTTGCCAGTATCCTTAGCCAAATCTACAACTTCATTAGGTACACATTCTATCTTCCAAAGCTCTGTAGTTTACAGCTTGATAATTGTTTGTCTATTTCATAAGAGAGATCACAATTTTTGTGTCCTGTTATGGTTTTCTCACCATTTTTCAAGTGTCTGTTCAAAGTTTCATTTCTGCTTTTCCAGCCTCCACCTGGAAACTGGTTCCAAAACTAATGACACTTGTATTAGATGTTTGTCATGGTAACATCTCACTTCTAGGTATGAATTGCTATATTAGTTAACTTTTGCTGCATAACAAACCACCAACAAACTTGGTGGCTTGAAACAATAATCCCTTTTTTGCTCACAATTCTGTTGGTCGGCCATTTGATCTGGGCTCAGTTGGGATTACTTATCTCTGGCCCCATTGTACACTTGACCTTGCTGTTATGCATAGGACCTCAGAGGAGGTGATTGTGATGTCTGGAATAACCGGATCTCTCTAAATGGAAGCTAGGTTGGGCTTTTGCCTATGTTGGCAATATTCTGTTAGTCAAAACAATTTACAGGGACATTCAGATTCAAGAGATAGAGACTTCATCCATTGGTGGGGAAGTGTCAAAAATCTCATGAAAACAAAGAATGCATACAAGAATGGAAAAATACTGTAGCTAAGTTCGGCAAGAGATTGAAGGAAGATAAGTTTTAAGGGATTTTTTTTTTTTTAAAGCAGATAACTTTTTGTGAGTGTGGAAAAAATTGTGAATACTGTTACAGATTCAGTCAGATGGCCAAGAGGTAATGAGAGTTAAAAATATTTAGGCAAGAGAATAGATAAATGTTGGAGTAAATTTCCAGAGGTGATGGAAGAAAATGTGATAAATGGTATAGGATTGAATACTCTTCCTTGGACAGAAGAAAAAGACTACTGATCTGAGACAGAAGGGAAAAAAACCATAGATGTGTGTCCATAGAATGAAATTGGGATGGGGGTTGATAATTAAAATAATTTGCCGTGGATTTCATTAGTTTTCCTAGTGAGAAAAAAATGACAATAAAATTTTCTGAGAGTTACCGGAATAGTAGCTTACAGATTATTGGTAAAGAGGTAGAATAAACTCTGGGGGCAATGAGAGAGTTCATTGACCAGGGCTGAATTAATGCATTTTTGGTACATATTTAGGGCACTGTTGAGGCTAAAGACAAATAATTTGTAGTAGCAAGCAATGAGGATCTGAGAAAAGAGGGTCATGTGGGGAATAGCATGGCTACCTTTTTATTTCTGAAGGATGACAGAGTACTGGCAACATTGTGAGAAACAAACCATGCGGAGACCAGATCAGAAGTAGGAACTGCTATGATGAGGCTGCATAACAAATTTCCCTCAAGCACAGAAGCTTAAAACAGCCACACTAATGTATTCATGGATCCTGTTGGTCAGGAATACAGAACGAGTACAACAGGGACAGCTTATTTCTGTTCCATGATGTCTGGGTCCTCAAGACTTTAAAGCTGCAGGTGCTTTGACGTCAGGAGGCTGGGATTACGTGAAAGCTTGTTCACCCGTATGGCTAGTTCCTGGACTGGGAAGAATAGATGATGAGCACCGCTAGCCAGATAACCTATGCGGGCCACTCCATATGGTTCAACTTCCTTGCAGCATGGCTGCCTGAGGCTAGTTTGACCCCTACCGTGGTGGCTCTGGGCTCCAGGCATGGGGTGAGTGTTTTAGCAAATAGGTGGAAGCTGAGCCACACTTTATGATTCAGCTTTGGAAGTTTCACAGAGTTACAGCATTTTATTACTTACCGGCAAGTCACAAAACCACCTAGATTTAGTGCAAGAAGAATAGTTTGCCCCTGTTGATGTGTGCGCAGCAAGTTTTAGAAGACCGTTATGGGTTGGGAGATAGATATTCTTGAGGCCATATTTGGAAAATCCAGTCCATCGTAGAGAATTTGCAGACATCTGAGTAAACAGAGGGGAAGCTTGGAAAATAAGGTAGTGATATCAGACACAGAGAGACAGGCTTGGATTTGTAATATTCTTGACCTATATAACTGATGGAACTGATTGCATCTCCTAAATCTTCTTCCTTTCTGAAGATGCTGAAGAGATCAGGCATATGGTCAAAAACGCTGTTCACTAAACCTATACTCCGCGTCTTCATAGTTTCACTTCTCTATTTAACCACATTTTTTAGTATTTTTTTTTCTTCCATTCACAGTGTAAAACATTGTAGAGGCCTATAAAGGAAAAGAAGTTATTGTCCTTTACTGCGGTTCCACGGAAGCAATTAAAAAATACGGGGCTAAAGTACCTGAGAGAAAACAAATGTTACATATAGGCTCATTTTTAAAAAGGAAATGTAATTACAGTCTTTTAGAATGGCATACATACATCAGTGCTAAGGAGAAGGAAAATTTGAATATTTGAAGAGATAACTGACACACTGGGTTGGGGAAATGCAAATTATTTGGGTGAAATGTAAAACTATCTGGAGTAAAGAAAAACTCAACCTTTTCCTCAGGCGTTTATCTTGTTTCATTTGGAGGTTTGTAAATGGAAATTTTTAATACTCTTCAGACATCTGGATCACCTGGCATGCTTTTGTGTGTACCTTTTTTAAATGGGCTGATCGCATTTACTTAAAAATCTTTTCTGTTTCCGTGGATATTTCTGACAAAAGGTTACATATTGAATGGGCCTCGTGTTTGGAGGACAAGAATCCTTAACTTCCCTTGGATGTTTTTACTATGTGGGGGTTGATCCATCATGTACCTCAGTTTTGTCCTCTGAAATAAAGGAGCCAAAGTCCATTTGAACTTGAAAGACCTTCATAAAGATAACTGGGTGATAATGCAAAAACATTCATATCCTCATTCAGAAGACTTCCTAACTCAGGTGGAGCCAAAAGATTTTTTTATTCCCCAAGATGGGAATTAGGACCTGAGTTGAGATTTGGCAAACAAAAGTGCCTTTCTTAAAACCAGGAGGGAATATTTCCTCATAAATATTTACACAGAGATCTCAGGTGTTTACAAATGTATAAATGTCAAATACCCATGGTTGTCTTGGCTTTCATTTCTTATACTCAAAATAGTCAACTCTTCATACTAATATGATTTCAAAGGGAATTTTGAAAAAGAAATGAACAGAATAGCAAATTCAAAATTAGAATCTGGGGTAGCTGTTTAGTGTTCTGATATTTATGAAAATCATTTCTTTGTTTGCTCAGTTTGTAAAGCTAATGCTTCTAGGAGTTTTCTGTTTTAGCTGTTTTGTTTTCTGAAAAAAGATTTTTTCCCCAAAACAAACATTTTAATAAATATTATTTTGTGCCTTAAAATATGCTAATACAGGTCAACTGTCGCCTATTTGAGCCTAAAAGCCACCTTTTGGGATAAAATTCTTCACAAGATTATTTTCCTCATTCATCTTGAGATGAGTGTTCTAATTTTAGCACGGAAAAAGTTACCTTTTTGCTTTTAATGATGAAAGGAGGTTTTTTTGTTTGTTTGTTTTTTTGAGACGGAGTCTTGCTCCTTGCCCAGGCTGGAGTGCAACGGTGCGATCTCAGCTCACTGCAAGCTCCGCCTCCCGGGTGAAAGGAGATTTTAAAATATTGGTGCTTTTTTGAATAGCTGAAGGGTCAGTGGAAACTAAATCGTAGCAATACTGGAAGGAGATTTAATTACTAATCATGTAACCTTGGGAAATTTGCTTAATCTTCAGTTTTCTTATTGTGAAATTGAGAGAATAATACTTCTTTATTCTAAGTTTCTCGCCAATGATAATTGATATACTTCTTAAAGATTATAATTTATTGAATACCTTATAGTCTGGGGTAGGGCAGATGGATGGGATATTGTGCCTGTATTCCAGGCTTACTCTGTTTTGGGGTTTTCTTTTTCTACGTTAAACAACTGATACTTGTGATGTCACACACATACAGAATCTACGTCACTTACCCTCAGAAACAAACACATTATTATTCTATGGTTCATCACTAGGGTTTCCATTGTTGCCTTAGAAGAAATAGAAAACACGATTCTTTCTTTAATATGGAGTTTTAGCCGTAAGATAAACTTAATGTCACTTGATAGTTGATTGTGTATATATACAGAAGGTTTCTAGAGTAAATATGTTGTATTGCTATTCATGTTAACATATTAATATGCTCATTCTTGCAGGTCCAGAAAAAACACGACTCATTTGTGATCCCTCCTCCTTGTATCCCTCTGGAATTTGCAGTCTCTTATTCCTTGCAAATCTAAAGTATGGCACTTATTACATAGTATTTTACTTATTTGTCTGACTTAAAGGTAGTTTGCTGGGTATCTCAGGATCCAAGAGAAGGAAGAGTATAAAAAAGAAGTAGTGGTTGGGCACAGTGGCTCATGCCTGTAATCCCAGCACTTTGGGAGGCTGAGATGGGCAGATCTTGAGGTCAAGAGATCGAGACCATCCTGGCCAACTTGGTGAAACCCCATCTCTGCTAAAAATACAAAAATATTAGCTGGGCGTGGTGGTGTATGCCTGTAATCCCAGCTACTCAGGAGGCTGAGACTGGAGAACTGCTTGAACCCAGGAGGCGGAGGTTGCAGTGAGCCGAGATGGTGCCATTGCCCTCCAGCCTGGTGACAGAGTGAGACGCCATTTAAAAAAAAAAAAAAAGTAGTGACTTACTGAGTCAAAAGGTGATAAGAGGAGTTGTGAGTGTGAGTTCAATGAAGTGTGGGAACTAGAAGGCTGAATGGAGTGAATTAAAAGAGAATTGGAGGTAAGGAATCAGGAGAGTGAGTCAAGATATATATTTTTGGAGTTTTCTTATTAATTGAGGATAATTTTAAAGGAGCTACAAAGAGCCTGAAGCCTGAGAATTTGTTGCTGTTGCTAAAATGGAAGATGGTTACAATACAGTAGGGATGGAAGCACGAACCTTGCAGGGAAGCTGAGGGATTCCATCTATTGAAAAAGGAGGGTGAGCAGAGTGTAGAAATACAGATAGAGACAGAAACTAGGTCTAATGAAGGGATGATGAAATAGCCTCTTCTGGTGCTTCTGTTTTCTTTGGACAATAAAATGTAAGGCCAATATCTAAGAGTCAGGAGAAGGTATGTTAGAACTCAGAGGAGAGAGTAAAATAATAGACTTCTTTTTTGGGAAGGGAAGAGTGAATTGAGTGCTGGATGTATTAGGACTTCCAGGCAGGTCCAAAACATCCTTATTTGTGATCCTTGATTAAGAGTCATGTGCTTTTCCTTTCATTACCTTCAGCTGTACAAGCTTAGACTTGTGGCAGGATGACTGAATTTAACCAGGAGTAGGATTTCCTATTAAGTGGAAGAAAATGGGGACGACGAATTGAAAATGCATAAAAGGAAATGGAATGTTCCTTCCTCTATCCTTGATGATCTTTTCCCATCTCAAGGCCTGAAATATCATTCTTATCCTCAGGTCTTCCAAGTCCTATTAGTGTCCCAACTTAGTCTCTAAATTTCATATGCACATTCTCACCTTAGCAGTTGGATGTCTAATATGCTCAAACTTACAACGTTCTAAACTAAAGTCTGTATCTTCCTTCCAAAATTTGCTTCCTGTCTTCCTGTTACATTTTTCCTCATTTCAGTAAATGACAACTACCTCCACCCCTCCTCTCCTTATCCTCCTCCTCCTCCTTCTTCTTTTCCTTTTCCTTCTCCTTTTCCTTCTCTTTTTCCTTCTCCTTCTCTTTCTCCTTCTCCTCTCCTTCTCCTTCCTCCTCCTCTTCTTCTTTGAGACAGGGTCTTACTCTGATGCCCCCAAGCTGGAGTGCAGTGATGTGAACACACAGCTCACTGTAGCCTCAACCTCCTAGGCACAAACAATCTTCCTGCCTCAGTTTCCCAAGTAGCTGGGACCGCAGGAGCATGCCACCACATCTGGCTACTTTTTATTTTTTTCTTATCTTTTGTTGAGACAGAGTTTTGCCACATTGCCCAGGCTGGTCTCAAACACCTGGACTCAAGTGATCCTCCCTTGAGATCCACCTTGACCTCCCAAAGGGCTAGGATTACATTTGTGAACCACTATATCCTGCCCTTCTTCTCACATAATATAAAATCCTGGAGTCATGTTTAAGTACTCTCTTGCTCCTGCACCTCACATCCTCTTTGTTTGCAAATATTGTGACCTCTTCCCTCAGAATATGTCAGAACCAGGCCATGTCTCATCTCATTTAACTGCTACCCCCTGGCCCAGACCACCACCATCTTTTACCTGGATTTGTTCTCTTTGTTTCTATCCTTACACCCTACACACTAACGCTAACCTGAAAGATTGAGTGATCCTTCAACAACACAGATCAGCTCATATCATCACTGAGCTCAAAGAATGCCAATGGTTCCTCATTTCACTCAGAAAAATAGCTAAGTTTGAAAAATAGGCCAATAGACCTTATATTTCTGGCTCCTTTCTCTCTGACCTTATAATCTACTAGTTTACCCTTTTGGTCAATCTCCTCCAGTCACAATGACCTGGTTACAGTTCCTGGAATATACCAGTGAATTTCTTTCCTCAGTGTTATTCCTTCGTGGCATTCTTTTTCCTTAGATATCTGCATGACTTGCTCCCTGATGAGGCCTACCTTGGCCACCCTACTTAGTACAGAATCCACTGTGCTTACCCACCTCACTGCCTTGCTTCCTTCCCTGACATGTTTTACTCTATTTAACTTGTGTGTGATGGAACTCACATTTGGAATAAATGGTCTGGTGTTTAAGGCAATAATTGGCCAAAGCCAAGTGTCTCTATTATGAATAAGAATAAATGGGAATTATATTCAAATATTATTTATGTTCACAATTTTTCAACTGTGTTATTTAAAATAGCCATCGATTTTGTAAAACTTGACCTTACAGAACTGTATCAATACCTCCTTAGCATTGTCAGCTGCTAGATTGTTCAGATAGTAACTATATTGTATCTTTGTGATGCTAAATTGATGTTTACCTTCAAAGACTAAGTTTTTTTTCTAGCTGTGCTCACAAAAGGTACTTGTGATAAAGATATTCCCAATAGGATTTAAAGTTTTTATTTATTACTGTGAGTAAAACCCTAGGTAAAGACATCTCATTTTTATCCCCACATAAGATTTTGTCAGTGGTGATGAGGTAGTTTTATTGAAATAATCCCATCAGTCATACCTTTTATATTGCTTGACAAAAGAGGCTTACTGAATAATTTCAGAAGCAAATTTGAGATTGTTGCTCCACTTATTATTTTTTATTTCTAATATTTTTGCTTTACACGATAAGAATAAAACATTTTGTTGATACAATACAGAAAATGTAGATGTGAAAATATGGAAATGAAGCAAAAATGGCTTAAAGATAACGATACCTCAGCTTGCATTGGTGTCTTGGCTTTCATTGCATAAGCACGAATTTTACCATCTGCTCTGATATAAAATGCTATAGAAATTACCAGGTAAGAAATATACATGCTGTCAAGGTTTATCAGGTTTATTTGTTTCCAGCAAATAAACTGTTTTCGCTGCAACCAAAAGTCCAACCATTTTAGTATTATTGTATGCAAAGTACATTTCAGTACTACTGTATGCAAGGTACAGCACAAGGCATTCTTTTGCCCTGAAATGTGTTTTTAAGCATGTAATTGCTGCTGTTCCATCATGTTAGAACATATTATACAAGGCAATAACAAAATCTTGTATGTTAGGAGTTTGTCTTTGGCCGAAAAAGAGTGATGAGAGTTGTTACCTGTCTTTCTGATAATAGCCAGTAGTTCATCTGTATTATACAGCACTATAATCACTTTATGAACATTCAACCTAACAGTGTTATTTTCTATTCTATAAATATTTCTTCTATCCAAATGGCCATGTTGTTATCTATATGAAACTCAGAAATCTCTCAGCTAGCTGGTAAAAATGAAAGCATTGTTGAATTTATCATGAATCCACATACTTTCAAATGTTTGAAAAAATCATCTGTTGTTTCTGTTTATGAAAGCAACTGATTGACTAGACTGCAGGAATGTGTTTAATGATATCACAGACTTTTGTGTGTATAGCAATATATAATGAAGAAAGAAAAAATGATTTTCTTAACTTCTTTTCCAACAAGAACTTTGAATCTAAGGTTAATATGCTTTTGTAAATCTCTCAAATTCTTTCCTTTTCAAGTAGTAAAAATATTTGCCAGTTTGTGCCAATCATTAGAACGAGGATTTTGTTTAAGTGTTTAGCACCCACAGTGTCAAAACTTTAAGGAATATTCTTCCTAAAGCATTTTTGTAACGTCTTATTTTCTTGTTTGACTAATGTTTCTGTTATGTTGTTGTATGTGTTTTTGCTATTTCTCCTTCTTATGAGATTTTGAACTGGCAAATGGATCCTCTGATTTTAGTTTCTCTTTTCAAATGGTGAAGAATATCCAAATATAAGTTATTCTAGAAGGACTTATGGCCAAAAAAAGATTCAAAAATCAAAAGCTAAATACCATTCTCAAATGTTAAATTTTAATTTTAAAATACTATTAATATCAGAATTACTGTTTTTCCTTTCAGTACTTAATATACTGTTGACTCAAATTGGATATAAATAACGACATGTCTATTTACCTGTTTATTTAATCAACGTTCTTAAAATTTGCTTCTGTTTATAAAAGTAATAGCTTTCACATTGTATTAGCTTATCACAGTATTTTCTATTTCAATAATAGATGGTGGTGTCATGCTATATGTTTAATCCAGGGATCTCCACATGTTCAGCTATCTGATAGCTCTTCAAACCCTATGTTCTTGGATATTTATTAAAGTTTCATGATGTCATCATTCCTTCTAAATCTACCATTAATAGTATTTTAAAATTAAAGGAATGCTGACATTATAAACTTGTGTGTGTGTGTGTGTGTGTGTGTGTGTGTGTGTGTGTGTGTGTGTAGGTTTTTGTCCACAGTTCCCAATTCATAACTCCAATAGCCCTCGTAACCGCTTTTTGTTATAATGTTGGGTGTATTCGTGTGTTGGGCTTCAAGAGCAGGCCTCATGAAACAGATTCTCTCTGATCTTCTCCTGCCCATCTTTCACCTGCCCCAAAGTAGGACTCTAACCATCTCTGGCCTTTCTGACTGTGGGTCATAAGGCTCTCATTCCAGAGAGGGTTCTGCCTTCTATCCTGGGGAAAGAAATGCTGACATCCTGAAACTTTTATAAAAATCCAAGAGGGCAGGATTTGAAGGGCTTCTGGATAGCTGAGCACATAGAGGTTCCTGGAGGGTGGCGCACCCAGGGGAGGCGTGGAAGATCCACGCTTCTTCCTGAATACCTCACTTTACGTATCTCTTCATCTGTGTTTTTTGCAATATCCTTTAAAATAAACCAGCAAATGTGTTTCCCTAAGTTCTGTGAACCACTCCAGCAAACTCATCAAACTCAAAGAGACCATTGTGAAAATGCCAACTTGAAGCTGGTGGGTTAAAAGTACTAGAGGCCCGGACTTGTGACTGGTGTGTGGGATGGGGGGCAGTCTTGGAGACTGAGCCCTCAATCTGGGGGATCTGATGCTATCTCCAGGTGAATAGTGTCAGAATTGAATTGGCGGACATCCAGTTGGTGTCTGTTGCAGAATTGATTGCTTCCTTGCTGGTGGCAAGAAATCCCCACATATTTTGAGGTACAGAAGTCTTCTGTGTTGATTATTGTTGAGTTGGTGTGCGAGCAGAACAACATGGTTTGAGAGTTTTTCCAAAACACAGCTATACCGCAAATGTCTAAAAATTGCAACAAGCCCATGAAGTAAATTTCATTCCACCTTAAATACAGAATGCCTACTTATGTTTGAAATTGAATATTAAGATATTAACAATAAATTAGAATTTAATCCTCCGTTAATTTCGTGGACACTGTTATGCATTTTAAATGTGATGATAACCTATGTAATTATGTAATAATTATCCATGCAAATATCAGTGACACCAAAAATTATATTAAATGACTAGTTAGTTACTTAGTTTTTAAGGGTCAAAGCTTGAGACTACCAGATTTGGTTCATATGCTACGGCTGAGGCTGAAATGTGGTGCATCCTTATTTAAAACCATCAACATATCATATATGAGAGATAATATATAAAGATATGTATGTATATATTATGAAGATATGGAAGATATATTTTTACTTATATATCTCTGCCTACTCAAAGTAAGTAATCCCTCTAGAAGCAGATCTTTTTAAAAAATTGTGTTTAATTTTCCATCCGTAATACTCAGAGAAATATCTGATTTATTGATTTGCTCAACAAATATTTCTTGCACAAAGGAACAATGAATGAATGAGTTATAAGAAACAGCCACCATTAGATCTAAGGAGCAATGTACAGATATGAGAAGGTGAAGTACTGGAGAACATGAAAAGATGGTGGGATCAAAATACCAGAAGTCCCTGTGAAGTTCAAATATTTTTGGACATAGGTTAATAGAGGTAGAAAGCTGGAAAGATAGGAGGTGATGGTTTTGAAGGTAGGGCAGCTAATGGTAGTGGCATCTAGGCTGTAACATGAGAGTGAATACTTGAGGCTGAATGAGGGGCAAATTTAATTTGAAGCGAAGAGGTTCAGGAACTGAGAAACCAGTCCTCTGAGTGGTAGAGTGTGCTCTGGGGATGTGCTAAGCTATCAATTTTGTTACAATAGCTTTTTGAGATTTACTGAGGAAGCACATATGTCTGATGCTACCAACAGTGTGATGCTTGGACCTCAGACTATTCCAGACTTCTGCTTTCTCTGCACCTATAATTACCTTCCTCACATTTTATGGCTAGTTAAAAATAAATTTATGATGAAGTGACAGAGATGAGTCTTAGTTAGAATACAGATTTAACTGCTCTAAAAATACCTAGCTGATAAAGAGCTTAAACAAGATAGAAGTTTCTTTCTGTCTTATGGGATAATTCAGAGGTAAGTGATTCAGGACTGGTAAACTGTTTGTTCCTTGAAGTCTTCTAGAAACCCAAACTATCTCTGCCTCATCACTCCAGCATCACCTCAATCCTGTGCTCAAAATGGTATGCCATTATGTTTGATAGGCCCACTCAATATCCAGAAGTAGAGAGAGAGAAAGCAAGCTTATGACTGCATGACCTCTAAGGGTGCCAACTGGAAGTATAATACATAATTTTGCTAATTTTTCATTGGCCACAAATGCCTTGACTACCTGTAAGGGAGACTAGGCATGTGGTCTATAGCTTGACATGTTTCTAGCTAAAATTTGGGGACACAATTGCTGAAAGAAGGGGAGAATTGATATTAGGCGTTCTTAGCAATGAGCTTGTTAATGACCATGGGAATGATGAGGCTTCAAAAGTAGTGGAAGACAGGAGATGGTGCTTAACTGTCAGGGGGCCAGAGAGCAGCAATTACTGTACCAAATGACAAGGTGGAGAGGCAGCTAGGTGGAAATGACCTTCAGAGATGGCTAATAGACTCTGATGTTCCTAGGGGAAAGATAGATGGGCAGCTAATGAGGGTGCTTCCTACCATCTGCAATCAGAAGAAGGCAAGAATGGAGGATTATGGGGCTGAGAGCAGTCACTATAATAAAAAAATCATGATTCCTTCTTTAGCTCTTAGACCGGATCTATTTTCAGACCTTGACCCAATAAATGAAGAGAATGCAACATAAAAACAATTGTATACCATAATGATTTCCCCAAACCTTCTCCACAGAGACCTATGGCTACTTACTCTGGTGACTGTAAACCCTGAAAGAAGACCATCCAGTTATACTGAGAACTGTTAGGCACAGGATTGGAGTAGACATTGAAATCTGAAAACCTAAAACATCTCCCTGGGTTCTTTGTTAGAGTGGGGTCCTGTAAGGACTAGATAATGAATGAAATTCTGACTAACGTTTATTTTACTGTGATTCCACTAGGTCCCTAGGCCCACTTAGTTGTTTTTTGCAAGGTCTCTACAGTATAATTGAATTGAGATAGATATACTTGGCAGTTGGAAGGATATTCACATTAAGCTTTTGGCCTGTGGGGTAAAAGCTATTATACTGGGGGAAGGCTAAGTGGAAGTTTCTGAAAATGCCCTTGACCTCAGCCAAGATATTGTAAAACCAAAACCAAACCAAACCAAATTAAATACACACCACACACACACACACACACACACACACACAGCAAAACAAAAAGCAAACAAAAAAGCCAATATTGCATTCCAGCATTAATGGTGGATATTAATACCAACTTTTCCTAAAGAATATCTCCATTTAACTCAACATTTAGTTTCCTGCAGAAACCAGATGGATCCTTGAGAATGACTGTAAATGATCCCATCTTAACCAAGTAGTAGTCCCAATTGCAGCTATTGTTTTGGACATAGTATTGTTATTAGAGAAGATTATTCAAGCTTCACATACTTCATATGAAGCCATTGATTTGGAGAATGTATTTTTTTTCCATTCTAATCAAAAGGATTCAGAAACATCTTATATTAGAATGAAAAGAACACCAACATTTATTTGTCATTTTATACCACGATTATGTTAACTATCTCACACTGTCATAATACAGTCTAAAAAGAACATGGCCTTCCTGTCATCTTTCAGAATATCACATTGATGCATTACATGTGTGAAATCATGTTGACTGAACACAGCAAGCTGGAGGGGCTAATATCCTAATGGCCTGGGTAATACCTATGCTTCCCAGAAGGCAGAAGATAAAATTACAAAGATACAGGTGGGCCCATGGATCAAGGACATGTTGAGATACTCCCTCAAAAGTAAAAGAAAACTTGTGCTATTTTGTATCCCATACCACAAAACAAAAAGGAACCACAATCGCTAGTAGTTTTCTTTGGGTCCTAGGAGCAATTCATGCCGCACTAAGGAATTCCTTTCTGGTATATATACTGAGGAATACAGAAGACTGCCAAATTTGAGTGTTGCTTGAAGCAGAAAATAATTGCAGCAGATATAGGCTATAGTAGAAGCGGGTTTCCTTCTTGGGCCATATGATCCAGCAGTTCTCAGGCTGTTGAAGCTGTCAGTAATATGCAGTGGATGGCAAGTACAAATGGGGTTCTGAAGAAGGCTAGGTTGTCTAGAATCAAGGAAGAGTTGCTGGTGTATCATTACTGACCGTGGAGAACTAAATGACAAAGCATCTGGAACTTCCTTTTGTGAGCTGGCTGCTTTTAACTTGCCAAATCATAAAGCTATGATTACATGCCCAGCATGTAATGATATGCATGCCCAGCAAGTAGTTCACTATAATCTTATAATGGTGGTTTTGGGATCAAGGCTACACAGGACAAGAGGGCAGGAGTAAACCATAAGCTGGAAGCCCCAGAGTTGCCATGCCCCTCACCATAGTTTTTACAGTGCCCCTCCACTAGCATATGCCTATGGCCATTGGAAGTTTCTGTAAGACTAGACTTAAAGAGAAAAAGCCTAAACTTGGTTTAAAGCCCAGTAAATTGGTATAGGCCAAAAATGGATAGCAGTTGCATTACAGGTACATTTGCAAATTACCTTGAGAGACAGTGGAGAGAAAACAATCTTCTCAATGGGCAAAGATAAAATAAATACACCTGGTCATCTACTTTCGTGAAAGCAAAAGTGCTCTGAAGTAGGAATATATACAAACTTCTGATCAGTGTCCAATGATCTACCCAAATGCCAGGGTGTCTAGAAGGAAAAGATTTGAAAATTCAAAGACAAGGAAGTCTTAGGTAGATTCATGAGAATGAGCATATGGCAGTGTGCCCAAAGTGTGAAGATTTTTGCATCACATAGAATTGCCCTTTAGAAAGCATTTATCATAGAAAAGCCACTGAACACGTAAGTGTGGACCTTGATCCTGAATCAATAGCCATCCCAGAACTAGCATCATAGTCATAAGAATGGAGTGGCCATTTGCAGAAATGGTGCCATGGATTATGACTTACTAAGGCTGACCTAGATAATGCTACCTTTGAATGTCCAAACTAAAGCCACAGAGATTAATGCTGATAAAGTCTATTCCTAAACAGATCAGTAGGTCTCTAGGTGGCAAGTCGACTACATTGAGCCCCTCTGTCCTGAAAGGGCCAGTGGCTTATCCTCAAAGATAGACACCTATTCTGGGTATGGTCTTTTCCTTTTTTGCCTGCTGAACCAATTTCCATAGGCTTATGGTTTCTTATGATAATTAAAGAATGTCTGATCCATAGGCATGAATTCTCAACAACATAGCAACTGACCAGGTAACTCATTTCATAGCCAAATAGAAGCAGGAATAGGTCCATAATTTTGGGATTCACTCATTGTGTCATGTACTAAACCATCCAGAAGTAACTAGCTTTATACAGCATTTGAATGGTCCACTGAAGGCACCACTGAAATACAAGCTCAGAGAGGGTACTCGTCAAGCATCACATCCCATTCTTCAAAGCACAGTATATGCACTGACTCAACCATCTCCATATGGTTCTATTTCCACATGAGCCAGAAACTAAGAGGTACAAACAGGAGTGACCCCATTCATCATTCCTTCCTAGAATCTTTTGTAGGATTTTATGTTTTTGTCCTTGCAGTGCTGGAATCTGTAGGGTTAGAAATTCTGGTCCCTGAAAGGAAAGAACTCTTTTCAGTGAAAGAACAATGGCCTTATTGATACATAAGCTACATCTGCCACCTGCACACATTGGACTCTTCATTTCCAGCAACCAGCAATCAAGGAGATAAGTCACTGTCTTGGCAGAGACAATTTATGCAGATCAGTAAGGGAAAAAGGGGGCTCTTTTTACACAGTAGAGAGAGAGGCATACTTGTGGAAATCAGATGATCCACTTGGGTACTGGCTGATAATCCTTCACCCAGTTGTAACTGAAAATGGACATGTACGGCAACCTTGGCTTGAGAAGGTTGTGGTTACCACTACTCAGGAAGAAAGGCTTGAGTCATACCACCTGTAAGCCATCAAGACCTGCAGAGGTGACAGCTGAGGGTGAGAAGTATTTAGAATGGCAGTGCAGAAGGGAGACAGTGAATACCAGTTGAGTTTCTGAGACCAACTGAACCTCGCTTGTATATCCACTACCCTGGCTAAGAAAAAGACTCTTACCAGCACCCAAAAGTCTGTGTTATGGCCCCTCCTAATCACTGTTCCTCACTCCCCTTCTCCTTCTGAAAGTTTAACCTAC
The DNA here is from genome assembly GCF_002776525.5 of Piliocolobus tephrosceles. Lineage (NCBI taxonomy): Eukaryota > Metazoa > Chordata > Mammalia > Primates > Cercopithecidae > Piliocolobus > Piliocolobus tephrosceles. The sequence continues at coordinate 158,348,237 of NC_045436.1, read as the reverse complement.
ATTTTGAGTTCTAACAACATAGATCAACTTTTCTCCACTTTTAGACTCTTATGTAAATGGAATCATACAATGTGTGCTTTGGGGTCTGGCTTCTTATACTCAGTTTTATGTTTATGCATTTTTTTACATGGTAGCATTTGGCACCAGTTTGTTTGTTTATTTGCTGTGCACTATTCATTTTATATACTACCAAAATATATTTTCAGGTTGCAGTGATGGACGTTTGCATTTTTTCCAGTTTGAGACTGCTATAAATATTGCTGTCACAAATATTCTTGGGAATAGTTTTTGGTTGAAATGTGTACATCATGTACAATTTCTGTTGAGTGTGTACCTGGAAGTTAAATTGCCAGTTCATAGAACAAACATATGGTCAACTTCAGTAGAGAATTCCAAATGGTTTTCCAAAGCAATTTTATCAATTGACACCTCACCAGCAATAAATCAATATTCTAGTTGATTTTCTTTCTTATCAACACTTATTTGAATACTAACAATAGAAAAACTAATGAGGCTGTTTCCTCATGTAAGGAGCTTAAAATTGCCACTTTATCCTAAAAACAAGCAAAAAGCTGAACTGAAAAATCAACCATTCTTTATTGAGTCACAGGAGAAATGAGGTCATAGGGCTAGCTGCTACCCCCAAATTAAGGAGACAGATAGGTAATTCATAGAATCAAAACTTATGGAAGAAGAAACTCGTGAACCGAAACCTCCACAGGAACCAGTGTCAGGGTAGGAAAACCTGGACTGTAATTAACAAACTGTAAGAGGATCAGTAAAAACAATTCTGAGAATTAAACACTGTAGAGGAACTCAGTCATGGAGGTAGCTTCAATCTTGTGTGAGTTTTACCCAGGAGCTTGATCAGGTTCTCATAGTATATATTGGAGAAAAATGCCTTGTGTTTCCAGCAGCGAAAAGAGGAGTCAGGTGGTGGCCTCTGCATAGCTGCCTTGGGCATCTGCCTGCCAGGACCTCCGTCTGCTTTCCTAACACAAAGCCCCTTCAGGGAGGGTTCCTCCTTGTTGGGTACTGATTCAGGCACCTACATGGGCTCTTGCTCTTCTGAAGCATTGTGTGAGGTATTGGATTTTTGGGGGTAAATGTAGATAACTCATTTTTCTTTTTCTTTTTTTTCGAGACGGAGTCTCACTTTGTTACCCAGGCTGGAGTGCAATGGTGTAGTCTCGGCTCACTGCAACCTCTGCTTCCTGGGTTTAAGCAATTCTCCTGTCTCAGTCTCCCAAGTAGCTGGGATTAGGTGCATGCCACCATGCCTAGCTAATGTTTGTATTTTTAGTAGAGACAGGGTTTCACCATGTTGGCCAGGCTGGTCTCGAACTCCTGACACCAAGTGATCCACCCACCTGACCTCCCAAAGTGTTGGGATTACAGGTGTGAGCCACTGCACCCGGCCTCATTTTTCCTAAATGTCTAAATATGTTAAAACATGTATGTGTTATGTTCATAATAAAATAATCAAATAAGTGTTAACAAAAAATGAGAATTGTATAATTAGAGCAATAATCCAATTAACACAACACTATAGCAGCTTTAACAAGAAATTGATTAGACATGCAAAATTTATAAATGATATTATCTGGAGAATTATATTGACTTTGCTAAAGGATGACCATTTTTAGCATTGCCAATGACATCTTTAGATGGAAGATTTAAAATAAATCTATATCTTAAAAAAGACAAATTTTAACCACTTTGAAGTAAATTAATAAATGCACATATGTGGAAAAAGTAACTTCCATAAAGGCATCCTTCTTTTACACAACGATGATTTTTTAATAAATATATTTAATGAATCTGACAATTGCATTGAAATTTCAAATATGATCCCTCCTGACCATTTCAGAAATCAGTTCACCTTCATTTGTAAACCAAGGTTAGGCAAAATGTTTTGCTGCTATGCTTTTATCTTTACTGTAGAAAATGTATCAAGGTAGTTGAAGAGTATATTGGGATAACAAAAAGATGTTAGAGTTATTTTAGAGACGACAAGGCAGTTATTCATCTTTATTGATAATCTGCTTTTAGGTAATCATTTTTTTAGAAAAGAAAATTTCTCTTTTTAAACTGATACTATTATATAGCTGATAGAAATAGGAGATTGTTATTGGCTAATGTGAAAATATCATCTTGTAGAGAAAATAAGGAGCAAGCTAAGACTGAAGCTACATTAAGGTTCTTGAGATTAGGCAAGATTCAGGAAATAATCAGGAGTCCCTGGTCACGTAGCTGACTCTAAATTTGACAGGATTAATCATTGATAAGTCCTGCATGATAGCCAGTAAGAGATTCTGCTAGGGAGAGCAGTTGCCAGAGGACGAAAATGAGTGCTAAATCAATAAAAATAGAGTACGGTGCTACATTGTGAAGACGGAAGAGGTTTTATAACAAGCTTTTTAAAAATAGACTATTATGTAGTAAAAAAATTAAAACAGCTATCATAAATCAGGTCTTCTGTAGAAATTGAGATTTTTTTTCAAAAGTTACCTTTTATGTCTAAAACTGCTTTGCATGGAAATTGTGTTAGTAAAAAGACCTAAAAGTGAGCTGTCTAAAGGGGAAGTTAAAGTTGGTGACAATTGTGTAGGAAATGACATTTAACTTTGTCTAGGACAGCCATGAAATGACCACAGGTGCAACCTCGAGTTGGAAAAAATAATTTGACAATAATATATCTCAGAATTTTAAAGTTTAATTAGAGAATGAAAGTTTAAGGTTGTTATCAGGACACTTAGAATGGATGTACTTGCAGTATGTCAACACAATCTGTAACATACAATGTTAAGGTTTTTACATTATTGATTAATGAAACAGAGTACTCTGGAGAACTCTTGTAGTTGAATATTAATATTATTTATAAAAATGTATTCGGTATAAAATATCTGGTATGGTAGATAAATAGCATACCCTGACATATAATTTGTACATTCAAATAGAAATGTAAATTATCTTAATCTAATCACTGCAAATTTGCTCTGTATTGTTTTATTAATCTTATGACTTTAGGCTTTCCCTATTCTACCATGATTATAGCAGGGTACCAATTTAAACTTTTTAAGATATTCAAACATTTTATGACAGCTTTCTCCCAAAATGGGCAAAGTTAAAATGAAGAAGACAATATTTTCTAGATTATTTAGATAAGGCCATTGTCATTATAACTGAAATCAGGAATGGAATATACAATTTCTTTTCAAACTTTAGCACTGCACTTACTGGTCATAAGGACAGGAATGAGAATGTTCTTACATAATTCTTACTGATGATTAACTGGAAACATATAAGTTTCCTACAGTTATTTGTTCTCTCCTATAGCCCTTTGAGTTATTCTATAAACTATAAAGAATAATCCATCCTACCTGACATTTTGTGTTTCTCCTTAAAGATTTGCATCAAAATCTGTTTTATTCTTACAACTTTTCCTGTATTGCTGTAAGATACTATCATCACAGACTAAGCCTACCTGTGAAGATGAAAGATTTCATCTTCCAAATAGGTCACATCCATAAGCACTGGAGATTCTTTATGTTTATGTTGCTTAAGATAGCAAGACAAAATATCCTGGATTTGAATATTTGTGCTGATGATGTTATATTTGTAAATTTTGTTGAATTATTTGACTTCACTGAGAATAATTTTCACAACTGAAGTATGGTGCTAATAATATGTACCTTGAAGATTTGTTGTAAGGATTATAACATAGTAAGCTACTGCGATGATCTAAATGTTTGTGTCCTCCCAAAATCCATATGTTGAGACTCTAATGATAATGTGATATTAGATGATTATATTCCAATGACCTCATGAATGGGTTTAGTGCTTTTAATAAGGGGCCTCAGAGAGCTGCCTCGCCCCTTCCATCATGTGAGAACACAATGAGAAGGTGCTATCTATGAACCACAAAATGGGCCTCATCAGATGTTGAATCTGCCAGTGCCTTGATCGCTGAGGTCCCAGCCTTCAGAACTGTGAGAAATTAATTTCTGTTGTTTATAAGCTAGCCAGTGTAAGGTATTTTGTTATGGAGGCCAAAAGTGACTAAGACAGGTGCTTAAAAAATACTTGGTGAATCAATGCATCTTTGAAACTTGTATGTAAAATCTTTGGCATACAGTAGACTCTAGAAAAAGGCTATTTGCAATAATGATTCTTTCCTGCTGTGAAAAATGTATAAGCATTTAGAAAAAATATTGACCTGTTACCCTAATATAAATAATATTTTGGAGGAGAACAAGCATTGGGATAATTTCATTTAGTTTTCTGTGATTTAAGATATCTTACGTTAAGAACTGTGTTCTTCCAAAGAGTCAAACCCATGATACGAAACCACAAACACTGCTGAGGAATCAAAGGGTTTCCACAGTTTGTTTTGCCATTTTCTGATTGCTTAAGTGATATCAAGAGACCTTCCTCCCAAAACCTATTTTATAAAAAGAGCATGAAATATCAGAGAGAGCCCATGTAAAAACATGCATTAGCTATCTATAAAGCAGTCCTTTTTCTGAGTCTAGGGATCAAACTTTTTTTATATATTGTTTTGTATGAGCTAAATATCGTAGTGTCTTTTGTGGCTTTTTTTTTTTTTTTTTCCTATGGGCTAAGTGCTCTGATGTTCAAGGAGTAATATGCTGTCCCTAGCACCATAGAGCTCTGTGTATAATTGAATTCTCACTTTAATTTCTTGTTCTCCATTTTCCATGTGTTTGCAGGTAGCTGTGCTTCTGAGGCTCCATTCAGGTTGTTCAATAACTGAAAGACTCCTTGAGGAATCAAATATTTTTATACCAATTTATACTGAGGCTAAAGTTTAAAATGAAATACCAAAACATGAGCTATAGCTTTATTCAGAAATTCACTTGTTCTCGGAGCCTTTAAATTGGCTGTAGGCAAGGTCACTAAAGCTGCATGAACTTGTTCTTGTTACTTCTCAGCCTCCCAAGCCTCACAGTAACCTTGAGGAAAAGTTTAGTTTCTCCAAACCAAGCATTTGATTAGAATTATTCCTAAATGCAAGGATACTATTATTTTACCTCCATTTAAATTTAAAACTCATTTTAAAACTTAAAAAACTAAAAATATATATTTATTGTCATGTTATCATCTAACATTGGTCCCTGAGTTATTTCACTAATTGCTTTAAAACCAAGGTTCAGAGTACTGATATTGTGTGTATGCCTTTATTAATCTAGTTTTGAGTTTGCCTTTTTTCCTTCCATAGGGTAACCTCAAACCTTGATTAGTTATTTAAAAATCAATATCTTATAAAGAGAAAATTGCTTTTATATTTTACTCTACAGTGTTTTGCTACACATAGCATTACTGGTTTAAACAAAGAAATGTTAATGGTTTAAATCAAAAGCAAACCTTATACATGGCTATATATGGCAGATTCAGCAGGCATAGGCTACTGTGTGGTGAAGGAAAACACATTACTAAAATGGTTTATCATCTACTGATTCTCCAAAATTCATTTCAAATCAGGATTAATTCTGCCAAGTCTGCTTGTTGTGTTCTCCACGTATCTTTGCATCTGTTTATTTTTTGTGACACATGCTTTTAAAGGGTTGGTATTCAAAAACCTTAAACTTTCCAATCAGAAACTACTGATTCCATTATTTTATTAGAGGCTGAAAAATGTCCTTCGGATGTCCTTCTTTGTAGGAAGAAAGTGGAACCATTTCATAGTCGTTGTGCCCTTGTATATAACATGCTCATGGATTAGCAAAATGCTCAATCTCTGGAAGGGCCCATTTAGTCTTAAAAATACCAACAGATTGGACATTGTAATGGTATTGAAGCATATCATTCCAAGACATTCAGGAAAACATGCAGAATATAATAGAATTAGGTTAATGGATGTAAACAACATCTGTTAAAAGAAAGTAACTTTTAGCCCAGGTGTGGTGGCTCATCCCTGTAATCTCAGCACTTTGGGAGGCTGAGGTGGGAGGATCGCTCGAAGCCAGGAGTTTGAGAACAGTCTGGGCTACATAGTGAGACCCTCATCTCTACAAAAACAAATTTAAAAATTAGCCAAGCATGGTAATGCATGCCTGTGGTCCCAGCTACTTAGGAGGCTGAAATGGGAGGTTAGGGAAGAGTGCTCAAGTCTAGGAATTTGAGGCTACAGTCAGCTATGATCAAGCCATTGCATGCCAGTCAGGGTGACAAAGTGAGACTCTATTTAAATAAAAAAAAAATTTTTAAAGTGACCAGAAATGTCTTGTTTTCCTGAAACTGAACGTATTTTAATGTTTTAAGATAAATGTAATTCTTCCCAAATTAAAGCATGAAAGAACTGCTTGTTGTTCTTTCTGTGAAGCAATTTATAATTATTCTGCTAAATGGTGTAATTTTGTAATTACAGGTAAGTAGTGCTGTTTTTTTTTTTTTTTTTTTTTAATGTAGAATATGGTTCCAAGCACTATATTTTATTTTTTTTTGAGACAGAGTCTCTGTCTGTCCCCCAGCCTCGAGTGTCGTGGCGCAATCTTGGTTCACTGCAACCTCCACTTCCTGGATTCAAGTGATTCTCATGTCTCAGCCTCCCAAGTAACTGGGATTACAGGTGTGCACCACCACACCTGGCTAATTTTTTATATTTTTAGTAGAGATATGGTTTCGCCACGTTGGCCAGGTTGCTCTCAAGCTCCTGGCCTCAAGTGATCCTCCTCCCTTGGCCTCCCAAATTGCTGGGATTACAGGCATGAGCCACCAGAATTACAGGCATAAGCCACCATGCCCAGCCCAAGCACTATTAAGAAGAGCTTTGCGGGGCCAGGTGCCGTGGCTCACGCCTGTAATCTCAGTACTTTGGGAGGTCTAGGTGGGCAGGTCACGAGGTCAAGAGATCGAGACCATCCTGGCCAACATGGTGAAACCCCATCTCTACTAAAAATGCAAAAATTAGCTGGGCGTGGTGGCCCACACCTGTAGTCCCAGCTACTTGGTAGGCTGAGGCAGGAGAATCACTTGAACTCGGGAGGTGGAGGTTGCAGTGAGCTGAGATCATGCCATTGCACTCTAGCCTGGCAACAGAACGAGACTCCATCTCAAAAAAAAAAAAAAAAAAATAAGGCGGGGGGGCTTTCGGTTTAGAGTTAGACTTAGTTAGACTTAGGTTTATAACAGCTTTAACACTTAACTGGCTGTATGACCTTGAGCAGAAAAGAAATAAACTTTTTTCATTCTGTTATTGCAAGAATTTACAGAAGACAAATTCATGTTGGGAACCTGACACAGAGTAGAAATGCAATGGATATTAATTGTCCCCTTTTCTCTCCTCTATTAAAAAATGCATGTGACTTGCTCTTTCAGGGTGGATAGGGAACAGCTGAGCTATAACTGGAATAAACTAGATAGTTGACAGGTGTCACTACTCTGGACAGAAGGTACTGGCCCACTGGAAAGGGCTTAAGCTAAGCGGAAAATGTCTGCAGTGGAACACCAAAAAAATTACAGTCATTCAAAAAGTAGCAATGTTTAAAAACTTAGTGAATTTCAAGATAATATCAACGGGGGATTTAAATATAGTAAAGCTGAGAGCTAAGAATAGCTGAGGGAGAGGGAATGAAATGGATGTTAACACAGTCAGGATATAAGGAAAGATCTATGTTGATTTTTAACATTTAAAGGATTTTTTTCTCTCTATTTACTACTTAATAGGATGTAATTTATTTATGACTGAAAAGGTGAATGTGTTTTAATGCTTTGGGAGTCTAATATTTGGCTGCTTGTTTTAAAATAAGTTTATATGATGGTTATCTTGGGTATCTGGAATTTTTATGAGTTTTCTAGGCTCTTGTAATAGGAAGCAGTACATGAATTAAAAATAAAGGCATGGTACAAATAAAAATTAAAAAGAAATATGATCAAAAAGTAAAAACTAATTTTCTAACAGTAACGGTGATGATGTTATACTTTTCCATAATAATAATTCCATAATAGAATATTACGATTATCACACTTTACAGGAGAGAAGGGATTAAGGATGTTGAAAACATGAGTAAGTAGCCGTGTGTAAAATGTGCAGAAGTTTGTCTCATAGGATGTTGCAGAAATAGGAACAGCTATGAGGGACATTTGTAATATAATAGAGAACAAATGAACCTGGAAACTCTAGACCATTTTTCAAATTCTGACTAAGTAGGAAAAGGACTTGAATAAACATCTCTTCAAGGAGACATATATATGGTCAACATGTATATGAAATGATGTTCAACATAGCTAATCATTGGGAGATGCAAGTCAAAACCACAATGACATACTGGTTCATACCTATTCAAATGGCCATTATCAAAAAACAAAAAAAGATAACAAGTGTTGATGAAAGTGTGGAAAAATTAGAAAGCTTGTAGACTCTTGGTGGGAATGTAAAATGAGGCAACTGCTGTACAAAACAGTATGGAGGTTCCTTACGATGTCAAAAATATAATTCCCATATAATCTAGCAATCCCACTTCTGGGTATTTATCCAAAGGAATTGAAATCAGAATCTTGAAGAGATACTTACACTCTGATATTCATTGTAGAATTATTCACAATAGTCAAAATATGAAAACAACTTAAATGTCCATTGATGGATGAATGGAAAAAGAGCATGTGGAATATACATACAGTGAAATATTCTTCAGTCTTAAAAAGGAGGACCCTGCTATATGAGAGAACATGAATGAACTTTGAGGATATTATGCTAAGGTAAATAAGCCAATCAAAGAAGGACAAACACTGCATGATTCTACTTATATGAGATATCTAAAATAGTCAAATTTTCAGAAGCTGAGAGTGGAAAGGTGATGGTCGTGGGCTGGTAGGGAAGGAAAATGGGAAGTTGCTGTTCAAAGGAAATAAAGTTACAGTTATGCAAGATGAAAAAGTTCTAGGTAACTTCTGTACAGTTTGTTTCCATAGTAAACAATACTCTATTATACACTTCAAAATTTAAGAGGGTCCATCTCATGTCAAGTGTTCTTGCCACAATTAAAAACACTTTATGGCCGGGTGCAGTGGCTCATGCCTGTAATCTTAGCATTTTAGGAGGCTAAGGTGGGCAGATTGCCTGAGCTCCGGAGTTTGAAACCAGCCTGGGCGACAGGGTGAAACACTGTCTCAACTAAAATACCTTGCTCCTGTAGTCCCAGCTACTCAGGAGGCTGAGGTAGGAGAATTGCTTGAATCTGGGAGGCAGAGGTTGCAGTGAGTGACCTGATATCATGCCACTCAACTCCAACCTGGGCTATAGAGCAAGACTCTGTCTCTACAAAACAAAACAAAACAAAACAAAAAATAAAACAAACAAACAAAAAAACCACTATATGTATATATACACACACACACATATACATATACTATATATATTTGAATTGGTCTGAATCAGCTTAAGTGTTTCAGGCATCTTACTGCTGTTTCTACATAAATTTGTAGAAATTATAATGCATTTATATATTTGCTTAAACTTTAAAAAAATATAGCAATAATATGTGTTCAATGTAGAAAATTTGGAAACTATGTAAGAGCATATATAAAGAAGAAAAGAAAAATCACCGATAACTCTACATTAAAGATATAGCCAGTGCTGGCATTTTGGTGCTGTCAATCTTGATTTGTATTTGGGTATGCATGAACAAAAGTGGAATCATATTGTGTACATTTAACATTATAATCTTCTTCTCATTATTATTGTATCATGAGCAATTCCCACGTTATTAAATGTCATTGGAAAGCAGTTTTAGTGGTTGTATAATAATTTGCTGTATGTACCAACCACAATATACTAGATAATTTCCCATTTATTGGATATTTGGTTATTTTCTCTTCTCCCACCCATTATAAATATCTGTAATGGCAGTCCTTAAGCAAATTTGTTTCTGCTCATTAAAAATTCCCAAAAGTAAAACTGTTGAGTCAAAAGGTATAAAAAATGTAAAGACTCTTACTAAAAATTATAAAATTGCTTTCCAAATAATTGTCTTGACTCTAGTATTTACTCTCATTACTTTTAATGACAAAAACCGCAAGTGCTTTTGCACCAACCTAACACATACTTATGTAATTTCTCAGCTCTTAGAGTTTCTCCAACTATGAGAAACATCACAAAAACACATATTTTATTCGATGACTTCCATAGTCAATGGTGTCACTGGTATCAGACTTCATTTTGATCTTTAACAACTATAAAACTGGACATTACAACTGTTCGCACATATTGAACAACCAGAGATATGGGACTGAGATCTCGGAGAGAAGAAAAACACATGAATTCCACACCTGGATTGTTCTGGGTGCGTTGTCTGGATGTGCGTGCAGAGTGGTGAAGCTGAAGCAAAAGGCGGGAGATAGTTGTGTCGAGCAAGCAGAATTCTGAATTTGGACGGCTTTACTATCTGGAATTTGCTGGGCATAGTTCTAGAGAGGAGGCAGCAGCAAAGATGGCGATGTGAGAAGCCTGAGTTGGGGTTCCCCACATGATCCTTAGTCCTTGGCTAACAGCTGGACTACACATGCATGGGGCAAAACATATGAGGCCCCTGAAGAGACGCTACTGCAGGCATGGGAGATGGATGGGAATGTCAGAGGTCATGCAGTGCTAGCAGAAGGTGGAATTGTGGCCCAGCAAAAGTGGGAGAAATAACTAAAAATTTTCGGTGTTCGCTGAGAACCACAATTATAGAAATTGACTTTTGGTATAGAGTCCTATAATTTTTATTTATTTATTTATTCATTTTTGAGTTAGAATTTTGCTCTTGTTGCCCGGACTGGAGTGCAGTGGTGCAATCTCAGCTAACTACAACTTCTCCCTCCTGGGTTCAAGCGATGTTCCTGCCTCAGCCTCCTGAATAGCTGGGATTACAGGCACGTGCCACCACACCTAGCTAATTTTTGCATTTTTAGTAGAGATGGGGGTTTCATCATGTTGGTCAGGCTGGTCTCGAACTCCTGACCTCAGGTGATCTGGCTGCCTCGGCCTCCCAAAGTGCTGGGATTACTGGCATGAGGCACTGTGCCTGGCGATTTTATTTTTTGTTTATTTTTCTTTTAGAGATGACATCGTGCTCTGTCACCTAGGCTGGAGTTCAGTGGTGTCATCATAGCTCACTGCAGCCTTGAACTCCTGGGTTCAAGTGATCTTCCCACCTCAGCCTCCTAAGTAACTAGCACTACAAGTGCGTGCCACCATGCCCAGATAAGTTTTAATATATATTTTTAGAGATGGGGTCTTCTATATAATAAAATGCCCATGCTGGTCACAAACTGCTGGCCTCAAGCCACTTTCCTACATCAGCCTCCCAAGTAGCTGGGATTACAGGGATGAGCTACCCCATCTGGCTAGAGTCCTGTGATTTTAACACACATGAATATATATGATCCACCACCACAACTGGAATACAGAAAACTATATAATAATTTATAATATTATGTACTCATGATTATATAATACTGAAACAGATAAAACACATGTGAAGATATGATCCATCACCACTATTGGAATACAGAAAATTATATAGTAATTTATATAATTATATATTCATGATTATATAATAATAAAACAGATAAAATCAAACAAAAAATAGCATGTATATATTCCAATACTTAAAGGAAAAAAATGTGCATAATAAAAAAGAAACATGAATTCTCAGTGGTGAAATAAAAAATTTGAAAAAAAATTATATGAGGATTTTTAGTATAATATTGAAGATTAAAAATAGTGAATGGGCTTTATAGCAGATTTAATACTGCAAGAGAAAGGTTGGCATTCTTGAAGTTAAATTAATATTAATTATCCAAATGGAAAAAATGGGAGAAATATTTAAAAAGTATGCCATGCCTCAGCTTCCTGTGAAATCATATCAGGCAATGTAACATATGTATATCAGAGTCCTAGAAAAGGGAGAGAGGGAGAGAGAGAGAGAGAGCAGGAAAGCATGACAAAAAGTGTTTAAAGAAAAAATGGCCAAAAATTTCCTAAATTTGGTAAAAACTGTCAAATTATAGTTTCAAAAAAATCAGTGAAGACTAAATAGGATAAATAAAAATCAAACCAACATAGGGTGAAACTGCTGAAAACCAATGATAAAGAAAATATTTTGTTATCAGCTCCTGCAAAAAGAAGAACACAAGAATTACAAATTTCATCTCATCAGAAGTAGTGGAAGTTGGAAGTCAGTGGGATTACATATTTAATGTGCTAAAAGAAAAAATTTTCTAAATTGAAAGTGAAATAAACATATTTTCTATACACAAAAGCTGAGACTTTTTGCCAATCTGAGTTATAAGAATTAATCAACCAAGTTTTTATGCTAAAATATCAGATGAAAACACGATAGAATACAAAGAAATAACACTATAAAGAGTCAACATGTGTGTAAGTTAATGACAATATTTTTTCTCTTAGTTTCTTTAAAAGACAAATAATTGCTTAATACAAGATAAATGGTTGTGCTTTATAGCATGAACAGTAGTAAAACGTAGCATAAGATAAACAACAGCAAAAGGAAAGAGACGTTAAAGATTATACCATTCTTGCATTTATACATTTTTCATGAACTGGTACATTAAGTAGATTGTCATAGTTAAGAATGTATATTACAATGTAAAAGCAACCAATAAAGTTATACAAAGAATAATAGCTAAACAACAATCAATAAAATTAAAAAAGAATACTAAAATGAAGGTAGGAAAGGAAAAGCAGAGAAACAAAAATAGATGAAATAAATGGGGAAATATTAGCTAGATGGTGCATTTAAACTCATTGTATTGACCATGTGAGACAAAGTAACATACAAGATGGATGTTTGCTTATTTCTGCTCACCAGCATACTTTCACCAAGTCCCTGACTCCAGAAGGACGCTTTGAAGACAACACAGGATAGAGCACATGACCCCCCACCTCTCTTGCCTAGGGCACCGTATTTCTTAAATGACCCTAGTCCTTACCTTTACCTACAGATAAAATAACATCTGATGGGGTTAGTGATTATGTTTCTGTAATCTACAATAAAATGTATTCTTTTTTTTTTTTTTTCTGAAACAGGGTCTTACTCTGTTACCCAGGCTGGAGTGCAGTGGCACGTCCTTGGCTCACTGCAACCTCCGTCTCCCCGGTTCAAGTGATTCTCCTGCCTCAGCCTCCCTAATCACCAGGATTACAGGTGCCCGCCACTGCACACAGCTAATTTTTGTACTTTTAGTAAAGAAGGGGTTTCACCATGTTGGCTAGGCTGATCTTGAACTCCTGACCTCAGGTGATCCGCCCACCTCAGCCTCTCAAATTGCTGGGATTACAGGCTTGAGCCACTGTGGCCGGCCTAAAATGTACTCTTCCACACAAACCTTGATGTGATTCTGCTTCAATATAGCAATGAAGTTTGGTGTGATTTTGCACATGCTGAACTTCCACAACCCATATATAAACTGTGAGCTAAAGCACTATACTCCAGCAGTCTAATAGTAACTCTCTAAGGGGCTGCTCTCTGGCCCGAGGCCTCAGTCTGCAATCTTTAGGAAGACTTCTGAACAAAATTAACTTTAATTATTTAAAAGCTTGATTTTTTCTTTAGTTGACAATAGTCATATTAATGTAATACTAAATAAAGCATAGGAAATTTTAGACTGCATATAAAGGCACCTTCTTTTGTGTTTAAGAAAGATGTGCTTTATATATAAATACACAAATAGTATGAAGCATTTGCAAAAAAATAAGGTATGTTCTATAAACAGTAACCAAAAAAATGTTTAACATCAAAGTGTACTTCAAGACAAGAAACATTACCCAGAGACAAGGGTATTTAATAATGAAACAAGTGGCAATTCATCAGCCACACATGACACTCCTAAATGCATGTGCCTGTAGTAACAGAGTTTTCAAATCCATGTAGCAATGACTGATAGAACTAAAAGAAGAACTATGAGAATCCATAATCATTGGTGAATATTCTTAGATACCTCTCTCAGTAATTTATGTAAAAGTAGAATAAAAAATAGAGAAGATAATATGAATTATATCAACCAACTTTACCCAACTGATATTTCTTGGATCTTATACCTCAAATCTATAAAATGCGTATTTTTCAAATATACATGGGATGTTCACCAAGACAAGTATACCCTCAGCCTTAAAATTACTTTCTTATAGTAAGCCTTAGTATAAGTAAATTTAAAATATTTAAATCTTACAGAGTAAGTGAGATTTAAGTTAAATAAGGGGAATAAATTAGAAATAAATAGCAATGAGATATCTAAAAAATCACCAAGTATTTATAAATTAAACAGCACACATATAAACACTAGTGAATCAAAGAAAAATCAGGATAAGAAACAGAAAATACTTGGAATGGAAAGTAATGAGAACACAACATATTAAAACTTTGGGGTTGCAGCTATAACATGGCATGGAGATGGATACATAAATTTAAATTCTCCATTAGAAAATCATATGGGTTTAAAACTAAGAATCTAAGTTCAACTTAATGGACTAGGAAAAAAAAAGAGCACAGTTAGCCCAAAGTAAGTTGAAGGAAGGAAATAATATAAATAGCAGAAATCTGTAATATAAAAATGCACAGATCAATAGAGAAAATTAACATGGCTAACAGAAGATTCTTTGAAAAAATTAATACAATTAGTAAGTACCTAGCAAAACTGAACACGAAAGAGGGAGAGGAAACAAATTATCAACTAAAAAATAAAATACTGACTCTCATTTCACAATCTACAGATTTAAAAATGAAACTACATTTTGATCAAAATAACTAAAATAGAGTTCCAGAGAACAGCAAAGAAGCAGCAGAAATCCGGTAGAATACAGAGACCAAGGACGGTCACACAGAGAAGAGAGGGAAACACCTTGCCTGTACCACTCCATCTGCCTAGTCAGCTCAAAACCAGGAGGGAATTATTTCTGCAGGGAAAAGGCCATATAGGCACAGTGTCCCACCTACCTGGACTGGACAAGCCCCACGCAATCTGAGCTGTCATCATTGTTGCACTGCTCTCCACCCCCTGGGGCTGAAGGCACAGTGACATCTTGCCATTCCTGGCTCCTTGCTGCCTCTGCACCTGACCTTAAAGAGTCTGGGCTGTTGCTGTGTCCCACCCATCCCATTGGACAGGGTCACCACTGCATGGTACTTCATTCCTTGAGGCTCCAGCTGCTGCTATACCTTGTTGGTTCCACGTCCAGACTTGCAGCTGTGTCCTTCTCCCCGGGAAGCCCAAGCTTCTGTTGCACCCCTTGATTTCCAGAGCCATGCCAGTTTTGCATCTTGCCCCTGGAGTCAGAACCACAGATACTTATCAGCCCTCTGGGCCTGAGCTGCTCAGATGTGCCTCAGAGCAGCAGACCCCAGCTTATTGAAAAAACTGCATCCAATTCAATTGCGTCTTGGAAGCTGAACCTGCCCCTCAAGTCCCAGGTGCAACAGTAGTTTTACAAAGCTCTGAGACAAGAAACTCAGCTCCACGGCTGCTCCAAGCACCTGTGACCTGGTTCCTGGTGCTGCTGCTGTTGCCTGAGGGTGGTGTCAGACCTGACATCGAAAGAGACTCCTTCAGCTGAGTCTCCCACTGAGAGAAAGAAAAGAACAGAAAGATTCCTAAAGCCTTTGTCCTAATAACCTACACAGCCACCATCATGGCCAAATTCCTGCAGCCTAGACCACTGAGGCAGCTGTAGTAATTGTTGACATTTATCACAACTGAAGAAGCTGCATGGTGCTACACCACTGCATGCACATGCATGTGCAGCCAGCCTTCACCCAATCAGCACCCTTAAACCCATCTGCTGGTGAAAGTCCTACCCTACAAAAGAAGCCACTCTGTAAAGTTTGGAAGAGGTGACTCTACCATTAAATTTGTGAACATCAATGCAGAGACTCAAGAAACATAAAATAGCAAGAAACATGACCCCAAAGGAACAAAAATTTACATATTACCTGGGAATGAATTCAAAATAATAATTTTAAAGTAACTCAGTGAGAAACAAGAGAATACAAATAGATAATTCATTGAAATCAGAAAAATAATTAATGACACAAATGAGAAATTTAACAAAGATATAGATATAATAAAGAAGAACCAAAGAGAAATCTAGAAGTTGAAGTATTTAATTAATGAAATAAAACAATGATAGAGAGTTTCAGCAGCAGACTAGATCAAGCAGAAGAAAAAATCTTCTAAGATAGGTCTTCTGAAATTACTCCTTTAGAGGAAAAAAGAAAAAATAATGAAAATAAGTAAAGAATGAAGACAACCTATGGAAATCTTGGGATATCACTAAGTGACCAAATATTCACATTCTAGAAATACCAGAAAGAGAAGAGACAGAAAAGGATAGAAAACTTATTTAATAAAATAATTGCTGAAAACTTCCCAAGTCTTGAGAGAGATATGGACATCCAGACCCTTGAGGCTCATGGTCCCTGAACGATACGATACAACCCCAAGAGTTCTTCTTCAAGGTACATTGTGACCAAACTGTCAAAAGCCGAGTAAAAATAAAATTTTAGGCCAGGCACGGTGGCTCACGCCTGTAATCCCAGCACTTTGGGAGGCTGAGGTGTGTGGATCACGAGGTCAGGAGATTGAGACCATCCTGGCTAACACGGTGAAACCCTGTCTCTACTAAAAATACAAAACATTAGCCGGCCGAGGTGGCGGGCACCTGTAGTCCCAGCTACTCGGGAGGCTGAGGCAGGAGAATGGCGTGAACCCGGGAGGCGGGGCTTGCAGTGAGCCGAGATCGCACCGCTGCACTCCAGCCTGGGCGACAGAGCAAGACTCTGTCTCAAAAAAATAATAATAATAATAATAAAAGAAAAGAAAGGGAGGGAAGGAAGGAAGGAAGGAAGGAAGGAAGGAAGGAAGGAAGGAAGGA
>NC_045436.1:158281812-158331333 GCF_002776525.5 Piliocolobus tephrosceles | reverse complement strand
GGAAGGAAGGAAGGAAGGAAGGAAGGAAGGAAGGAAGGAAGGAAGGAAGGAAGGAAGGAAGGAAGGAGAGAGAAAGAAAATATTAAGTGCAGCGAGAGAAAAGCGTCAAGTCACATATAAGGGAATCTCTATTAGACTATCAATGGATTTCTCATCAAAAACTTTATGCCCCAAAGATTCTACAAAACCCTGTTATACTTAATAAATAAATTTAGTGAAGTTGCAGAATACAAAATCAACATACAAGCCTCAATAGTATTTCTACATACAAATAATGACATGACTGAAAAAGAAATCAAGAAAAAATTCCATTTATAATGAAATTTAAAAATACTTAGAAATAAATTTAACCAAGGAGGCAAAAAATATATCTGTACATTGAAATCTATGAAACACTGATGAAAGTAATAAAGAATACACAAATAAATGAAAGATATTCTATGCTCACATACCAAAAAATTAATATTGTTAAAATGTCTATACTATTCAAAGCAAACAGAAGCAATGCAATGTCTATCAAAGTCTCAAATGCATTATTTACAGAAATAGAAAGAAACTTCTAAAATTCATATAGAAACATAAAAGACTCCAAATAGCCAAAACAACCTTGAGCAAAATGAACAAAGCTGGAGGTATCACACTTCTTGATTTAAAATTATAACTCAAAGCTATAGTAAATTAAAACAGTATGCTATTAGCATAAAAAAGACACATAGATCACTGGAAGACAGTAGAGTCCAGAAATAAATCCAAACATATATAGTCAATTAACTTTTGACAGTGGAACTAAGAGGACATAATGGTGAAAGACTAGTCTTCTCAGCAAATGGTGGTGGGAAAACTGGTCTTCCACATGCAAAAGAATCCAACGGGACCCTTACCTTAAACTGTACCTAAAACTCAATTCAAAATGAATAAAAAGGTAAATGTAGGATCAGGAACTATAAAACTCTTAGAAAAGAACATAGCAGAAAATCATCTTGACACTGATCTTGGCAAGGATTTGCTGGATATCACACCAAGAGCTCAGTACACCCACAAAAGCAAAAATAAATCAACAGGGCAACATCAGACTAAGATGCTTCCACACAGCAAAGGAAATAGTCAACAAAATAAAATACTAGCCTGTGAAATGAGAATAACATATTCACAAACCACACACAACAGGTTAATATCCAATATATAAACATATGACTATTAACACAAACATATAAGCATTTTAATATAAATATATAATGAAAGAACTCAATAGTAGAAAAACAAATGATCTATGTTTACAAAAGCCAAAAGAACTTTATTTCTTCTCCAAAGAAGAAATAAAAAGAAACAACAGGTATATTAAAAGGTGCTCAACATCATTAATCATCAGAGAATTGCAGTCAAAATTACTACAAGAGGGCAACCCATTAGGATGGCTATTAGCAACAATTCAAGAGATAACAAATGACGAAGGTGTACGGGGAACTCTTGTACACTGTTGATGGGAATGTAGATTGGTGCAGCTGTTGTGGAAACAGTATGGAGGTATTTAACAAAATAAAAAGACAGAACTACCATACGACCCAGCAGTCCCTTTTCTGGATATATATATACACACACACACACAGAGGAAATAAAATCACCCTCTCATAAAGATATCTGCATTCCCAAGTTCATTGCAGCATTATTCACACTAACCAAGATACAGAAAAAATGTCAGAAAAAGTGTCAATGGACAAGTGGATTAAAAAACTGCTATATATACATATAAAGGAATATCATTCAACCCTAAAAAAGGTTACAGTCTTGGCCGGGTGCAGTGGCTCAGGCCCGTAATCCCAGCACTTTGGGAGGCCAAGCTGGGCGAATCATAAGGTCAGGTGTTCGAGACCAGCCTGGCCAAAATGGTGAAACCCCATCTCTACTAAAAATACAAAAATTAGCTGGGCGTGGTGGCGCATGCCTGTAATCCCAGCTACTCAGGAGGCTGAGGCAGAAGAATCGCTTGAACCTGAGAGGCGAAGGTTGCAGTGAGCTGAGATCACGCCACTGTACTCTAGCCTGGGTGAAAGAGTGAGACTCAGTCTCAAAAAAAAAAAGATTGCAGTCTTGCCACTTGCCGCAATGTGGATAAGTGTGGAGGATATCATGCTAAGTGAAATAAGCTAGACATAAAATTATTGAAATTTTATAATATTGCATGATTTTAATGTTTCTTTATACGTGTGAACTATTTTTCACAGCCATTTTTAAAGTAAATAGGATAAGTGCAGTGATTTTATGTTGCAAATGAGAAAATGTATAAATATCATTCAGAAAATAAAAGAAAGTGAATACAGTTCAAATCTTCTAATAAATGGCAAGACAGCTGGTAGATCAGGTATGTTGGTATGTTGCAACTTTTTACTTTAGTTTTGTTGTGTTTATAGTATACCTATACCTTGTTGCTTCAGCTCATCAGTTAGGCATATGCTCTTGTAAGATGTGTTTTCATCGCAGCCTTTCTATGAGAATTTAATAAAACCATAGTTGAATACTGTAGTGTCAAAGAATGAGAAGACAACAGCTATGCAACAGAAAAAGAACCTGACATGTAAAGGTCCTGGTGAATTTCCCATGCATGGGAGAGAGTTGGAGAGGTAGTCATTGAAATTTTAAAGACCTCCTTTATGAGTACTAGGATAAAAAAGCAAAACAGAACTGTAAAATGCTTTTGCTTTTACTTCTTATTTATTTTATTTTATTATTATTTTAATTTTTACTTCTTAGCTGCACTGTTGTGTTTTTAGTAGGGCTTTGCTATGTCTTATTAACTAAGTGTCTGAGATTAATAAGTTGTATTATCTTAATATGTCTTAATTGACATAAAAAGACATATTGTCATTTCTCTGAAAAATTTGTTTTGCATTTCTCCAAGCATACTTGTTGCCAGGTGTTTTGGGGAAGCAAAGGGAAATATTATGCTATAATTAGTAGCCATTTTAAATTCATTTTTTTTTGTCAGAAAATAGAGTTTACTAATAGAACTCAGAGGAAGAATTTTATTTTTGCTCAATATATCTTTCTGACAAAAGAAATCCCTGTTGTCCCAGAATTCAGATCTCTCAAGACACAAGTCTAAAACCAGCTTTCCTCCAAACTTTCTACCTAGGTATTATAGTTCTTATTAAAATCAGTGTATGTTGTTATATTCCTGGTGTCTGAAATAGAAGTATTGACGTTGTATGCAAAAATTATATTATTTTATTTTAGTTTATTCTGAATTGAACTTTTGTTTCTAGGCCCTTAGGAAAACTACTAGTTTGTGAACTGATCCCTAATTAGTTTTCTTAGGTCAGTAGTTTCATTTTTTCCCTGTTAAATATAAAAGAATTTAAACAAATGGAAAGATACACCAAGTTTTTGGAAAAGTAGATGGTACCAGAAAAAGGTCAATTATCCCAAACTTTTTTCTTTTTTCGGTAAATTGAACATGATTTTAGCAAACTCACCAGCAGGATGTTTTATTTCTCGAGCTATAAACGTTAATTATGAAGTCCATATGGGAAAATATGCAAAGAAGTGGCTGGTGGGGGTGGTGTCTAAAGCAGGACAATGAGGTGGGTTATTAGCCCTACCAGATATTCAAATATTTTACAGCGGCTACATAAGTAGAAGAATGTTGTATTTGGATGCGAGTAGACAGAAAGCACAATGGAATTCATTAGAATTTAGAAAGAGAAGGCTGGGGGCGGTGGCTCAGGCCTGTAATCCCAGCACTTTGGGAGGCGGAGGCCGAGGAGGGCAGATCACCAGGTCAGGAGATCGAGACCAGCCTGGCTAACACGGTGAAACCCCGTCTCTACTAAAAATACAAAAAAATTAGCCAGATGTGGTGGCTGACGCCTGTAGTCCCAGCTACTTGGGAAGCTGAGGCAGGAGAATGGCGTGAACCCGGGAGGCGGAGCTTGCAGTGAGCCGAGATTGCGCCACTGAACTCCAGCCTGGGTGACAGAGCAAGACTCCATCTCAAAAAAAAAAAAAGGAAAAAGGAAAAAAAAAAAAGAATTTAGAAAGAGATTCAAGTATATTTAAAAATTAGTACTTGATACAGGTGGCATCTAAAATTCAGAGAAAGGTAGATTTTTTTATTTTTATTTTTTTAAATTTTTTTTTTTTGAGTTGGAGTCTGGCTCTGTTGCCCAGGATGGAATTCAGTGGCTGGATCTCGGCTCACTGCAAGCTCTGCCTTCCAGGTTTACGCCATTCTCCTGTCTCAGCCTCCCGAGTAGCTGGGACTACAGGTGCCCACCACCTCGCCCGGCTAGTTTTTTTTTTTTTTTTTTTTTGTATTTTTTAGTAGAGACGGGATTTCACTGTGTTAGCCAGGATGGTCTCGATCTCCTGACCTCGTGATCCGTCCATCTCGGCCTCCCAAAGTGCTGGGATTACAGGCTTGAGCCACTGCGCCCGGCCAATTTTTTAATTTTATTTAGTAAATGTTGCTGGGAAAACAGGATTACCATTTGAAAAATTAAAGCTAGATTTAGACTTCACATGGTGTGCACTAGAATCAATGATTCAAATGTATAAATTTAAAAAACATGAAACCATATAAGTTTTAGAAAATATTATTGGTCCGTTCATAATTTAGGATTAGGAAAAATCTTCCCAACTATTTTCCAAATTCTGGGGCAATAAAAACAATCAGAAATTCATTTATTTAAGCAACAGTGACAACAACAGCTACACCTTTTCATGGTTTAATAAAAAGAACAGGAGTAAAGTCAACATAACATAACATAAAATGGAAAAATAATATTAGTGACTTACCATAGGCCAAGAACTAATATTTCAAACATATAAAGAATTCTGAAGTATGAAAAAGAAAAACTCCAACAAAGTGAATGGGATAAGTAGGAAAAAGGAATCAAGGATTTTACATGTAAAAGAAATTCAAATGACTCTTAGCTATACATAAATTACTCATCCTGATTCATAAAAAGAAAAATGCAAATTAATCTCCTTTGGGACATAATTTCTCAATTATTAAATTGTCAAAAATTCAAAAGTTTAATAAATACTCTGTTGGCAAGACTATGTGGAACCAAAAAGGTGGGAATGTAAAAAATGTATACCACCTATGGAGAGGAATTTGGGAATATCTGGTTAAATTACTTATGCTTGGCCCAGGAATTCTACTTCAAAGAAACGATTTCAAAGATACACTCAAAAAAATATTAAATAACTCCACAAAGTTACACATTAAGACATCTTGCTAGCAAAAAGACTAGAGGTGATCTAAATCTTTATTGAAAGAAAATCGTTGAATCACGAATCACCACACAGTGACATATGCAGTTGCAAAAGGAAAGAGTTACAACTTATTCTTTGATATGGAAATCATTAGACATTGATGCTTTGGTCTGGCGCAATCTCTAGGATACATCATTAAATGAAAAAAAAGGAAACCAGAGAAAGTATAAACAGTATGGTTGTTTTTTGTTTGTTTTTTAAAAGCCAGTGAGTATGTTTACTTTTGCAGATAGAAACAATTTCAATCACCCAAATTTGGATATCAACACCATTTTGGAAGATCAATATCATGCAATCCCCACCCCTCCCAAAATACTCTACTGGCCGGAGGGATTAAATTGTCTTTGGAATCTTGGCCCAGTCGTGACATCCCAGGACATCCCCAGAGGCACGAGTCCTGGAGTAATTTGGGGTGTATGATCAACCCCACGTGGGTGTAGAGAGTCAGAGAACATCTAAAAGGAGAGCAATGGGGATCATGGTACTGCTGGGACCCAGTCCCAGTCAACAGGAGAATCAGGAAATCTCAAGGAAGACATTTCAAAGTACAGTGCCCCCTGAAAAAATGATATATGTAGTAGGTTATGATATCTAATGTAAATGTTATAGTTAAAAACATGAAAGATCATAAAGTCAAATATGCTTGAAATCACTACCAAGCCCTGTGAAGAACCACACTAATAGAGACTGCTATACATCTTGTTCATCTTACCTGAACTCTATCACAAGGGTTAGAGAATTCCTTTCTTTCTTAGATGTCAATAACTCCAAACCAATAAACGTGAACTGCAAAGGGTTGTGTCTCTTTCCCTGCTCTGAACTAATTTTCCTGACTATCCTTTATAAAGCAACATTTTCTCCAACCCTGGCCCCCTGACATTCCTTATTCCACCAAACCTCCTTTAGTACTTGTTATCACTTTTCAAATTGTGAAATATAATACACACTGAATCTGGGTAAAATATATGTATAATATGATAAATTATTATAAAGCAAAGACTTACGTAATCACCCCAGAAACTTCTGTTTCATCCTAGCCCTTATTACCATGTAACTTCAGTATTTTCTTTATATTCAGTCTCTTTCCTCAACTCTTACTGTAAAAAGCCATGAGAACAGCACTTTCTGTTCTAATCATTCCTATATCCCCAACATAGAGAATAGAATTAGGCAGGCACTGAATTTTTCTGCGGAATAAATCAATGAATATATGTTACTATTTTTCCAATGAATGCTATTTTGTTGGGCATAAATATAATACAGGTACATTTCAGTAGTTTTTATTTAATTTTGCAGTTTTCATTCAGCTTTCATGAAAAGCATAGCTGTTAAAGTATAGCAGCTAATGTGTGGGGTCCTGTACCAGAGCTCAACCAAAGAGGCAGAACCAGAAGAGCATTTGATAGATTGAGAAAGAGAAGGTGAGAGAGAAAGAAAAGGAGGAAGAAGGAGAAGAGGAGGAGGAGGAGAAAATATAGAGAGATTTTATTACAAGGAATGAAAGTTTGTGAGACAGGTAAAAGGGAGCCTATGCGGCTGAGTTGAAGCTGTTTTCTGGCCACAGGCATTCAGAAGAGAAGATGCAGAGAAGAGAGAGCAATTATAGTCTCAGCTGCTATTTGAAGTTTTATTTGCCAGGAAAAACACAGTCGTTTTAAAAGGCTTGCCTGATTAGGTCAGGCTCCTCAAGGATGCTCTTCTCAGCTTAAGAAGTCAACTGACTAGGGACTTCAGTTACATCTGCAAGGTCCCCTTACAGCAGCAACTAGATTAGTGCTTGATTGAATAACTGAAAGGCGGTGTGCAAATGTGGCAAAATGCCTGCTGGTTATTCACTCCATCCTCATAGTTTAGCTAGTCTAGCTGAGTTGACATATTACAAGCCATTACAGAAGTAGAAAATTTTCATAAGTGACAAATTAATAATCACAATTTCATGCCAATCTGATAATAGGTCATTGAGGTCTTCCTGAATATGAGAGCTTTGAGTTTACACTGACTGACAGTTTTAGCCAAAGGTATGGAAGACTCTCCCAGCCTGGTTTCCTATGAAGCAATTTTGCAAATACACATTGCTGTTGCTACTTGGGTTTAATTGTTAGAATGAAACTGAATGAGGAACCCATTTTCAGGCCTCAGGATATCCTGAAAGGTGCCAAGCACTATAGAGTTTAGAGGGAGACCATTGGCCAGTCTAAATTAGGTTGATACTCGTACTGTTAAACTAACTATGCAAAATTTATTCATAGAATCAAGATGTTTCAGTTTGGTAACAAAGTACCATGAACTTGATGCTGACAGAATACTTAAAAAAAAAAAAATAGAGTTAAACCACATTTCATAAACATATTATTCTTAGTCTTTCTTCTGATATTGTCACCATAGTGACAATGTCAAGTGAAATCTGACAGGACACTTAAATGTCAAGTATATGCTTTTGATACTAAATTTCCATAATGCTTCGGTTGCTGAATTGCGTACTGTACTTGCACTGGTTTTCTGAAAGCTAAGCATTGCTGGCTTGCCCAAAATAACTTGCAGGCAGTTGACCAATTAAAGAGAAACCCGATGCGATGATTGCATGTAATGATGGTTTCATTGAAAACTCAATGGCTTAAGGAAGTCTGAATAGAATCAAATTACCTTCCTTGCTCAGTAACTTAGACAATTTTTTTTTCTCAGTAACACGAACCCTGGAGAAATTTGGTCATAAGAATTACTCAAGTGAGAGAAAAGTTGAAAATCAGCAATTCTGTGTAAAACTAGCTAGATTTTGTGACTCCTTTATAGGATAAGTAGCAAGTAAGACTCTAAAATGTAGTTATTTAGAGTCTGACTTTCAGAGGAATTCCTTTATTAGTGAACTCCTGTGCACCCAGCTTTCAGCTGAAAATGTCATTATTTTCAAAGGAGTACATAGCATTGCATGCTTATCCTTTATCAGTGGTGATCTTCAGGGTGACTATACATTCTATTACATAGCCAGGGGTCCATGACCGGAAGATACTTACAATGCTTAGTCAATAGGATTACAAGCTTTCAAGCACACATGTTCTCTTTGGTAGAAAGGGATTTTTTTTTTTTTTTCTTTTTTACACTACTTGGGAAATACAAGGGGTCTTCACAAAGCTTATGGAAAATGGAATTAAAACATAAAAACAAAAACATAAACTTTATTTCTCAACATAAATTTTACCAAGGTCAAGGCACTTTAGTAAGTATGATATCAGACATTTAGTCCATCCCTAAAAAAAAGGAGGGTCCTTGGAATTTCACCATGTTAATACAATCTTTTATCATTATTAACTAAAGAAAGCTAGGTGCCTTTTAAATATCTTTTAAGATTGGGAAATAAAAAGAGTCGGAAAGAGTCAAATCATGTCTGCAATATGGGTGACTAATGATTTCCCATTGAAATTCTGGCTAAATTACTTTTGTTTGATGCGAAGAATGAGCAGGTGCCTTGGTGTGGTGGAGAAAGACTCTCTGGTGAAGGTTTTCTGGGTGTTTTCTTGCTAAAGCTTTGGTTAGCTCTCATAATAAGCAGATGTTACCATTCTTTGGCTCTTCAGAAACTCAACAAGCAAAATGTCCTGAGCATCCCAAAAAACTGTTGCCATGGCCCTTGCTTATGACTAGTTAATGTTTCCTTTGACTGAACTACTTCCATCTCTTGGTAGCCATTGTTTTGATTGTGCTTTGTCTTTAGAATCATACTGGTAAAGCCATGCTTCATTTATTGTTATTATTCTTTGAAGAAATTCTTCAGGATCTTGATCCTACTTGTATAAAATTTGTATTGAAAGCTCTCCTCTTGTCTGCAGCTTATCTGGGTGCAACAGTTTTGGCACCCATTGAGTGGAGAGCTTACTTTGCTTAGCTTTAATTTTTCAGTCAGAATTATGGAAGCTGAACCTTTTTTTTAGTAGTTGTTGGAGACATTGACTCATTCTATCATTCTATCACCTAGGCTGGAGTGCAGTGATGCAATCAAGTCTCACTGCAGCCTTGACCTCTGGAGTTCAAGTGGGCCTCCCACCTCAACTTCCCTCCTGAGTAGCTGGGACTTAGTATGAGGTACTATATCTGGTTAATTTTTAATTTTTTTTTTTTTTCAAAACAGAGTTGAGGGGGCAGGGCCAAGATGGCCGACTAGAAGCAGTGGTGATTGGAGACTCCCACTGAAAAGAACCATAATTAGCATGTGAATCCTGTACCAGCAAGCAAGGTATCCAGGTTCTCTCATCAGAACTGATTAGGCAGCTGGCGTGATCCACAGTCATGAATGAAGAGCAGTGTGGTGCAGCAGCCCACCTGAGAGTCACATGGGACAGGGGAGCTCCCACTCCCCAGCCAAGGGAGGTGGTGAGTGAGTGCGCTACCCAGCTGGGAAAACTGTGCCTTTTCCACAGAACTGTGCAACCCATAGATCAGAAGATCCCTCTCATGAACCCACACAACTGGGGCCTAGGTTCTTAACCCCAGAGCTGCGCAGATGATCAATAGCTTCTCAGCTAGAATCTGCTTAACTCTGCTGAATTCCCTGGGGGAGAGGTGACCAGAACAACAGCTACGCCTGCCTGCTGTCTAAGCCCTTTGAACTCCTTGGGGAAGGGGCAGTAGCCAGGACTGGGACTCATAACTGCTTAACATGCTAATCTCCCAGTGATGGGAAGGTTGGCATCCATCTCTATAGCTCCAGGCCATATTTTTCCCATGCTGGTGCCAAGGAGGCAGGTGTCCCTCACAGCCCAACATGTTGGCTGTGGCAGACTGCTGCCAGAGCATCCCTTCAGGCCTGACCCTAATCCATCCTTCCTCACTGAGTGGAGTCTCCCTGCAGGAATTCCAACAACTCCAGAGGCTCAGGGACAGAATCCTGATCTCCCTGGTCCTGAGCTCCTAGGGGGAAGGGTGGCCGCAGTCTCTGAAGACAAGGAGACTTAGCCTTTCCTCCTGGTAGTTCTGAGGAATCTGGGCAGCCCAGATGAGTGGGTTTCCCCCCAGTGAAGCACACCTCCCCACCAAGGGACAGTCAATGTGCTTTGTTAAGTGGGTCCTGCTCCCTGTGCCACCCAACTGGGTGAGACCCTCCAACAGGGGTCGTCAGACACCCTATATAAGAGCGATTCTACTGGCATCAGATTGGTGCCCCTCAAGGTCAGAGATCCCAGAATAAGGAGCAGACACCCATCTTTGCTGTTCTCTATCCTTCTTGAGTGACATCTCCAAGTGTGGGAGCAAATCAGATGAATAGGGTCTGAAGTCAACCCCAGCAAGCCTCAACAGCCCTACAGAGGTGGACCTGATCCTTGAAAGAAAAATAAACAAAAAGCAACAACAAAAGCATCAACAACAAATAAGTCCCCACAGAAACCCTATCCAAAGGTCAGTATCCTCAAAGATTGAAACTAGACAAACTCATGAAGATGAGGAAGAATCAAAGAAAAAAAATGCTGAAAACCCAAAAGGCCAGAATGCCTCTTCTCCTCCAGATGATTGTAATGCCTCTCTAGCAAGGGCACAGAAGTGGACCGAGGATGAGATGGACAAATTGACAGAAGTAGGCTTCAGATGATGGTAACAAAAAACTCTGCTGACCTAAAGAAACATGTTCTAACCCAATGCAAAGAAGCTAAGAATGTTGATAAGAGGCTAGAGGAGCTGCTAACTAGAATAACCAGTTTAGAGAGGAATATAAATGACCCTATGGAGCTGAACAACACAGGACAACTTTGTGAAGCATACAAAAGTATCAATAGCTGAACTGACCATTCATAAGAAAGGATATCAGAGTTTGAAGACTACCTTGCTGAAATAAGGCATGCAGACAAGATTAGAGAAAAAAAAGAATAAAAAGGAATGAACAAAGCCTCCAAGAAATATGGGACTATGTAAAAATACCAAATCTATGACTGTTTCGAGTACCTGAAGGAGATGGGGAGAATGGAAACAAACTGGAAAACATACTTTAGGATATTATCCAGGGGAACTTACCCCCAGCCTAGCAAGACAGGCCAACAAGCACATTCAGGAAATACAGAGACGCCACTAAGATACTCCGTGAGAAGATCAACCCCAAGACACATAATCATCCGATTGTCCAAGGTTGAAATGAAGAAAAAAAGGTTAAGTGCAGCCAGAGAGAAAGGCCAGGTCACCTACAAAGGGAAGCCCATCAGACTAACAGTGGACCTCTCAGCAGAAATCCTACAAGCCATAAGAGATTGGGGGCCAATATTTAACATTCTTAAAGGAAAGAATTTTCAACCCAGAATTTCGTATCCAGCCAAATGAAGCTTCATAGGTGAAGGAGAAAAAATATCCTTTCCAGACAAGCAAATAATAAGGGGTTGCATCACCACCAGGCCTGCCTTGCAAGAGCTCCTGAAGGAAGCACTAAATATGGAAAGGAAACACCATTACTAGCCACTGAAAAAACACATCAAAATATAAAGACTAATGACACTATGAAGACACTGCATCAACCAGTGTGCAAAATAGCCAGATAACATCATTACGACAGGATCAAGTTCACAAATAACAATACTAACCTTAAATGTAAGTGGGCTAAATGCCCCAAATAAAAGACACAGACTGGCAAATTGAATAAAGAGTCAAAACCCATCAGTGTGCTGTATTGAGGAGACTCATCTTATGTGCAAAGACAAACATAGGCTCAAAATAAAGGGATGGAGGAAAAATTACCAAGCAAATAGAAAGCAAAAAAAAAAAAAAAAAAAAAAAAAAAAGCAAGGATTGAAATCCTAGTCTCTGGCAAAACAGACTTGAAACCACAAAGATAAAAAAAGACAAAGAAGGACATTACATAATGGTAAAGGGAACAATTCAAAAGGAAGAGCTAACTATTCTAAATATATATATGCACTCAATACAGGATCAAGTAGACTAATAAAACAAATTCTTAGAGACCTACAAAGAGACTTAGATGCCCATACAATAATAGCGGGAGACTTTAACACCCCACCGTCAATATTAGACAGACTGAAAAGACAGAAAATTAACAAGGGTATGCAGGACTTGAGCTTAGCTCTGGATCAAGTGGAACTAATAGACATCTACAGAACCCTCCACACCAAATCAACAGAATATACATTCTTCTCAATGTCACGTGGCACTTATTCTGAAATCAACCACATAATTGGAAGCAAAACACTCCTCAGCAAATTGAAAAGAACTGAAATCATAACAAATAGTCTCTCAGACTACAGTGCAATCAAATTAGAACTAAGAATTAAGAAAGTTGCTCAAAACCACACAATTACATGGAAATTGAACAACCTGCTCCTGAAGACTCCTGGGTAAATAATGAAATTAAGGCATAAATAAGGAAGTTCTTTGAAACCAATGAGAACAAAGACACAGCATACTAGAATCTCTGGGACACAGCTAAAGTAGTGTTAGGAGGGAAATTTATAGCACTAAATGCCTACATCAGGAAACTTGAAGGATCTCAAATTGACACCCTAACATCACAGTCAAAATAGAAGCAAGAGCAAACGAATCCAAAAGCTAACAGAAGACAAGAAATAACTAAGATCAGAGCAAAATTGAAGGAGATAGAGACATGAAAAACCCTCCAAAAAATCAATGAATCCAGGAGCTGGTTTTTTGAAAAAATTAAAAAAAAAAAATAGACCACTAGCTAGACTAATGAAGAAGAAAAGAGAGAAGAATCAAATAGACACAATAAAAATGATAAAGGGGATATCACCACTGACCCCACGGAAATACAAACTACCATCAAAGAATACTATAAACAGCTCTATGCAAATAAACTAGAAAATCTGGAAGAAATGGATAAATTCCTGGACATATACACCTTCCCAAGACTAAACCAGTAAGAAGTCGAATCTCTGAATAAACCAATAACAAGGCCTGAAATCGAGGCAGTAATTAATAGCCCACCAATCAAAAAAAGCCCAGGACCAGATGAATTCACAGGCAAATTCTACCAGAGGTACAAAGAGGAGCTGGTAACGTTCCTTCTGAAACTATTCCAAATTATTGAAAAAGAGGGACTCCTCCCTAACTTATTTTATGAATCCAGCATCATCCTGATACCAAAACTGGGAAGAGACACAACAAAAAAAGAAAACTGCAGGCCAATATCCCTGATGAACATTGATGTGAAAATCTGCAATAAAATACTGGCAAACTGAATCCAGCAGCATATCAAAAACTTACTCACCACGATCAAGTTGATTTCATCCCTCGGATGCAAGACTGGTTCGACATACACAAATCAATAAACATAATCCATTACATAAACAGAACCAAGGACAAGAACCCCATGATTATCTCAATAGATGTAGAAAGGGCCTTTGATAAAATTAAACAACACTTCATGTTAAAACTCTTAATAAACTGGATATTGATGGAACGTATCTCAAAATAATAAGAGTTGATTATGACAAACCCACAACCAATATCATATTGAAGGGGCAAAAGTTGGAAGCATTCCCTGTGAAAACCAGTAGAAGACAAGTATGCTTTCTCTCACCATTCCCATTCAACATCGTATTGGAAGTTCTGTCCAGGACAGCCAAGCAAGATAAAGAAATAAAGCATATTCAAATAGGAAGAGAGAAAGTCAAATTGTTTCTGTTTGTAAATTACATTATTCTATATTTAGAAAACCCCATCATCTCAAGCCAAAAACTCCTTAAGCTGATAAGCAATTTCAGCAAAGTCTCAGGATATAAAATCAATGTGCAAAAATTACAAGCATTGTTTACACCAACAATAGACACAGAGCCAAATTATGAATGAACTCCCATTCACAACTGCTACAAAGGGAATAAAATACCTAGGAATACAGCTAACAAGGGATGTGACGGACCTCTTCAAGGGGAACTACAAACCACTGCTCAAGGAAATAAGAAAGGACACAAACAAATGGAAAAACATTCCATCTTCAGTGATAGGAAAAATCAATATCATGAAAATGGCCATACTGCCCAAAGTAATTTATAGATTCAATGCTATTTCTATCAAACTACCATTGACATTCTTCACAGAATTCGAAAAAATTACTTTAAATTTCACATGGAATCAAAGAAAACCCCGTATAGCTGAGACAATCCTATGTAAAAAGAGCAAAGCTAGAGACATCACACTACCTGACTTCAAACTATACTATATGGCTACAGTAACCAAAATGGCATGGTACTGGTACCAAAACAGACATATAGACCAAGGGAACAGAACAGAGACCTCAGAAATAACGCCACACATCTATAAGCATCTGATCTTCGACAAACCTGACAAAAACTAGCAATGGGGAAAGGATATCCTATTCAGTAAATGGTGTTGGCAAAACTGGCTAGCCATATGTGGAAAGCTGAAACTGAATCCCTTCCTTACACCTTATACAAAAATTAACTCAAGATGGATTAAAGACTTAAATGTAAAACTCAAACCCATTAAAACCCTAGAAGAAAACCTAGGCAATACCATTCAGGACATAGGCATGGGCAAAGACTTGATGAAAATGCCAAAAGCAATTGCAGTCAAAACCAAAATTGACAAATGGGATCTAATTAAACTAAAGAGCTTCTGCACAGCAAGGGAAACTATCATCAGAGTAAACAAGCAACCTACAGAATGGGAGAATTTTTTTGCAATCTACCCATCTGACAAATGCTTAGTATCCAGAACTTACATGGAACTTAAACAAATTTACAAGGAAAAAAAAAAAAAAAAACCATCAAAAACGTGGGCAAAGTATATAAACAGACACTTCTCAAAAGAAGACATTTATATGGCCAATAAACATACAAAAAAGCTCAACATCACTGATCATTAGAAAAATGCATATCAAAACCACAATGAGATACCACCTCATGCCAGTCAGAAAGGTAATTAATAAAATGTCAAGAAACAATAGGTGCTGGCAAGGCTGTGGAGAAATAGGAATGCCTTTTCAACCATTGTGGAAGACAGTAATACAGTATGGCGATTCCTCACAGATCTAGAACCAGAAATACCATTTGACTCAACAATCCCACTACTGGGTTATACCCAAAGGAATAAAAATCATTCCGCTATAAAGACATGAGCATGTATATTTATTGCAGCACTATTTACAATAGCAAAGTCATGGAACCAACCCAAATGCCCATCAATAATGGACTGGATAAAGAAAATGTGGTACATGGATGGGTGTGGTGGCTCTCGCCTGTAATCCCAGCATTTTGGGAGGCCAAGGCGGGCACCTTGAGGTCAGGAGTTCGAGACCAACCTGACCAACGTGGAGAAACCCTGTCTCTATTAAAAATACAAAATTAGCCAGGCTTGGTGGCAGGTGCCTCTAATCCCAGCTACTCGGGAGACTGAGGCAGGAGAATCGCTTGAACACAGAAGGCAGAGATTGTGGTGAGTGGAGATGGCACCATTGCACCCCAGCCTGGGCAACAAGAGCGAAACTAAGTCCCCCACTGAAAAAAAAAAAATGAAAAAAGAAAAAAGAAAAAGTGGTACATATACACCATGGAATACTATGCAGCTGTAAAAAGGAATGAGATCATATCCTTTGCAGGGACATGGATGAAGCTGGAAGCGATCATCCTCCCAGAACTAACACAAGAACAGAAAACCAAACACCGCATGTTCTCACTCAGAAATGAGAGTTGAATAATGAGAGAACACATGGACACAGGGAGGGGAACAACTTACACCAGGGCCTGTTGTGGGGTTGGGGATAAGGGGAGGGAACTTAGATGATGGGTCAACAGGTACAGCAAACCACCAAAGCACCACTATGCCTGTGTAACAAACCTGCACGTTCTGCACATGTATCCTGAAGCTTAATGTAAAATAAAAAAATAAAAAAAAAACTAAATAAAAATAAAGAATAAGTTACATTTGAAAGTGGACATTTGCTACAGGAATAAACTAAAATAAGGGTCATTTATTAAAAAAGACATTTAAATTCAAGTTAAAAACACTTTTCCTCTTAGGAAAAACATAATTCTATAACATCAAAGAAGATGTCATCATTTTTTGCATTTCTTTGCTATTTTTCTCCATATGTGAAATTATGTCCATATAAATATGTATTATAAACTATTGGCATTTTTTCTATTTTGAAACTAATTTTATTAAATAAAATTGGGAGATCTGGAAAAGCATTAAAAAAAAAAAAAAAAAAAAAAAAAAAACAAAGAAAAGAAAAAAACGAAGTCTTCTATGTTGTCCAGGATGGTCTCAGACTCCTGGGCTCAAGTAATCCGCCTGCCTCAGCCTCCTGAGTAGCTGGGACTGCAAACATGTTTAAGCTTTTAATTGTTAGTCCTCTTCGATTAGTGCATAAACAAGACGAATTGCTTCATCATAAATTGATGTGGACAATCT
The DNA here is from genome assembly GCF_002776525.5 of Piliocolobus tephrosceles. NCBI lineage: Eukaryota > Metazoa > Chordata > Mammalia > Primates > Cercopithecidae > Piliocolobus > Piliocolobus tephrosceles. Next base: position 158,314,683 of record NC_045436.1, on the reverse strand, counting down.
TCCACTGCAGGCTTCATCTTCAATATTCCCTTCTTAAAATGAGTTATTTATTTGTAAATTGCTGATTTCTTTGGGGCATCATCCCCTCAAATTTATGTAAAACATTAATGATTTCACTATTCTTTCACCAAAGCTTCACCATAAACTTGATGTTTCTTCTCACTCCACTTTTAGCACAATCCATATTGCTCTGGTAGAGACTTTCAAACTGTTGTCTTAACCTTCTTGGTACCTCAAACTACATCCTACTCAGACATGTTATAACAAGTTAGTACAAGTTTATTTTGGTGCAAAAATGTCTGAAATCAATGCTTAGTTTTGTTACAATATCCATTTTTCTGGGAACTTTTTGAAGACTCCTCATTTAAGCTCCACTTCCAGGTTCATAATGCAAAGCTAAGTTAGTAGTTTTTATATTTTTGAGTGAGAATAAAGTAAAACATGCTGAAAACATTGAAAATGATTTCAATAACGTGATCAAGAGCAGACTAATCCTTTTCTTTTTACCATGGTTCAGTTGTCATAAATAGCTTTATGACTTTATTTGCACAAACAAGGTATTAAACGGCCATTGAGTTCTTTTATTTTTGTCCCTTTGAAGAGTCTCTGACAATGTAAATAACTTTAGTAAGTCATCACACAAACACTGAGAGTTTGTGTGCAGGGAAAAAATCCCTATAAGACTTCACAGGTGGTAGTGATTCTCATGATGAATTTCTCATCATCCAATGTCTGGCTCTCCACCTTGCAGTGTTGAAAACTTGACAGTCAGTTCACCAATAGTGAATGTATCTCAAAGGTCAGATTCATATTAATCATGTTCCAAAACTAATACGCAATGTCAAAAAAGCCTGTAAACCAGATTCCTGCGAAACTATATATTCAACATATTTTCTTCTTGAAGGTAGAAGTAGACCCTCGTGGGAAGCCAGGTTGTAATGGAGTTTGCTGTTGAATATGGAATCAAGATTAAGCACACAAAACGATTGAAGTTTTAATGGCATCTGGTAAAAATTACCAGAATACTCAAGGTAAATTGACCACAACTGCTTACAGTCATGGTCACACAAAAGGAGAAACTCATTCTCTTTTTGTACTAGAATGGGCCCTTTCACACTTACCTCTGTGATATTGCTTTTGTTAGCAATCGACAATGATCACAGCCATCTTCATTGACAACTGCCTTTATATTTGTGTGCAGTCAGATTATAATAGAATCTTGTTGATTTAGGGGACATACTATTTCTTGAAAGCAACTTTGCCTATATGTTCCACTCCATTTGGGTATGTAGTTTTAATTTTACAACAAAAACTTACAGTTAAAAAGATAACTTTTTCATAAACTTGGCAGGCCCAGCTTCTCACAGTATAATTAGTTTCTGGACCCATTTTCCACTTTAAATTACAAAGATCTGGGGATAGAGAGTGAAGACTTTTAGAATGTGTGCTTTCTTTCATTCATCAGTTTACTTATCATATCAATATCTTTCATGTGTTTTTTCTGTTGGTAGTCAACTAAATTTAAGTGAATGCATTACAGTCTCTACTGTTTTATTCTAACTGATTACTTGTGTCTCAGAAATGTATATAAACTTAAAGAGCTTCTAAAAAATACAGAAAATGTCAGAAAGATCTGATAGACATAGATGCCTTAGAATTTCCAAAGGCATTGTAGAGTCATTTCTGATGAAATATCTAATTTTTAATTCAGGTGATGAATTTGTTAAAATAATTATTTTTTTGAAATATTAAACATACATAACTTTATTGTGCAAATAATCAAGTTTTAAATATTATCGTATTATTACTTTTACTATATATGTTACTATTATATTATTACATAGTAATATATATTATATAATTACTATATATTTATATAATACTATATAATATAAAATATAGTAATATATTACTATATTAAATATAGTAATATATAAATAGTAATATATTACTATTTACAATTAAATACATATTATACAGATATATATATTATACAGAAATATATATTATTACTATATAGCATAAAACTAGTATATATATTTCTTTTTCTATATATAGTAAAAGGAATATATTACTATATTAAATATAGTAATATATAAATAGTAATATATTACTATTTATAATTAAATATATATTATACAGAATAATATATATTATACAGAAATATATATTATTACTATATAGCATAAAACTAGTATATATATTTCTTTTTCTATATATAGTAATAAGTATATATATCTCTCAATTATGGGACAACTTCCTTTGACCCCTTTTGGTTAGTAAGTACTTCCAGGAAGACTCTAAAAGTCTTTTAAAGAGCAAAGAGAGTAATAACTTTTATGGCAGACCATTGATGAGAGACATTATACATAGAGTGTTATGATAATAATTTTCATTTATTTATTTTTTAATGTACTCAATTCATCTGGAGTGCCTCCTGTGTTCCAGGCTCTATGGTAGGTGCCAGAACGGCACTGCCCAATAAGGAAGCCTACATGTGACTTTACAAGCACTTGAACCATGGTGGTGCAACCAAGGAAATGAATTTTTAGTTTTGTTTAACTTTAATTAATTAACATACAAATACTTGAATCATTATAAAATTTTAATATTGATTATTCATTGAAATGAATATTTTGGATATATTAGTTTAAAATACATTATTAAAAAAAATCACTTGATTCTTTTTCCATTTTTAATGTGGCTAATGGGATTTTTGAATGCCTATGGCCCATTGTATTCTACTGGACAGGGCTATTTTAGAGACTTTTGGTGAGTAAAATACACATACTCTTCGCCATCTTGGAATTTAATCCATGATTTATGTTTTTATCAAAGTTCAGATATTGAATACTTGTTTAGACCACTAATTTTAGGAATGGAAATGAAAGCAAAAGTGATGAATAGCCAACTAAATAAATTATGAGTCAAAAGTAAATAGTGTTTAAACATTTCTGTACAAAAAAATTTATCTGAGAAGCGAAGAGGCCTTAAATGTCTAAATATATGAGATTTTACTCTTTTATGTGGTTCTAGTTCTATTGTATCTCATTTTATTAAGACATATTAGCCATTATTTGGTTCTGAAGAGAAAGCCCATGACTTTATAGCAGATTTCATTTAATTATTATAATAATACTGCAAAATAAGCATGACTTCTATTTTATGAAAAAGAAAGATAGGCTTAGAGTGATTACTTTTTAAAATGTATACAAAGATGATAACCATAGAGAGTATTCAAACTCATATTTGTCTCATTTCAAATTTCATACTCTCTCTCCTCTACCAAGCATTAGGCCTCTTGAAGTTGAAGAAGAGGCCTTTGCAAAGCTATTTTTGGGAAATAATTCTCTACTCACAGCTGTGGTCTAGGACACTCATGCAACAAATGAAATGATTTTGTCTTTTACTCCAGAAGGGGAATTCACCCTCTTCTGTTCTGGGATTGTTGGTTATTATAACAAATTAGCCTGAGTCGTTCAGTTTTCTCACATGGGAATTTTCTTGATTACTTTTTTCTACTATAAGCTGCATTAAAGACAGTGCCAGGTGCTCTCAGGTTTTTGATACTTTAAGAAATAAATCAATAGAAGCAGGTTTCCTAGTTGGATCTGACAGTGTCACTATGAAAGTGCACCTGCACCAAAGGACTGAGTCATGATTCCAGGATTCTTTTAGTGCATAAACAGATGGCTCATTGAGAATGGCCTTCTTAAATCCAGATTAGCAAAACAAAATTTAATTATCTGAGACAAAAATAAGCAATTTAATTACAATTAATTTTCTAATTCTACTTATTTTCAAATAAATGTCTGAAAAAAAATCCTTCCATTTTAATCACTAATCCTTAAAAGTGGTACTTGTATAAACAAAAATGAAACCCCTCAGAATTCAGAAAAAAAATATTTTAGAAAAGATCTTAATATAAACTAAAACTAGTAAATCACCAGGGAGACATAAGATAATGTTCTGAAAAAGAAAATAAAATTATGTATCTATTGATCTGACAAACTCCTCAAAACAATACTTAAAACATTATGGAAGATGCCATTATTAAGCATCTTTATTTTTTTGTGGCTATATTGTCCTTTATGTAGATTCAACAATAATCTATCCTTCTCACTGAGACATAGTTGAATAAATCAGTTGCAAAGTAGGCCATGCCACATATCTTTTGTATTTAAGTCTGAGAAACCTTTTGTTAAGGAACAAGTTTTAAATTTCACACATGGTCAAATATAGCAAAACATCAAATAATAGTATTGAATTAGGTAGGAGGCTGGACATAAGTCTCAATTACAGCTAAGCAGGGAGGAGCAAACCTTCTTCCATCTGGAGACTCACAGCAATAAACGGTGTCACCCTGCCTTGTTCTCCCCAAAGGAGCTGAGCCACTGAAAAGCTCCTGTCATCCTCCAGCCTGGGCAACAATCACAAAGCACACATCTTAAGGTGTCTTTCCAATTCATTATTGCACTGAAACACTTTTATTAAATATAATGCTTTTCAACTAATTCAGTGAGTTAAACTTATTTTCATGTAGGAGACATTAAATAGAGATGCTATGTCTGGGCCGGGTGTGGTGACTCAAGCCTGTAATCCCAGTACTTTGGGAGGCCGAGACAGGAGGATCACGAGGTCAAGAGATCGAGATCATCTTGGCCAACATGGTGAAACCCTGTCTCTACTAAAAATGCAAAAATGAGCTGGGCATGGTGGCATGCACCTATAGTCCCAGCTACTCGGGAGGCTAAGGCAGGAGAATCACTTGAACCGAGGAGGTGGAGGTTGCAATGAGCCAAGATTGCACCACTGAACTCCAGCCTGGAGACAAGAGCAAGACTGTCCAAAAAAAAAAAAAGGAAACAAACAAACAAAAAACAACAAAAAAGGTGCTATGTCTTTAAGCTATTTCATGATTATATATAGCAAATACAGAAATCTATTTAATTTTTCCAGGTTTTCAGGTGGAAAAATTATATTTCATATATTTTATAGAGCATGTAACATAAAACTCTTGGAATGAGCATTTTCATGTAATTTCACAAAGTAAAAAGTTATTTGCCCATTTAGAAGTATTATTGTAACTCTCTTAACTGGTTAAGATTCTGTATTACTAATAGTAAGACATCGTAATTCTTCTGTCTAATTTTGGATATTTGTGGTGAGTGAGAAAAGATACAAAACTAACATCAGATCTCCTATTGCTTTCATACAGTGTGAACAACGAAATGTAATTATTTTCAGTGACAGAGATGGCTTACTTATATTCTCAAAATAATCAAATTAAAAAATATGCCATGTGGAATGTCACATATGTAAAACAATACAAGTTCCATGTGAATGTTACATTTCTGGAAGGTTTTATTGGAGAACCTGGGAGAAAACTTATGGAAATGGAGCTAGAATACCTACCGAGTGGAACTAAATGAAAACAAGAAAGTAACAGTTTCTACAAATGCACATTTATAAACAATCATGACTCAGAAACCCAAATAAAAAGAAATAATAAACTGCCTAATTCTAACATCACAAATTGTTCTAAAATATCAGTAAAATGTAAATTTTACTAAAAAGGTAAATATAACAAAATAATTTCATTCCAGTTCAATGTTATCACTGCTAACTATCCCAATAATTTGAAAAACAATCGATAAGAATGGTAATATTGCTTATTTACCCCCAGGAAACATCCTTAGGTTATCCTCTCTAGCATGTGTCTCCGCGTAAATTCTGCCCCACTTTATACTCATTCATTCTTTCTGTCTTTTCCTCAGTGATTCAAAGATATTTATAAAGTGGCTAGTATATGCCAGTCATTGTTTTGGGGTGCCAACGTAGAGCTATGAGCAAGAAAGAAAAGCTCAATACTTTCTTGAAGCGTGGAGGAATTAACGCTTCCGGTGGAGGAATTAACAAATACATAGGATTGTTTTAGTTATAGGTAAACATTATTTTAAAAAATGGGCCATGGCTGGATGTGGTTGCTTACACCTGTAATCCCAGCACTTTGGGAGGCCAAGGCAGGCAGACCACCTGAAGTCAGGAGTTTGAGACCAGCCTGGTCAACATGACGAAACCCTGTCTCTACTGAAAATACAAAAATTAGCCTGGAGTGGTGGCACGTGGCTGAAATGCCAGCTACTCGGGAGGCTGAGGCAGGAGAATCACTTGAACTCAGGAGGAGAGGTTGCAGTGAGCCAAGATTGCACCATTACACTCCACTCCAGACTGGGTGACAGAGCTAGACTCTGTCTCAAAAAAAACAAAAAACCAAAAACCTGGGCCACTTGTATCCATTTGCTAGTTCTGCCATAACAGAGTACCACAAATTGAGTGTTTTAAAGAACATATATTTATGCCCTCGACATAACATATATTTATTTTCTCAAGGCTAGAAGTCCTAGATCAAGGTGTCAGCTGGGTTGGTTCCTTCTGACGGCTGTGAAGGGAGAGAATCTGTTCCTTGCCTGTCCTTTAACTTCTGTCAGTTTCTCTGTTATTTTATTTTATTTTATTTTTGGCTGGTAGAAGCATCACCCCAAATATCTACTTCCGTCTTCATATGGCATCCTCCCTGTGTCCAAATTTTCCCTTGTTGTAAGGACCCACGTCATGTTGAATTAGGGGTTTACCCTAATGCTTTCATTTTCACTTAATTACCTCTGCAAGTAACCTGTTTCCAAATAAGGTCACCTTCTGACATACCAGGGTTAGGATTTCAACATATTTCTTTAGAGAACCACAGTTTAACCCATAGCAATCATTGATTACAGACTGACTGGGAGAGAGGGATGCAGGCAGTTTGAGCTGGGTGGCACTGGCCATGTCTTCAAAGTGGCAGCAGCCAGATGAGAGAAGTAGACTCAGAGCTTTTCTTGAAAGGCAAAGCAAGTGCACAGGATGCATGCTGGAACAGGCTTGCAGGGTCTTAGGAGCAGACAGGGTGCTGTGGTTGGAGTAGCCATGAACAGAGAGGAGTGTGTAAGGAGATCAGAGAAGCAGGCAGGGCTCAGACTATGGGGTTCTTCAAAGGCCACGAGAAAGAATTTGGAGTTACTGTAATTTTAAGAGTCAGCAGCTAGAAGATTTTTAAATAGGAAGTGATGTGATCTGATACCTATTTTAAAAGATCAGTGTGGCTGACACCTCTCTTGTCTCTCAGGCAGGGCCATCTAATCTTTTCAGCTCTTTGTAATCTCTCTTTCTCTCAACACCTAGATCATTGATAGTTCTCACTCCATGGATCTGTTAGCAGAAGTGAAGGAATCAAACGGTTAGGTTTCTATGTTCACCCAGAAGCCTCCACTCTTATCTTTATAAAAGATCTTTCTGTCAAAGCAGTAGGCTAATTGGTTGCTATACTTGGTATCATTTTATTTTATATACATTTAAAAAGCTTAGAGACTAAGCTCTTCATATATTTGTGTGTGTTTGTTGCTTGTGTGTGTGTGTTTAACACACAACTTAATTCATTCTCCTAGGTTTAGGCTGAATGTCACCTCTTCTTTGATGCTTACCTGAATGTTCCCACAGCATTTGTTGCTTCCTTTACAGTGCAAACCTGAATTTTCACACTGTTCATATATTACTGTATCTATTTGTTATCTGGTGTCCTGGATAGTCTGCAAGCTCCTTTAGATCCAGAACTTTGATTTTATTTATTTTTCTTCTATTTGTAACTGCTACTTGCACAATCTCTGACAATAGAAAGAAACAAATGCATTTGGATGATTAGAATACATCTCTTAGAGCTGTTTTCCAAAAGAACTACATTTCATACCAACCAGTAAAGTTAAATGCACTGATAAACAACAAAATTTTACCACAGACTTGCAGTGGTTTTATCAACAATGCAATTTTAACCACAGACTTGTAGTGTTTTCATTGTATCCATCCAAAACTTTCTAGATAAAACATCTTCGTTACAAAAGTAACTTGCTTTTTTTTGAATTTGGTGTTTGTCATTCGCACAAACTGGAACCTTTGAATCCTCTTCAGTGGGTATCTCTGATTCCTGCTTCTCAGAATAACTTTCATTAAAGATCTTCCTTCCCTTCAGTTCCCAATGGAGGGCGTGAGATGTATCCATTATTGAATTATTTATTTAAAACTTTTCAGACCTTCTGTTTATTACGCATATGAAACTTCAAGTTTTGATTATAAACTTGTAAACCTGTGACACTTGCAAATCTCGACACCTGCTTTAAGAAGCAGGAGATAGAATTGTGCTGAGTGCTTGTGCTATGATTATTTTGCTCTCTTGGGTATTTTGACATGAATGAGAGTGGCTTTCTGGAAGCATAAATTCTATTGATGCTATTTATGCCCTGTGAACTGCACGGGCTTTACGTAGTTTGCAACTTGTGTGTCCCAGACTTTAATAGTCCCTTTTCTGTCCACAGAGCTGTATTTGTTGTAAAAAACACAATAGCTTGTTAGTAACAACTTATACAAAGATAAAAATTACTTCATCCCAAATTCATTGAATTTCTGCAATGTACTAAACATAAGGAAGGCAAGAATAAATACAGGAACACTAGGGTGACCAATTCATCCAGGTTTTCCAGTACTGTCCCAGTTCTGGTACTGAAAATCCTGTACCCTGAGGAATCCCTCAGTCACAGTCTAACTGGTCATCCTAAGTCTTAACAATTTAAATTTAATGATAAAAATCAGCTTTTTAATCCTATAAAAATGTCTTTTCCTTCCCAGCTTTTTCTCCAAAACATACAGTGTATAAAAGAAAACCAAATAAAATGTTCCTAAAGTGTACATAAAGAAAATAAGAATAAGGGATATTTAGATGATGTCTGTTTGGTTAAAGAATTGCTGTGATGTTCCATACCTTTTCTTGCAGACTGTCACTGAGTCTGTTAGAAGGCCATTGACTCATTGGGGCTTGAGTGGAAACAAGAGGAAAACTGCTGTCAAGGTAAAGAGGCAAAAAATACAGGACAGCCCGGGGTACTACGTGACAGCCTTTACTTTAAGTGTCCCTTCCCCATGAGTTTTGAAGAACATCATGTGTTCTTTCAAAAGGGCATAAAACATTTAGAACCCAGTTCCATCTCTATACACCTGTGTGACCTTTGCCCAGGTTCTGTTTTTCTCTCCGAATCTTGCTTTCTGAACTATTAAAGGGAGGGTTTGAATACCTACAGATTTGTAGTGAGGTTTAAATAGTATAGCATTTCCAAAAGTATCTGCATTTAGACCAAAATAGGTACTCCAGACAAGTTAAATATTAAAATCTTACATATTAGCATGGGGCTCAACCCAAGTGCTACCTTCTCTTTGGCCTTTCCTAACACCCTGGCAAAGTGAACATCCCTTCATTTTCCCTTGTCCCTGTCCATAATCTATCCTGGTAATTCCGGGACTTTATTATACTGATTTAATTAGTAGACTCATTTATTTCCATTTCTGCTGCAAGATTCTTGAGAATAGTTGCCAATATTCTATACTTCTGGTACTTTACATGGTGACAGGCACATAGTAGAGATTTAACACATTTTGAGATATTTATAACGGATGAAGACATGGAGAGAATGGTGATGGTAGAGAGACCACTCAAGATATTCAGATAATATTCTGAATACTTGAGAAAATAATACAGAATTGAATAATGCATCACTTTTTAACGAAACTTGCTTGTCTTTATGCAGGATACACATCCATTCATGCGGCCTTTCTACTACAATAGCCACCCATTGGATACAAGATAAAGTCCATAGTCTTCACTATTTGAGTCATTCCCCAAAGAGTCCATGCCTTGTCATTCATTTCACAGTGCCTCTTTAATTGGTGATTCTTCTATATGAAACATCTTGCTTTCACCATTTCCAAACTACCAGCTTCCATTCCTGCTCCACCTAATCAAATCTTGGTAACCCTTCGAAACCCAGTTTCAATATCATCATCTCCTTAAAGTTTTGCTGACCTACCCTAACCCTATCTCTCAAGGCCTAATTAAATATATTTTTTGTGACCCATACTATCTCATGCAAAATTTTGCCATTTCCTGTATCTCTCTATCTTACTGTTTTACCTTGAATGTGAAAGCTTATCCATGAGGGATGTTGACTTATTTCTTTTTATTCATTCCTTAGCCAGAGCCTGTTATGTAACCTGTACACAAATTGTCTTTGAATGAATGTCTTTGCAACTGGAATTGGTACTAATAATGTTCCTTCTACTCCATTTCAAACAAGGCACATTTCACACAGGTTATGCAGAGTGAATTGTTTTACTATAGCTACACTTATTTCTAGCGTGCTTGTGCAACAGAGTTTTTTGATGATAGGTTTAGAGTTTATTTGCTATCAATACACTAGGGTTGTATTGATTTTGCCCATCCTTTTCACTAGATGTCAACTGGTGTCCTATTTTGATTCAAGCTTCCACATGGTTAGCTCTCATACTGGGTCCAAGTACACTGCCTGATTGAACCATCCTCTTCTAACTTAGAAATGGGAACATGAGTAAAAACAAGGTGAGTTCTCCACTTTCCTTCCACTTAAGTTTAAGTCATACCTTCTTCAACTAAGGTGAAACTTCCTGCCTGTGAATTATGTGTGTTTCTATTTTATACAATGTAATCATCTATATAGACCTAAGTAAAGAGAGCATTGGACTCAGAGTCAGAGGCCTGTGGTTGAGTCATGCTTTGTTAGAAATAAAGATAAAAATTCCCACCTCAGAGTGTTGTTAAGGGAATTAAACAATAATACAGAATAAACAGAATATGTACTTTCTCCATTTCTGGGAATACATCTGATAGACGTGGTCTCTAAAGAAGTATTTTTTTTTCCTAAACACCAAGACCTTCTTTTAGACAGAAAATATGTATTTTTGAGCACACAAAACTGAGCTTGTTTCTTATGGTTTTAAAATATTCTGTTCTCTCTGTTTGTCATTTGCCTGTGAAGCGGTTACAAGAAAACATCCATCTCTTTTGGTCTGGTTACTTTAAGGCATATGTGTTCATTTTCTAATATCTCAGAGCCAATGATGACTCTACTCATACTGCGGCAGATAGTCAACTGAGCAACATGTGGTTAGCTAGATAAGTAACCAAATTTGAGATTGTCTGGTTCTAAAACAATTTTTTTTTTCCTGTTAGAGCAAAATTACAGGACATAAAACGTCTGGGAGATAAATGAAATAACATGAGCCTCGCATTCAGGGGTCCCAATGTTACAACTATACAGCAACAATAGAATGCAGAGATAAATACAAGGCAGACTTTCCAAGATTAGGAAAACAGAATAAGACGGTGAACAGAAATCTCAAATATTATTAACATTCTATGACTGTAATCAACCAGAAGAAACAAATGATGTGGGCAATAACAATAACAATGATAATAACAGAAATTAGTGGGTGATTGTCCATCAAATGAACAATATGAAAAATGTAAGAAGATTTTTTTTTTTTTTTTTTTTTTTACTGGTATGAGGAAAGGGTTATCATCATTGGACCCTGAACAATCCTAGACTTGCTAAGGAAGTTGATCTAGGATCTACCTGTCCTGGCACCATTTCTATGGACACAACAGAGTTCAGATGGATGAAAAATAATGTATTCCAGGAGCTAAGGGGTTTTCTTTTTAACTGTGCAACACCTGATCTATTGGACTGTACACATAGACCTAGAATGATGGTGTGTAAGTCAACTTAGGAGTCAAAAAGCTCTCCTAAGTTACTTACACACCTTAATTCTACGTAACTGGAAAAAACATTAAAGATGGGTAAGAAACCAAACAGTAGCTTCTCCATGTCGAAGTGAGCTGCACATACCCAGATTTCACCCGTGACAGGTATATACTTTCTGTGGGTAAATTGAGTAAGGTGTGATGGGATGAGAAGTTGTACATGGGTAGCTGCTGGACCTCTCACGGAGAAACAAAATGTCCAATGCTGGGCCTGTAGTCTTCTATAAAGCTAAGTCAGTGCAGTGCTAAATTAAAAGCCTATTGTGTTGTTGCTAGCATGAACCAGGTGGTGTTTTGGTGAGGGTTTACAAAGGGTGTGAGTTTAGAGACCTTGAGAAGCAGGTGGAAGCACTTCATATAGGCACAAAAGTACAAATTTTGTATTATAAGATGATGAAGGTAGAGATGCACGAGCACACTGGGGAAAGAGTTTGGTTGGGGCTGGGTGTGGTGGCTCACGCCTGTAATCCCAGCACTTTGGGAGGCCGAGGCGGGTGGGTCACCTGAGGTTGGGAGTTCGAGACCAGCCTGACTAACATGGAAAAACCCTGTCTCTACTAAAAATACAAAATTAGTCCGGCGTGGTGGTGGGTGCCTGTAATCCCAGCTACTCGGGATGCTGAGGCAGGAGAATCGCTTGAACCCAGGAGGTGGAGATTACAGTGAGCCAAGATGGTGCCATTGCACTCCAGCCTGGGCAACAAGAGTGAACCACAATCTCAAAAAAAAAAAAAAAAAAAGAGTTTGGTTGGAGTGGGACGGCTCTCAAATTATATTGCAGCTATCTGAACGAGACAATGTGTACAGGAGGGGGAAGGAGCTCAAGGGGTAGGGTAGGGATGGAGTGTGGAGGAGACTGTAGAAAGAGGGATCAGCATTGAAAGAGACAGAGGTCTGAAGACAAAAGAAGATTTTGAACAGTAATAAGGGAAAATCACTTGTGTTTCAATGGTAAAGCCATTTATTGGAAAATTTGGGTATCTGCATTCTGAGATCACTAAGTGAGAATTCTATTTCTGGTTATCTCTGATATTGTGGGCAAATAATAATGTTCTTTTGTCCCGATGGTTTCCAAATTTTAACTTGAGAGATGATTCTTCATCTTCTCAGGTGTGGATAAGCAATAGAGAACTTGATGAGGCTTATTATCTTTGTTCTTTAATACAGAAATGACAATTGTATGTGAGACTATGTTTTCTTTCAAAGTATTTCTTTTGCCCTTGAATATCTATAATTTCTAATTTTCTTAATTATCTTTAAAGGCTTGAAGGTTAAATGAGGGTTCTAATACTCTAAAAATAACTGAAAGTAAAGGAAATCCTGTGTTATGAGTGGGGTTTATCCCAGTGTTTATCAAACACATGCTTATAAATCATTAGAGGCTGCAGCTCTGAGTTTACATCTTTGATGATGAATATATGTGCTGTGCATCTTGCTAACACTGCTCTAACTTTTGGATTAATTCCCGAAAATCTTTTGGGCCACAGAGACATCAAACAGAAGCAAGACTTTAGCCCATCATCCATAATTAATTAGCTGTCTTGTGGAGGAAGTTCTTTCAACTCTCTGGGATCCTTTTTTGTTCATCTGAAAAATAGGTATACATGTTAGTGAAGTAATGGCTGTGAAATTCTAAATTGCCTTGGCAAAGATAGTGCATTATATAGATACACTGTCTTTCAAACAATAGTATCAATTTTCATCTTAAAACAAAATTAATCCCATACTTTAAATGAGTTATCTATACACATATGCACATATACATACACACAGAGAAATATATTATTTTGACTAATTTAGTTTGATGCTTTTTAATATCAGATATACTAATTGGTTGATTTTCCCCATTATCTTCATAGATTGTACAGTTTAAAACATCAGCCTTGTTCTGCTTTCCTGAATATGAATTGGAGGCTTTTCTCTAGGGAAAATGATTTAACCATAGATATTCAGAATAAACATTTTCAATGTGAGGAATGAGGCTCGCATAGTAACCTGCAGATAGAATTGGAGCTGATATTTGTGTTGTGTTGATGTCCTTCATTGTAACAATGGTTAACAATCTAATAAAACATTTAATAGGTCATAATGAGTGATGGTGTGACGTGTTTAAGACGTCATGGAATTTATATCAATCTAAATTATATTTTTTACTAATATTGAATGTGTATGTTAGTATAATGATTTTATTCTATACTGTGTTCATATTTGGATGGAGAAAATGCTTCCTTGTGGGACTTGTCAGTTTAAGCAAATACTTACTTGTCTTGTCCCTAAAATAAGAGGTATAAGATACCTTCCCAATCTCTGAATATGCAGTGCTGCAGTCCTTTCCGGGTTTTCTCATTAACCCTACAGTTGAGGACTTGTGGCCGCCTACTGTGGAATAGGAAGCTAGAGAAGGAGTAAAAAGTAACCATGTGTAACTTCTGGTAGATCAGTTAGATACATTATTTAGCTGCTTTAAGGACAGGGAGAACTGTGTTAATTGGATGGATTTTTGTGATAGCCATATGGTAGGACAGGTGACTGGCATTTCTTTGCCCAAAGCAAAGGAGTTACAAGGGCTGAACCATCAGATATTATTTTGCTATCTCTTTGTATTTGTGTATGAAAGGAGGGACAGGATACTGCTTGTCTTCCATTAAAGAATAAGTTTAGAAACTAGAAACAGAGTCTTAAATAAAGATTTAGTCAATTACTCATTGCCATCTAAGAGGGTTAGACATAATCTCATTCAGGATCAGGGGATTTCTGAGTCAGAAAATGGAAAAAAAAAACTAATTTATATTCAGGTTTTAATTATTTTGCTTGTTAGGTAGCAGAACTCTGGATTTTGTTTTCTTGTATTTTGGGAAAGAGATTTGAAGAGAGAATAAATTATTTCATTTTGCTGTTCCTCAGCAGACAATTCTGCAGGTAGTTTAGCACTTTTTCCCTTCAACATTTGTTCTGTTTGGGGTGAGGAGGCTTAAAAATATTTCTTGTAGTCATATGGAGAGTAGGTGTGAAGCAATTTTCACGCTATTAACACATTTCTTGACAGAATCTCACATTGGTCAAGAAATGGTAACAATTTTCAGGGAACTGAGAAGTGCATAACCTGGAGGTGATGCATGTTCTAGAGACGATTCAGGAAATGCTCAAGAGTTATATAATATTCTCTTTAAATAACTTGGATTGTCATCAAAGAGTTTGACTGAATAGAATAACTAGAAATATGTATTTCTATGTCAATTTATGTTCAGTTTTTAAAAATATTTCCCATCATGGATCAATGCAAATGTTATGAGTCTGAACTGACAGAATAAGTTTTTGAAAGACAGAATTTGGTAAAAAGGTTAATTCTGGTGTAATGGGTATCTTTAACATAAAATAGTGAAATGCAATGTCTCATTCAGAAAATACAGATGGCTTTGAGACTGTGGCCTTAAAAGACACAGGAAGAAAATACTATTTCCACCCAACAGGATATTCTGTTGCTTTTATTTTTTTAAAATCTATCTTTCCTTTTTCATGGGCTCTCAAATATTTATCTGGGAGTAACAGGGGGCAACTTTTGCAAATATATAAGGTATCTTTTCTCATTATCAAATCCCATAAATAGTTGGAAATAAAAGCTTACCCAGAGGAGTTCTGCAGCACGTTTTTCTTTGGCACCATCTTTGGTAAAAACATAAAACAGCCTCAGATTGGTAATTTTGCACATATAATGGCTGCAGACTGGTAAAGATAGATGTGGGAAAAGTAAACCATTTATCAAAGGGCTGTTTAGTTATTTTTCCTCTTGTTGCTGGGTATTGTCACTGATTTGGTAAAAGAATCTCTGGACACTTAGGTAGTGCATTCCCTTCCAGGGAGCCATTTCTATGAGAGTAAAATCTTTTTCTGTCTCCAAGTTTGGACAAATAAAAATAGACAAAAATATACAAATGTTCCTGTACCCAGTTTCACAAATTTGAAAGAAGCTGCATTCTTCCTGGTGGCTTTGTCTTAGTAGCTTGGTGTACACAGTGGCATGGACTCATTGGACTAAAAACAGTTGGATAATCCAGACTCTTCCACTTATTTTTATTGAAGAGGGTGTAGTAGTGTGACTATTATACATAGTGTGGGCAAGTGCCTGGCATATGTATTCTACAGGTTTGGAGATTTAGACATAGCTAACAAGAGTTCATACAAAGCTAGTCAAACAAGAAAGCAAAATGGAATCTGTTTCCTCATGATCTTAATACATTGTTGGAGAAATAGAGAACCTGTGTATGAAAACAAAAGAAAGTTCTTAAAGTGTAACTTTGGCTGTGACTTTCATCAGAAATAGTGACCTGCTAGGTGAGATATAGGAGCACATTACACTGAGATTTACACAGGATTTTAAACATTTTTTTACATTGCCTTGATTTTGTCATTGTGATACTGGATGTAATATTCATTTAATCTCTTTTGTCTATTGATTGGTGTGAAACGTGTTTTGACTACTAACCTGTCCCATAATCATGACTCTTGGATGAGAGACATGAATGCAGTACTAAAGAAAGGTGGCCGGCCGGGCCTGGTGGCTCAAGTCTGTAATCTCAGCACTTTGAGAGGCCGAGGTGGGCGGATCACGAGGTCAGGAGATCGAGACCATCCTGGCTAACACAGTGAAACCCCATCTCTACTAAAAATACAAAAAGAAATCAGCCTGGCGTGGTGGCGAGCGCCTGTAGTCCCAGCTACTCGGGGGGCTGCGGCAGGAGAATGGAGTGAACCCGGGAGGCAGAGCTTGCAGTGAGCCGAGATCGCCCCACTGTACTCCAGCCTGGACCACAGAATGAGACTCAGTCTCAAGAAAAAAAAAAAAAGGTGGACTAGAGATTAGAAAATAACTTTTTTTTCCCCACTCCTGGTCTCCTAACACTTTTCCTCTTTTATCTCTAATAGTTTAATATTTTCTTAAGGAGTGTTCTATTTGATTCTTAGGATTACAGTGCCAACCACATGTGCTATGTTTTGGTCTTTAAATTCTGATCTTTTCTTTTGATTGCTTTAATTGACACTTTATTCATTTTTAAAGCTAATGACCTATTTACAAATTCTGGTAATATTGAAATGCACACAAAAAAGAAAGTGTTGACCATTCAATAGTTTTCGTCTAGAAATAAACATAATTTACATTAAAGTGAACAACTTTCTTAAGTCATTTAGACTTTTTTTTCAAGCTATGCATTCTTTTTTTTTTTTTTAATTATGCTTTAAGTTCTAGGGTACATTTGCACAACGTGCAGGTTTGTTACATATGTATACATGTGCCATGTTGGTGTGCTGCACCCATTAACTCGTCATTTACATTAGGCATTTCTCCTAATGCTATCCCTCCCCCGTACCCCCATCCCATAACAGGCCCTGGTGTGTGATGTTCCCCTTCCTGTGTCAAAGTGATCTCATTGTTCAATTCCCACCTATGAGTGAGAACATGCAGTGTTTAGTTTTCTGTTCTTGTGATAGTTTGCTGAGGATGATGGTTTCCAGCTGCATCCGTGTCCCTACAAAGGACATGAACTCATCCTTTTTTATGGCTGCATAGTATTCCATGGTGTATATGTGCCACATTTTCTTAATCCAGTCTGTCATTGATGGACATTTGGGTTGGTTCTAAGTTTTTGCTATTGTGAATAGTGCCACAATAAACATACATGTGCATGTGTCTTTATAGCAGCATGATTTATAATCCTTTAGGTATATACCCAGTAATGGGATGGCTGGGTCAAATGGTATTTCTAGTTCTAGATCCTTGAGGAATCACCACACTGTCTTCCACAATGGTTGAACTAGTTTACAGTCCCACCAACACTGTAGAAGTGTTCCTATTTCTCCACATCCTCTCCAGCACCTGTTGTTTCCTGACTTTTTAATGATTATCATTCTGACTGGTGTGAGATGGTATCTCATTGTGGTTTTGATTTGCATTTCTCTGATGGCGAGTGATGGTGAGCATTTTTTCATGTGTCTGTTGGTTGCATAAATATCTTCTTTTGAGAAGTGTCTCTTCATATCCTTTGCCCACTTTTTGATAGGGTTGTTCATTTTTTTCTTGTAAATTTGTTTTAGTTCTTTGTAGGTCCTGGATATTAGCCCTTTGTCAGATGAGTAGATTGCAAAAATTTTCTCCCATTCTGTAGGTTGCCTGTTCACTCTGATGGTAGCTTCTTTTGCTGTGCAGAAACTCTTTAGTTTAATTAGATCCCATTTGTCAAGTTTGGCTTTTGTTGCCATTGATTTTGGTGTTTTAGACATAAAGTACTTGCCCATGCCTATGTCCTGAATTGTATTGCCTAGGTTTTCTTCTAGGGTTTTTATGGTTTTAGGTCTAACATTTAAGTCTCTAATCCATCTTGAATTAATTTTTGTATAAGCTGTAATGAAGGGATCCAGTTTCAGCTTTCTACTTATGGCTAGCCGGTTTTCCCAGCATCATGTATTAAATAGGGAATCCTTTCCCCATTTCTTGTTTTTGTCAGGTTTGTCAAAGATCAGATGGTTGTAGATGTATGGTATTATTTCTGAGGGCTCTGTTCTGTTCCATTGGTCTATATCTCTGTTTTGGTACCAGTACCATGCTGTTTTGGTTACTGTAGCCTTGTATAGTTTGAAGTCAGGTAGCGTGATGCCTCCAGCTTTGTCCTTTTGACTTAGGATTGTCTTGGCAATGCAGGCTCTTCTTTGTTTCCATATGAACTTTAAAGTAGTTTTTTCCAATTCTGTGAAGAAACTCATTGGTAGTTTAATAGGGATGGAATTGAACCTATAAATCACCTTGGGTAATGTGGCCATTCTCACAATATTGATCCTTTCTATCCATGAGCATGGAATGTTCTTCCATTTGTTTGTGTCCTCTTTTATTTCATTGAGCAGTGGTTTGTGGTTCTCCTTGAAGAGGTCCTTCACATCCCTTGTAAGTTGGATTCTTAGGTATTTTATTCTCTTTGAAGCAATTGTGAATGGGAGTTCATTCATGATTTGACTCTTTGTTATTGGTGTATAAGAATGCTTGTGACTTTTGCACATTGATTTTGTATCGTGAGACTTTGCTGAAGTCGTTTATCAGCTTGAAGAGGTTTTGGGCTGAGATGATGGGGTTTTCTGAATAGACGATCATGTCATCTGCAAACAGGGACAATTTGACTTCATCTTTTCCTAATTGAATACCTTTTATTTCCTTCTCTTGCCTGATTGCCCTAGCCAGAACTTCCAACATATGTTGAATAGGAGTGGTGAGAGAGGGCATCCCTGTCTTGTGCCAGTTTTTAAGGGGAATGCTTCCAGTTTTTGCCCATTAAGTATGATATTGGCTGTGTGTTTGTCATAAATAGCTCTTATTATTTTGAGATACGTTCCATCAATACTGAATTTATTGAGAGTTTTTAACATAAAGGGCTGTTGAATTTTGTCAAAGGCCTTTTCTGCATCTATGGAGACAATCACGTGGTTTTTGTCTGTGGTTCTGTTTTTATGTTGGATTACATTTATTGATTTGCATATGTTGAACCAGCCTTGCATCCCAGGGACGAAGCCCACTTGATCATGGTGGATAAGCTTTTTGATATGCTGCTGGATTCGGTTTGCCAGTATTTCATAGAGTATTTTTGCATCGATGTTCATCAGGGATATTGGTCTAAAATTCTCTTTTTTTGTTGTGTCTCTGCCAGGCTTTGGTATCAGGATGATGTTGGCCTCATAAAATGAGTTAGGGAGGCTTCCCTCTTTTTCTATTGATTGGAATAGTTTCAGAAGGAATGGTACCAGCTCCTCCTTGTACCTCTAGTAGAATTCAGCTGTGAATACGACTGGTCCTGGACTTTTTTTGGTTGGTAGGCTATTAATTATTGTCTCAATTTCAGAGCCTGCTATTGGTCTATTCAGGGATTCAATTTCTTCCTGGTTTAGTCTTGGAAGAGAGTGTGTGTCCAGGAATGTATTCATTTCTTCTAAGTTTTCTAGTTTATTTGCGTAGAGGTGTTTATAGTATTCTCTGATGGTGGTTTGTATTTCTGTGGTGTCGGTAGTGATATCCCCTTTATCATTTTTTATTGCATCTCTTTGATTCTTCTCTCTTTTCTTCTTTGTTAATCTTGCTACTATCAATTTTGTTGATCTTTTCAAAAATCCAGCTCCTGGATTCATTGATGTTTTGAAGAATTTTTTGTGTGTGTGTGTCTGTCTCAGTTCTGCCCTGATCTTAGTTATTTCTTGCGTTCTGCTAGCTTTTAAATGTATTTGCTCTTGCTTCTCTAGTTCTTTTAATTGTGATGTTAGGGTATCAATTTTGATCTTTCCTGCTTTCTCTTGTGGGCATTTAGTGCTATAAATTTCCCTCTACACACTGCTTTAAATGTGTCCCAGAGATTCTAGTATGTTGTATCTTTGTTCTCATTGGTTTCAAAGAACATATTTATTTCTGCCTTCATTTCATTATGTACCCAGCAATCATTCAGAAGCAGGTTGCTCAGTTTCCATGTAGTTGAGCAGTTTTGATTGAGTTTCTTAGTCCTGAGTTCTAGTCTGATTGCACTGTGGTCTGAGAGACAGTTTGTTATAATTTCTGTTTTTTACATTTGCTGAGGAGTGCTTTACTTCCAACTATGTGGTCAATTTTGGAATAAGTGCAATGTGGTGCTGAGAAGAATGTATATTCTGTTGATTTGGGGTGGAAAGTTCTGTAGATGTCTATTAGGTCTGCTTGGTGCAGAGTTGAGTTCAATTCCTGGATATCCTTGTCAACTTTCTGTCTCGTTGATCTGTCTAATGTTGACAGTAGGGTGTTAACGTCTCCCATTATTATTCTGTGGAAGTCTAAGTCTCTTTGTAAGTCTCTAAGGGCTTGCTTTATGAATCTGGGTGCTCCTGTATTGGGTGCATATATATTTAGGATAGTTAACTCTTCTTGTTGAATTGATCCCTTTGCCATTATGTAATGGCCTTGTCTCTTTTGATCTTTCATGGTTTAAAGTCTGTTTTATCAGAGACTAGGATTGCAACCCCTGCCTTTTTTTGTTTTCCATTTGCTTGGTAGATCTTCCTCCATCCCTTTATTTTGAGCCTATGTATTTCTCTGCACGTGAAATGGGTCTTCTGAATACAGCAAACTGGTGGGTCTTGACTCTTTATCCAATTTTCCAGTCTATGTATTTTAATTGGACCATTTCGTCCATTTACATTTAAGGTTAATATTGTCATGTGTGAACTTGGTCCTGTCATTATGATATTAGCAGGTTATTTTGCTCGTTAGTTGATGCAGTTTATTCCTAGCATCCATGGTCTTTTTACTTTGGCATGTTTTTGCAATTGCTGGTTACTGGTTGTTCCTTTTTATGTTTAGTGCCTCCTTTAGGAGCTCTTGTAGGGCAGTCCTGGTGGTGACAAAATCTCTCAGCATTTGTTTGTCTGTAAAGGATTTTATTTCTCCTTCACTTATGAAACTTAGTTTGGCTGGATATGAAACTCTAGGTTGAAATTTATTTTTTTTTAAGAATGTTGAATATTGGCCCCCACTCTCTTCTGGCTTGTAGAGTTTCTGCCGAGACATCTGCTGTTAGTCTGATGGGCTTCCCTTTGTGGATAACCCGACCTTTCTCACTGGCTGCCCTTAACATTTTTTCCTTCATTTCAACTTTGGTGAATCTGACAATTATGTGTCTTGGAGTTGCCCTTCTCGAGGAGTATCTTTGTGACATTCTCTGTATTTCCTGAATTTGAATGTTGGCCTGCCTTGCTATGTCGGGGAATTTCCTCAACTATATCCTGCAGAGTGTTTTCCAGCTTGGTTCCATTCTCCCCATCACTTTCAGGTACACCAATCATATGTAGATTTGGTCTTTTCACATAATCCCATATTTCTTGGAGACTTTGTTCATTTCTTTTTACTCTTTTTTCTCCAGACTTGTCTTCTTGCTTCATTTCATTCATTTGATCTTCAATCGCTGATACTCTTTCTTCCAGTTGATTGAGTTGTTTACTGAAGCTTGTGCATTTGTCACGTAGTTCTCGTGTCATGGTTTTCATTTCTATCAGGTCGTTTATGGACTTCTTTGAATTGGTTATTCTAGTTATCCATTTGTCAAATCTTTTTTCAAGGTTTTCAGTTTATTTGCTCT
This sequence comes from Piliocolobus tephrosceles, assembly GCF_002776525.5. Lineage (NCBI taxonomy): Eukaryota > Metazoa > Chordata > Mammalia > Primates > Cercopithecidae > Piliocolobus > Piliocolobus tephrosceles. Next base: position 158,292,834 of record NC_045436.1, on the reverse strand, counting down.
GGGTTCGTAGTTCCTCTAGCTCTGAGAAGTTTGATCGACTGAAGCCTTCTTCTCTCAACTCGTCAAAGTCATTCTGTATCCAGCTTTGTTTCGTTGCTGGTGAGGAGCTGTGTTCCTTTGGAAGGGGAGAGGCACTCTGATTTTTTGCACTGCTTTTTCCCCATCTTTGTGGTTTTATCTACCTTTGGTCTTTGATGATGGTGACGCGCAGATGGGGTTTTGGTGTGGATGTCCTTTCTGTTTGTTAGTTTTCCTTCCAACAGTCAGTACCCTCAGCTGCAGGTCTGTTGGAGTTTGCTTGAGGTCCACTCCAGTTAGGCTAGTCCCAGTTAGGCTCTCCCAGTTAGGTTACTCAGGGGTCAGAGACCCACTTGAGCAGGCAGTCTGTCCATTTTCTCAGATCTCAACCTCTGTGCTGGGAGAATCACTACTCTCTTCAAAGCTGTCAGACAGGGACATTTACATCTTCAGAGGTTTCTGCTGCTTTTTTTTTTAGCTATGCCGTGTCACCAGAGTTGGAGTCTACAGAGGCAGGCAGGCCTCCTTGAGCTGCGGTGGGCTCCACCCAGTTCGAGCTTCTGGGCCTCTTTGTTTACCTACTTAAGCCTCAGCAATGGCGGGTGCTCCTCCCCCAGCCTCGCTGCCACCTTGCAGTTAGATCTCAGACAGCTGTGCTAGCAATGAGGGAGGCTCTGTGGGCGTGGGACCCTCTGAGCCAGGTGCGGCATATAATCTCCTGGTGTGCCCTTTGCTAAGACCCTTGGTAAAGCGCAGTATTAAGGTGGGAGTGACCAGATTTTCCACGTGTTGTGTGTCATGGTTTCCCTTGGCTAGGAAAAGGAATTCCCTTCCCCCTTGTGTTTCCCGGGTGTGGTGATGCCTCACCCTGCTTGGGCTCTTGCTCCTTGGGCTGCATGCACTGTCCTGCACCAACTGACCAACTCTCCCCAATGAGATGAACCCGGTACCTCAGTTGGAAATGCAGAAATCACCCGTCTTCTGTGTCGCTCACGCTGGGAGCCGGGGGCTGGAGCTGTTCCTATTTGGCCATCTTGGCCCATGATAGGTTTTCTATGCCTTCTAACTTATCAAGGGTGATACTATATTGAGTTAGTGGACAGCCAACTTAAAAAATGAAATAGAACGGAATAGAAAATGTCATAAATCAGAATGCATGTAATATGAATAAATGTATTAATGAAAGTCTTCTTTTAATTGTTTGCTTGTGTGTATATGAGTGTGTATGTGTTTGTGTGTCTACCATTTGATGTAAACCTTATTTCTTTCTGCAGTTCATAATCAAATAAGTTTGAAATCTAATGACTTAGGCAGTGGTTTCAACAGATGAAATCCTGTCTTAATATGAGAGACCAGAAACGGATACCCCAGTTATGGATAATTACAGTTGAAAATAAGATAAGATGAGAGCCTAGAAAGGAAAAAGAGAACAAGGGTAAGATAAATAATGGGAAGAACACAGAGAAAGGAACTGAGATAATAGATTTGTGCTTAAAGGCTGTTGCTGAAGACACTCTTCTGCTCTTGACTCATTTGAGCATTTGTGATATAAGACAGGCAATGAAAACAGAGTTCTACAAGACTAGGGATGGCCTTTACACAGTGAAATGGGAGATGGTCTGAGATATGACTGCAGCATCTCCTCTCCCTTCGAAAAAAGAAAGCACAGAGAATGGACTGTGGGCTTTATTCCCTTTGTAAAGCCTTGTACCCCTTAAGAAATGCACTGACTTCTAGGTTAGGCCATATCCGAAGTGCATAGCAGTCATTATTTCTCCCTGTTTGAACCATTTAACCCCTCTGTGACTCAGGTTTTCCATGAGTTGGAAACTGAGGTGTTGGATAACATGCCTCAAAATTCCCTTCTAATCTTTAGAGTTATGTTTTATGTGGAGATGACTGAAAGAGCAACAACAAAAGCAACAACACATTTTGATAGGAAGATAGTGGTAGCAAGTAGAATGTAGAGACACATGTATAGGTGGGATGATATTGGAGCTCAGAGTTCAAAATCAGCTTCCTGCTTCAAAAATTTTCCAAAGTCTGACTGAGAAAAAGTATAATACAATACTAATACCACTTATTAATTATTTGCTATTTTCCAGATGTAATGCTTACCTCTTACATTTTTCATTCAGTCAATAACTTCCATGTCATAAATATGATTCATATCATAGGTATGAATTTAACAATAACTTCCATATCTATGATATGATTAGCCTTGCGTAAATATCTAGGACAGAAGGTAACTAAGTGATTAATTAACAGAGTCAGAGTCCAAATCTAGCTTTGTGTGATTATAAATCCTTTGCTCTTCCCTGTTATATCATGCCAAGTTCATTTTTTGAAGCCTAATTAGGAATAGCTTTCAGGTTATTGAGATTCTGTACTGATTATCTCAATATTCAAAATTCTAAAGCATTTGCTTTGTAATGGTCATATGCAGTGACTAATGTAATATGAGGCACAGAGGGTAAAGAGTCAGAAAATATGGTCTTCAACGTCAGTTCCATCTATTATTAGGGAGAGCTTTGGTGAGCTGCATAAACCCCTAGTTACAATTATTTTTTAATCTTTAAAAGACAGTAAAAATCAGTTTTTAAAACTTGTTTTGTGTGCCTCAGGATTGTAACTGTGATAAAGCAAATTCATTTACTTGAAATCATTTTGTATTGTATAAAGCAATGGATAAATGAATAGCATACCATTTAATTAATTCTTGGATTTACTCATGTTCTGCAGCAGGAGAGAAGCTCTATAAAATGATGAGACAAAAATTGTTAAGATTTTTTATTTTAAATTTTGCATCTATATAAAATAATAATAGAAACCATGTCAATTGTTAAAATAGAAAGATAGTTGCATTATAAACATTCAAGTGAGAAACACTGAATGTTTATATGAGGTGGTCTGAGGAAAGTTGCCTGATAGGCTGTGCTCTGAGATTAAAACAGAAACACAACGAGAATCAGTAAGACCCGGAATGGGAAGATTGAGATCAGGTGACTTGGATGGCCGATGGCAGAGCAGTTTGAAAAAAGGCAAGCAAGATAAAAGATACAGAATCAAAGCAGGAACTGTTTATCCTCAAAGATGAGGTGTAATGGCATTTTGACCATGAAAGATGTGGTTGTTGTTATATGGAAAAAAAATCCATAAAGGCCTTTAAGCCAACATGTTATTGTAGGACAAGAGAGAAACAAGTTGTGAATTTTATTGAAAGAGGTTTGAAAAAGAAAATCAATTTTTTTTTTTTTTTAATCAAGTGCTGGTTCTCCCTCTCTTTGTATTCTGTATGAAGTACTAGCTATGTGTCTAAACTCTACGCAGGGTCATAAGAAGATCAAGCTTTGAGTACTTGTGTTGGTAGAAGAAGTTGGGCAAATTCCATCCTTTTTTTTTTTTTATAAAAATGAAAATTGCCTTGTTAGACTGAATTTTGAAAATCAAGTTACCAGGGCTACATTAGACCATTTTTAATAACTTTGAAAAATAAGATACAGAACGCAAAAAACCATGGAGCATTTAGAAAGTTTTAATGCAAAATGCTTTAGAAATTAAAAATCAGGATTCATAGTAGGTACAAAGATGGTTTTATTTATATTTTAGTGGGTAAGAAAAGATACTCACTGGCAAATCAAATAGGGGCATGACATAGAAAATAGTTTAGCTAGTGAAATGATGTGGCTATTTTATGATAGACACAATATCAGGTGAGAAAAAAGGTATTTAAGAGAGCATTGCTTTTAAAAATAATTTTACAACTATAAGCCACTTTCACTACTAATATAGATAATTATAATAATGTATCAAAAATAGCTCACTTATTATCTTCTGTGTATAAAATTTTGTAAAAATATTTTGCATGTACTAGGTCTATTTATCACAACACAGAGAATTCATATTTTTTGTTTATAAAACCAGTTCATATTTCTTGTTTACTTTTAATGAGCAACCTGAGGCTGGATCAGGTAGTGTTTTAGTTTGCCCAGTTACATTGCTAGATTCTGTAAATGTCTAAGCCAGGGAACAAAACTTTTTCTCTTTATGTTCAAAGACCATAGGTTTTGTTGTTGCTGTTGTTTTGGCTGTACATTCTACTTTCAAAGAAAGCAGAAAGTCATGTGTTTGTAAAGAAAGTAACAATAATGTCTTGTGTGCAAAAGGCCTGGTGTTGAGGGGCAGGGACCTTAAATGCTAGCCTTGTGTGTTTCCTAGCTAGTGCTTAACTTGGGTGAATAATGTAACTGCTCTGTAAGAGTGTCAATTTAGCATAATGCTCTCTGCCCTCAAGCAGTACAAGTGCATAGTTCTAGGAAAAGCCTATTTGAATCATCACATGCATAAACTCACATTTCTGAAACAGGCCTTAGTGATGAGAAAAATGGCATTGATTTCCAGTTTTAAAGTGAAAATAGTGCACAACTTGTGGTTCCAGGTTGATGATAGATGATAAAAACTGATAACCCTCCAGAATTAAACCCTCCAGCGCTTAGAAATGTTGCAAAAAGTTTAACAAAATGTATATTAAATGTCACCTGAGCTGGAAATAAAGGAAGAAAAGGAAGAAAAATAGGAAGAAAGAAAAGAAACTCTATGACTGCCTCAAACCAAGAGAGAAATGAAGGCCAGGGCAATTAAAATTTGAGCTTAGGTTATAGCTGCACTTGGGGTAAGGATAGGTGCGTGTAGATGTAATTGTTTGTATTTTTTTTTACCAGTAGGATCGGGTTTTAATGCTGATTTCGGGGACAGAAAACTAAGACACAGACTTATACCAGGCAGGGGGATAAAAGCAAAACCTTTGTGTTTTCACTTTCAGTAAAATGTAGACTAAAAATCCACCCCCCACTTTGCGGAGGTGACTGAAAACCACAGTTACAACAAAGATTTTTTTTTTTTTTTTTGAAATCTGTAGTTTATCTGCTTTGCCATTTAGTTAGCTAAAAAGAAGTCCAACTTGAGACTTAGAAAACCTATGTTTATACCTCCTTTAGATTTGTGGTTTGATTTTATACTGTCTGTGTGTTTTTAAAGCTCTTAGAACAAGGAGTGGGACAGAGGAAGAGGGAAAGAGACAAAAGGAGGGAGTGAAAAAGAAGGAGAAACTGAGAGAGAGAGGGAGGGTGTCAAGAAGGCAGAGGAGGTAAAATGTGAAACTTCTGTGGGATTAGCAGAAGCAAATAAATGTAAAATTTATCTTGACAGGCATTCCCAAAGGGATTCCCAGCCTAAGAACTTAATGTAATAGAAATACATTCAGAAAGTCAATATAAAGTAAGCAAGCACACAATTATGAAAGAAGGATTTGAAACACTAACATAAGAGAGAATACGATGAAAGAAAAATAGATTTGAAAAATATTGAAAGAGACCTTCTATAAATTAAAAAATCTTAATTTTACAAATGACATTGTTGAAGAGTTATTAGTGAAATGGAAGTAGATTATACAAAATGAAAAATATTAAAGAAAGAAAATGTAAGAAGACTGAGGTCCAAGGAATAAAAATTTAGAAGATGCAACATATTTCTAATAGTTCCAGGGGGAAATATTGTATTCTGAATATACTTCAGGAAATCTTTACAGAAATCAGAGTTGACAATTTTCCAGAGCTGATTAAAGACAGGGATTCTTCATTATAAAAAATACCCAGTAAATGCTGACAAAAACTGATTAAAATAATTCTATTTCCAGACAATATCAGTGTACTCCTGCAAACACCAAAGTCAAAGATAATGTTTCAAAAGCAGCCAGAAAGAACATTCAGCCTACCCATCAAGACAATTATTACATTGAAAACAGGCATGTGAAGACCATTGCATTGATTTACAACAAAGAGGCAATGCTATGCTAGCCTCAAAGGGACAAGAAAACAAATAAATCTGTCAATTCTATGCAGCAAAATACGTGTTCAGGAAGAAGGGCTTTCTTAGGTTGGTTTCTGAAGTAGTAAGTCCTGGGATAAGGATCTATGAGAAAGTGATTTATTAGGAAGTGCTACCAGGATAAATTGGTGGAAGTGGTAATGAAAGCAAGCTTTAAAAAATGCTAATAAGCAAGCTTTATTATATCCATATACGTAGGAATAATTACTAAACCAGAAGGTAACAGACCTAAATATGAAAGTTAACAAAAATCTTTGAGAATAAAACGTTGGAAAATATCTTCATATCTTTGGGTGAGTTTTTTAAACAGATCACAAAATATAACAACTATAAATAAAAAATTTGAATACATTTGACTTGAAACTAAGAACACACGTTCATTAAAAGCAATGACTGATGGAAACTCAAACTACACACTAGGAGCATACATTTTCAGGGCATATGTAACAAATAATTTGCACCAGAATATATAGCACTCCAAAAATCAGTAACAAATAATTGTTTTTCTAAAGACATTCTTAAAAGCATGAGATGTTCTTCTTCATTATTGCTAGATATATTGTGTAATTTATCTTATTTTCTAGAATTTAGTCAGATGATCACACAGCTGCCAGTGCTGGGGAGAAAAGTTCAGTTCCCTTTGTCGGTATAAAATTAAGCATTTTCTTACAGATAAAATTAAACATTTTCTTACTGAGCAAGTCAGGGAATATATATTGAATTTGATCGTTAATACATGATGGCTCACACCTGTAATCCCAGCACTTTGGGAGGCCAAGGTGGGCAGATCATTGGAGGTCAGAAGTTCAAGATCACCCTGGCCAACATGGTGAAACCCCATCTCTACTAAAAATACAGAAAAATGAGCCCGGTGTGGTGATGTGTACCTGTAATCCCAGCTACCTGGGAGGCTGAGGCATGACAATTGATTGAACCCAGTAGGCAGAGGTTGCAGTGAGCCAAGATCACGCCACTGCACTCCAGCCTGGGTGACAGAGTGAGACCCTGTCTCAAAACAAACAAACAACAAACAAACAAACAAACAAAAGTTACTAATCCCTGCAGCACAATTTGAATGTACAAAGTGCGACAACATTATTCAACAAAGGTACTGAAGATGGCTTCTGTGCTTCACTTTTTTCTAGATTCTGGATGTGAAAGGGGTCTTAGAGATTGAAAGCTGAAAAAAGATGTTGTCTCTGTACTCAAGGAGCTGATAGTCTAGTAGGGAAAGATAAAGATGCACAAATATCCTTAACATGTTTTTCACTAAGATGAACTGATGTATGAGTTCAGAGGTGGAAAAGACTGTTCCCAGAAGATTGTTGGATAGCTTCGCAGATACAGCTATTTTAAGGTACAGGAAACTCATGGGCACAGTCATGGAGCTGGAAAATTTCTAAGTAACTATAGAGAAAATTAAGTAATTCAGTTTGCCTAGAGTGCAGTATATAAATTAGAGAAATTGAGTTAAAATCTGGAAGGGCAGAATGTGATGTGAGTGTAGCAGGTCTTAACAGTCAAACTTTGGCCTTTCCTCACTATGAATGAGAATCCATAAAAATTCTCAGGCATGATTCTTAATTTTGTTTGTATATGGCTGGGTGGCAGGTTGAATTTGTTACTGTGTCGTGTGCGCATTTCATACTGGAAGTCACATACTAAAAATACCTTTAAGATTAATTAATTAATTTGTGTTTCATACTCCAGGCAAATTTGTGTTTTCACAAATTCTAGAAATTCTTCTAGAAATATACTAGAAGGTAGAGTCCCCAATTATACACACATATGCCTATATGTATATAGTATATAGTAAATATGTATACACACATACAAGGGAGGGAAATAAATAAAAAACAACAGTCCCATAGGCTTAATAATACATATATTTCAAGACAGAAAGAAAGAACCAGTAAAAATAGAGGAGATGGAAGAAAGAATAGTAAACAAAACAGCAGAAAACAAGTCACGGTAAACAAAAAAGAAAGATCTATCTCCAAACCTAGCCTGTGACAATCATGAGAAGCCTAAAAATCATATTAGTTTGCAAAGATGTTCGCAGCTCATGACTATTCTCCATATGCTTAACCTTTAGACTTCATTGTTCTTCCATCTTATTCCTTCCAAGTCCTTTACCTCTCAGCCAAGCCATTCACCAATGTTCATGAGTCTATGTACATTCTGAACAACGGACACTTGTCTTTCCACACAAAGAGGATGGCCTGGTTAACCATCCGAATTGCTGTCCAATGAGGTGATTTCCTTTCACTGCTGTTTTTAGGGGCACCCTGAAAAAGGTTGGAAGGCCGCCAAGTCCATTTAAAAGCAAGTCACTGGTTTAACAGTGGGGGATGACCTGGGTGCCGTGGCCACCGGCTAATAACCTTTCACCCTGCTCATGTGGAATCCTGAAGGTGCCACTTCAATACTATAATGGATTACTTCTGGATACACCTGACCTTATGAAACAGTGGGCCTGGAAAAAGCCAGGTGTGATGTTCAGTTTTATGTGTCAGCTTGGCTAAGCAATAGTCCCTAGTTATTCATTCAAAGTATTTTGTAGATGTAATGTAGATTTACAATCAGTTCACTTTAAGGGAATTATTATAGATAATCTGGGTCAGTTTGATTCAATCAATTCAAGGCTTTAAGAGAAAAATTGTGCTTTTCCTGAAGAGGAAGAAATTCCATTTGCGGGCCAAAGCCTCAGCTTCATCCTGAGTTTCTAGCTCGCCCTTCCTGATAGCCTGGCTTGTGGCTCTGCCGTCTATATACATACATAATGTATGTATGTTTATATGTATCATAGAGACTGGTTATGTTTCTTTAGTGAAACCCTAACTGATACATCACGTCATGATTGGAAAATGATGGAAATTCAAACCTCATGGTAAAGTGGTTTCCTGTGGTCCAGTACCCCATAACTTTGAGGGCTGGGGATTGAGCAATGGACTGTTTTTCAACAGGTGTATAATTCTCTGCTACAGGTGGCATGGCCTTTCTCCAGAACTTTGTCTATGCTGTGATTCTTTTTATAGGGCCTGCCATACACTCCATACAACCTCTTTTCCCAACACAAATACCTCGAATACTTCCCTACTAGGTCATATGACCAAAGTGACAGAGGTTTATGCATGTCAGTCTGAAAGCATGTTCCTCCTAGATTCTACTAAAATTTGGAAGCATTTTAAATTACTTTGTCTATAAATCATAGTGGTATTCCCATAGATAGAATACCCTACCCCTGAAACGTAAAGATGCTTAATAGGTATTTGTGCTTCATTCTTAGTTTTGGGAGGTGCAAAATGCAAACATTTATCTTTTACACTGGAGAAATTATCATGGCATCCCAGGATTCCAGACCTGCCCCAAACCTTACTGATAATAATCAGCTTCTAAATGTTTGTAAAGATTCGTTCCTGTCTTCTACAGTGTATTTGTCTTCTAAGGCTTCCTACATTTTTGACATTTCTTGTTCAGCTGGTCCCATTAAAGGGAGGTCGTCTATCTGTGGGACTTCCACAAAGTCCTGTTCCCATTGGACTATTTGTGACAGAGCAGTAGTACTATCATAAGCCTGTGACAAAAAGGTGTATTGTTATCTGTTCTAAATGGACACTTGCAAGTACTATTCCTGATCTGCATTTTTGTTAGGGATGGAATAGTATTTATTTTTACCATGAATGGCTGCTGATCATTTATCTGATTCCATATTAATATGCTTTAGTACAGATTTCTCATTCCATGCAACAGCTACAATTAGCATTGCTACATGGTGGAGATGGCAATATTGGATGCTGTCCTCCAGGATCCATCTGGCTTTTTCTGTGAGTCAGAAACTTGATTTGAATGGAGATATAATGAACATCATCACCCCAAGGATAGCCCTAGCCTCTTCCATTCTTTCCAGGACATGATATTATTTTTTTATGTTTCTATTTTGGCTGGTGGAAGGGTGCTTTTGGAAGCTGCCAGTTGACTTTCTCACTATGATGATTCTTACTCCACAGAACAGGGAAGCAATGTGGGGCCTGACATCTATCAACTATGAGTACATCCATTCAATTTTACATTTGGGAACTAGGAGAATTACTACTAGGAACTAGGAGAATTACTACTAGGTGAAGTGGACCCACTGTAAGCAACATTTGGCCAGGATTCCATTTATTACCCAGCCTTCATAATGCCCCCACTCTAACAAAGAAGCCTTATGATGCTTTGGGTTGTTAGTTATAAATGCCAGTGTAGGCCTCATGTATGACTGTCTTCAATATCTTTGGGTGTTCTGCTTTCCCCACTGTATAGTTCCTGAAGTCAATAACTGTAGTTTCCTTTGAGGAAGGAATCGGAGAATAACATCCACACGTGTGTGTCATGGTGTTACAAAGTCCTTCCTTCTGAAAACTCAACAGCTTCAGTACACAGGTTCTTGGTTTGAAAACTGGCTGAAATTTAGAAACTAGGCAAAGAGTTGCAACTTTTTATTCGGGTGACTACTCTAAGATTCCTGATCATCAATCCTAATTTCTTTTGTTTTCATAGTTTGAGGGTCACCTGTCTATCTTGCTCGTAGGCACAGCATGCACTATTACCTAATTGCATAGCTCCTCATACTTTATACAGAAACTCTATTGGGACAGCAAACCTGCTAGTGATAAGAGTTCAACCTTCTTTGAGATTCTGCTACTTTTGTAATTAAATGTGATTCTTCTGTCTTCAGCCTTCAGAAGGTGGGAGTCTCTTTATATGCTGCTGAGTAGAAACTCTTAGGATTTAATTGTTGATTAATCGTCTTAGTTTTTTACTCCAAGTCATCTGTTTCCCTTAAAATAGTGATCCAAGTCCATTTGTCTTACAAAGACTATTTTGATGTGCTTCTTAAAAGGCTGATATATTACTTCTATCAGTGCATTCCCTTCCAGTGCATACCAATTCCTAGCAGTAAACATTTCAATGAATTTCATCACCACTTTGTGCCAAGAAATATCAGCGCTCTGCCAGCCAACAGGTGATGCAGTCTGCTTTCTTGGACCACATCTGGCTTCAACCATTGCAGGTTGTGCTTTTCTGCATCTGAGACAGATGTTTGCACAAGAAATTTCCCTGGTAGTGCTCTTC
>NC_045436.1:157797753-157946319 GCF_002776525.5 Piliocolobus tephrosceles | reverse complement strand
GATGGACATTTGGGTTGATTCCAAGTCTTTGCTATTGTGAATAGTGCCGCAATAAACATACGTGTGCATGTGTCTTTGTAGTAGCATAATTTATAATCGTTTGGGTATATACCCAGTAGTGGGATGGCTGGGTCATATGGTACATCTAGTTCTAGATCCTTGAGGAATCGCCATACTGTTTTCCATAATGGTTGAACTAGTTTACAATCCCACCAACAGTGTAAAAGTGTTCCTATTTCTCCACATCCTCTCCAACACCTGTTGTTTCCTGATTTTTTAATGATTGCCATTCTAACTGGTGTGAGATGGTATCTCATTGTGGTTTTGATTTGCATTTCTCTGATGGCCAGTGATGATGAGCATTTTTTCATGTGTCTGTTGGCTGTCTGAATGTCTTCTTTTGAGAAATGTCTGTTCATATCCTTTCCCCACTTTTGGATGGGGTTGTTTGTTTTTTACTTGTATATTTGCTTGAGTTCTTTGTAGATTCTGGAAATGAGCCCTTTGTCAGATGAGTAGATTGCAAAAATTTTCTCCCATTCTGTAGGTTGCCTGTTCACTCTGATGGTAGTTTCTTTTGCTGTGCAGAAGCTCTTTAGTTTAATGAGATCCCATTTGTCAATTTTGGCTTTTGCTGCCGTTGCTTTTGGTGTTTTAGACATGAAGTCCTTGCCCATGCCTATGTCCTGAATGGTACTACCTAGATTTTCTTCTAGGGTTTTTATGGTATTAGGTCTAACATTTAAGTCTCTAATCCATCTTGAATTAATCTTCGTATAAGGAGTAAGGAAAGGATCCAGTTTCAGCTTTCTACTTATGGCTAGCCAATTTTCCCAGCACCATTTATTAAATAGGGAATCCTTTCCCCATTTCTTGTTTTTCTCAGGTTTGTCAAATATCAGATGGTTGTAGATGTGTGGCATTATTTCTGAAGGCTCCGTTCTGTTCCATTGGTCTATATCTCTGTTTTGGTACCAGTACCATGCTGTTTTGGTTACTGTAGCCTTGTAGTATAGTTTGAAGTCAGGTAGCGTGACGCCTCCGGATTTGTCCTTTTGACTTAGGATTGTCTTGGCAATACGGGCTCTTTTTTGGTTCCATATGAACTTTAAAGCAGTTTTTTCCAATTCGGTGAAGAAACTCATTGGTAGCTTGATGGGGATGGCATTGAATCTATAAATTACCTTGGGCAGTATGGCCATTTTCACAATATTGATTCTGCCTATCCATGAGCATGGTATGTTCTTCCATTTGTTTGTGTCCTCTTTGATTTCACTGAGCAGTGGTTTGTAGTTCTCCTTGAAGAGGTCCTTTACATCCCTTGTAAGTTGGATTCCTAGGTATTTTATTCTCTTTGAAGCAATTGTGAATGGAAGTTCATTCCTGATTTGGCTCTCTGCTTGTCTGTTACTGGTGTATAAGAATGCTTGTGATTTTTGCACATTAATTTTGTATCCTGAGACTTTGCTGAAGTTGCTTATCAGCTTAAGAAGATTTTGGGCTGAGACGATGGGGTTTTCTAAATACACAATCATGTCATCTGCAAACAGGGACAATTTGACTTCCTCTTTTCCTAACTGAATACCCTTGATTTCTTTCTCTTGCCTGATTGCCCTAGCCAGAACTTCCAACACTATGTTGAATAGGAGTGGTGAGAGAGGGCATCCCTGTCTTGTGCCAGTTTTCAAAGGGAACTTTTCCAGTTTTTGCCCATTCAGTATGATATTAGCTGTGGGTTTGTCATAAATAGCTCTTATTATTTTGAGGTACGTTCCATCAATACCGAATTTGTTGAGCGTTTTTAGCATGAAGGGCTGTTGAATTTTGTCAAAAGCCTTTTCTGCATCTATTGAGATAATCATGTGGTTCTTGTCTTTGGTTCTGTTGATATGCTGGATTACGTTGATTGATTTGCGAATGTTGAACCAGCCTTGCATCCCAGGGATGAAGCCCACTTGATCATGGTGGATAAGCTTTTTGATGTGCTGCTGAATCCGGTTTGCCAGGATTTTATTGAGGATTTTTGCATCGATGTTCATCAGGGAGATTGGTCTAAAATTCTCTTTTTTTGTTGTGTCTCTGCCAGGCTTTGGTATCAGGATGATGCTGGCCTCATAAAATGAGTTAGGGAGGATTCCCTCTTTTTCTATTGATTGGAATAGTTTCAGAAGGAATGGTACCAGCTCCTCCTTGTACCTCTGGTAGAATTCAGCTGTGAATCCATCTGGTCCTGGGCTTTTTTTGGTGGGCAGGCTATTAATTGTTGCCTCAATTTCAGAGGCTGCTATTGGTCGATTCAGGGATTCAATTTCTTCCTGGTTTAGTCTTGGAAGAGTGTACGTGTCCAGGAAATTATCCATTTCTTCTAGATTTTCTAGTTGATTTGCATAGAGGTGTTTATAGTATTCTCTGATGGTAGTTTGTATTTCTGTGGGGTCGGTGGTGATATCCCCTTTATCATTTTTTATTGCGTCTATTTGATTCCTCTCTCTTTTCTTCTTTATTAATCTTGCTAGCGGTCTGTCAATTTTGTTGATCTTTTCAAAAAACCAACTCCTGGATTCATTGATTTTTTGGAGGGTTTTTTGTGTCTCTATCTCCTTCAGTTCTGCTCTGATCTTAGTTATTTCTTGCTTTCTGCTAGCTTTTGAATGTGTTTGCTCTTGCCTCTCTAGTTCTTTTAATTGTGATGTTAGAGTGTCAATTTTAGATCTTTCCTGCTTTCTCTTGTGGGCACTTAGTGCTATCAATTTCCCTCTACATACTGCTTTAAATGTGTCCCAGAGATTCTGGTATGTTGTATCTTTGTTCTCATTGGATTCAAAGAACATCTTTATTTCTGCTTTCATTTCGTTATGTACCCAGTAGTCATTCAGGAGCAGGTTGTTCAGTTTCCATGTAGTTGAGCGGTTTTGATTGAATTTCTTAGTCCTGAGTTCTAGTTTGATTGCACTGTGGTCAGAGAGACAGTTTGTTATAATTTCTGTTCTTTTACATTTGCTGAGGAGTGCTTTACTTCCAATTATGTGGTCAATTTTGGAATAAGTGTGATGTGGTGCTGAGAAGAATGTATATTCTGTTGACTTGGGGTGGAGAGTTCTATAGATGTCTATTAGGTCCGCTTGGTGGAGAGATGAGTTCAATTCCTGGATATCCTTGTTAACTTTCTGTCTCGTTGATCTGTCTAATGTTGACAGTGGAGTGTTGAAGTCTCCCATTATTATTGTATGGGAGTCTAAGTCTCTTTGTAAGTCTCTAAGGACTTGCTTTATGAATCTGGGTGCTCCTGTATTAGGTGCATATATATTTAGGATAGTTAGCTCTTCCTGTTGGATTGATCCCTTTACCATTATGTAATGGCCTTCTTTGTCTCTTTTGATCTTTGATGGTTTAAAGTCTGTTTTATCAGAGACTAGGATTGCAACCCCTGCTTTTTTTTGTTCTCCATTTGCTTGGTAGATCTTCCTCCATCCTTTTATTTTGAGCCTATGTATGTCTCTGCATGTGAGATGGGTCTCCTGAAGACAGCAGACTGATGGGTCTTGACTCTTTATCCAGTTTGCCAGTCTGTGTCTTTTAATTGGAGCATTTAGTCCATTTACATTTAAGGTTAATATTGTTATGTGTGATCTTGATCCTGCCATTATGATATTAACTGGTTATTTTGCTCATTAGTTGATGCAGTTTCTTCCTAGGCTCGATGGTCTTTACATTTTGGCATGTTTTTGCAGTGGCTGGTACCAGTTGTTCCTTTCCATGTTTAGGGCTTCCTTCAGGGTCTCTTGTAAGGCAGGCCTGGTGGTGACAAAATCTCTAAGCATTTGCTTATCTGTAAAGAATTTTATTTCTCCTTCACTGATGAAACTTAGTTTGGCTGGATATGAAATTCTGGGTTTAAAATTCTTTTCTTTAAGAACGTTGAATATTGGCCCCCACTCTCTTCTGGCTTGTAGAGTTTCTGCCGAGAGATCTGCTGTCAGTCTGATGGGCTTCCCTTTGTGGGTAACCCGACCTTTCTCTCTGGCTGCCCTTAAGATTTTTTCCTTCATTTCAACTTTGGTGAATCTGGCAATTATGTGTCTTGGAGTTGCTCTTCTGGAGGAGTATCTTTGTGGCGTTCTCTGTATTTCCTGAATTTGAATGTTGGCCTGCCCTGCTAGGTTGGGGAAGTTCTCCTGGATGATATCCTGTAGAGTGTTTTCCAATTTGGTTCCATTTTCCGCCTCACTTTCAGGCACCCCAATCAGACGTAGATTTGGTCTTTTGACATAATCCCATACTTCTTGCAGGCTTTGTTCATTTCTTTTTCTTCTTTTTTCTTTTGGTTTCTCTTCTCGCTTCATTTCATTCATTTGATCCTCAATCGCTGATACTCTTTCTTCCAGTTGATCGAGTCGGTTACTGAAGCTTGTGCATTTGTCACGTATTTCTCGTGTCATGGTTTTCATCTCTGTCATTTCGTTTATGACCTTCTCTGCATTAATTAGTCTAGCTGTCAATTCTTCCACTTTTTTTTCAAGATTTTTAGTTTCTTTGCGCTGGGTACGTAATTCCTCCTTTAGCTCTGAGAGGTTTGATGGACTGAAGCCTTCTTCTCTCATCTCATCAAAATCATTCTCTGACCAGCTTTGATCCGTTGCTGGCGATGGGCTGTGCTCCTTTGCAGGAGGAGATGCGCTCTTATTTTTTGAATTTCCAGCTTTTCTGCCCTGCTTTTTCCCCATCTTTGTGGTTTTATCTGTCACTGGTCTTTGATGATGGTGACGTACTGATGGGGTTTTGATATAGGTGTCCTTCCTGTTTGATAGGTTTCCTTCTGACTGTCAGGACCCTCAGCTATAGGTCTGTTGGAGATTGCTTGAGGTCCACTCCAGACCCTGTTTGCCTGGGTATCAGCAGCAGAGGTTGCAGAAGATAGAATATTGCTGAACAGCGAGTGCACCTGTCTGATTCTTGCTTTGGAAGCTTCCTCTCAGGGGTGTACTCCACCCTGTGAGGTGTGGGGTGTCAGACTGCCCCTAGTGGGGGATGTCTCCCAGTTAGGCTACTCAGGGGTCAGTGACCCACCTGAGCAGGCAGACTGCCCCTTCTCAGATCTCAACCTCCGTGTTGGGAGATCCACTGCTCTCTTCAAAGCTGTCAGACAGAGTCGTTCGCATTTCACAGGCTTCTACTCCTTTAGCTGAGCCCTGTCCCCAGAGGCGGAGTCTACAGAGACAGGCAGGTTTCCTTGAGCTGCTGTGAGCTCCACCCAGTTCCAGCTTCCCAGCGGCTTTAGTTACCTACTTAAGCCTCAGCGATGGCGGGCGCCCCTCCCCCAGCCTCGCTGCTGCCTTGCGGTTAGATTGCCGCAGACTGCTGTGTTAGCAAGGAGAGAGGCTCCGTGGGCGTGGGACCCTCCCGGCCAGGTGTGGGATACAATCTCCGGTGTGCTGGTGTTACAGCGCAGTATTGGGGTGGGAGTTACCCGATTTTCCAGGTGTTGTGTGTCTCAGTTCCCCTGGCTAGGAAAAGGGACTCCCTTCCCCCTCGCGCTTCCCAGGTGAGGTGATGCCTCGCCCTGCTTCAGCTCTCGCTGGTCGGGCTGCAGCAGCTGACCAGCACCGATTGTCCGGCACTCCCGAGTGAGATGACCCCAGTACCTCAGTTGAAAATGCAGAAATCGCCGGTCTTCTGTGTCACTCGCGCTGGGAGATGGAAACTGAAGCTGTTCCTATTCGGCCATCTTGCTCCGCTAGTTCTAAATCTCCATTTTCTTTATCTATAAAATTAAGACGTTGAATGATAAAGAATTGAACATCACATCTAATATGTGTACTTGTTTTTAACTGCAGCATTTTTGTATTATAACCAGTCTTCTAAATCTTAACATTTAGATTACATGTAGCCATAATGAAAACATTTGCCTGAGAGTCTGGACAAAAGGCATTAAGGGCAAATTTATCAAATTCACTCAATTATTTTTACTTTTTAAAGAAAGGCAGAATTGATATAATGGAGCTGGGTCATACCAGCTCACAGGAGACTATTTATATATCCCTTACTAACATTGCAAGTAGTAATAATACGTTAATAGCTTGAAATGGGCCATAGTGGGAGTAATTACATTCAGGAAATACAAAATACTAGAAGTCAGAGCCCTCCCTTTCACCCAAAGTCTTTAGGGAGCCTATTTACCAGCATATTACTGTTTCTGTGTCATATTCCTGGGCTTTCAATTATATCTATTTAAGTAGATATGTATCTATAAAAGTTAATTTTTTCACTTAATTTAAGTTTCTTTTATCTAAAAAAGATATTCCCATTTACTCAGGCTATTGCACACATCTTATGTGCTTACTGTGCTAGGGGCAGGAACATAGCTACAACTTCAGTTTTCTTATTTTCTACTAAATAGGGACCATACAATATTTACTGTGAACACACATAAAAGACACTCTGCTGTGTTAGTTAAGTGAATGCTTTTACCAGTAACTTTAGCCCCAATATAATCTCAGCTCCAAGTATCCAGTTCTCTAAGTTTTCTAATTACCTCTTTTAATGTTTTCATTATCTCATTTCCTAAATTTATTTGATCCCATGCAAACCAATGACTCCAATTAGTTTCTCATTGTCTCGTGAAAACCCTCATGCTTTCATATCTCTTCTGATAAAATTTGGATTCTATGATTTATAATTAGCATGGCAATCTTGCATAAGTCTAAATTTTCTCTTTTAATCAATGTATTCAACTGGACTGGCAGCCTACAATTTCAATAAGTCAAATCCCCAGTCTTCTATTGTGTGTGGCTGGACTTGTCTAAAGAAAAGCACACAACTTCAAATGTATACCCATTAATAACAAGAGGGCCCTTAATACTGCCTTAACTGTGCTCAAAGAGCTAAGGACAATTATGAAGAAAGAACTAAAGAAAACAAGGAGAATGATGTATCACTAAATAGAGAATATCATAAGCATATAGAAATTATAAAAATGAACCAATAGAAAATGTGGAGCTGAAAAGTACAGTAAATGAAATAAAAAGCTTCCTATAAAGTTTTAATAACATATTTGAGCAGACAAAAAATAAAAAATAAAAAGAGAGCCAGGAGAGTTCAAGATAGAGCAACTGAAATTACCCCACCTGAGAAGAAGAAAACAAATAAATAATTTTTTAGTAGAAATTATGGGAATCTAAGGAAGAGAAGAAAAAGGCAAGAGAAAATATTTAGTAAAATTTAGGATGAAATTTCTAAGTTTGACATAAGACATTAACATAACACATCTAAAAAACCCAGTGGACTCCAGGTAGGATCAGCTTAAAAAAATCCAGATGAACATATTATAATCAACCTGTCAAAAGCCAAAGACAAAGTAGCAAGTCAGAAGTGATCCATCCTGTGTAGGAAGTCCTCAATAAGATAATAGCTAATTTCTCATCAGCAACTATTGTGGCTAGGAAGCATTGGATTGATTTTTTTTGTTAACCAAAAATTCTATACCTGGGAAAACAATCTTTGAAAAATAAAGAACACAGTAAGACTTTTTAAAGATAAACAAATGCTTTGATAGTTCATTACCAATACTTCCTTCCTACAAGAAATGATACAAGGAGTCTTTCCTTGTGAAATGAAAACGTGGTAGATAACAAGTTTATGCCATAAGAAGAAATAAGAAACACTGGTAACAGTAACTAAACAACTAAATAGCTAAGCCAGTATTTATATACATTTAGTTTCTAATACCTCTTCTTTTTCTACATGACTTAAAATAAAAATGCATAAATTTATGTTAATGGACGCACAATGTAAAACGATGTAATATGTGACCATAATAATTTAAAAAGTAAGGACAGAGATGTGTAGTAATAGAGTGTTTATATACCATTGGATCTAAGTTACTATTATTTCAAGTAGGTTGTTATACAAGTAAGATATTAATTCCATCCCTAAGGTAACTATTAAGAAAATATCTAAAATAATATAGAGAAAAGGAAAGGAGAATCAAAATGGTATGCTACAGAAATTTGGCTAAGTATTAAAAAGAAAAGCAGTAATGCAGAAATCGTGGAATTGAAAAACAAAAACAAACTTATAAGCCATATAGGAAACAAACAGCTAAATGGCAGAAGTAAGTCCTTCTTTATCAGAACTTTTAGATGTTCTGATAAAGATGTTCATGACTTAAATTAACCTATCAAAACTTACAGATTGGCAGATTGAACAGAAAAAGAAAACAAGGTAATTCATTTGTACACTGTATACATGAGACTCACTTTATATATAAAGATATAATGAAGACAAAAGTAAAAATGTGGAAAAAGATATTCCATGTAAACAGTAATCAAAAGAGAGCTGAGGTGCCAACATTAACATCAGACCAAATCAGCTTTAAGTAGAGTTTATAAAACAAACAAAAAACTTACATACTAAAAACATTGCCAATACAGCAAACAGATATAACAATTATAAATATATATTGTACATATCAAATGAGCAACAAATATATGAAGTAAAAATTGATAGAATTGAAGGGAGAGACAGATGGTACTACCATAATATTTGGAGACTTCAATACCCCATTTTCACCAGTAGACAGAGCAACCAGACATAAATTAATAAAGAAACAGAGGACATGAACAAAAGTTTAAGCCACTTTGACTTACTAACACACGTAGAACACTGAACCCAGCGATAGCAGAATGCAATATTCTTCTCAGTGTTTATTTAACTTTCTCTAGGATCGTATGTTGGACCAAAATAAAAAAAAAAAGTCTTAACAAATATGGAAAGACTGAAATCATACTAAGTGTCTTTTCTGGCTACATAGAATAAAACTAGAAATCAATAACAGAAGGAAAACAGGAAAATTTACAAGTATGTGGACATTAACAACACAGTCCTAAGCAACCATTACGTTGAAGAAGAAAACACAACATACCAAAAATAATGGCAGGCAGTAAACCTAGCGCACATTAAAAACATTATAGTTGTTGGCTAGGCGTGGTGGCTCATACCTGTAATTCCAGCACTTGGGAAACTGAGATGGGCAGATCACTTGAGGCCAGGAGTTGTAGACCAACCTGGCCAACATGGTGAAACCTGTCTCTACTAAAAATGCAAATATTAGCCGGACATAGTGGTGCATGCCTGTGATCACAGCTACTTGGGAGGCTGAACCACAAGAATTGCTTATACTTGGGAGGTGGAGGTATAGTGAGCCATGAATGTGCCACTGTACTCCAGCCTGGGTGACGGAGAGAGACCCTGTCTCAAAAAAGAAAAAAAAAGAAAAAAAAAAAAAAGAAAGAAAGAAAGAAAAAAGAAAAGAGAAAAAAAGTATTACTGTGAATACCTTCATTAATAAAAAAGACATACATCAAATCAATATTTGGAGGCCAAAATTTGGCCTCCTAGAACCTATTAGAAAGTACAGCCGGGCGCGGTGGCTCACGCCTGTAATCCCAGCACTTTGGGAGGCCGAGGCGGGCGGATCACGAGGTCAGGAGATCGAGACCATCCTGGCTAACACGGTGAAACCCCGTCTCTACTAAAAATACAAAAAATTAGCCGGGCGTGGTGGTGCGCGCCTGTAGTCCCAGCTACTCCGAGGCTGAGGCAGGAGAATGGCGTAAACCCGGGAGGCGGAGCTGGCAGTGAGCCGAAATCGTGCCACTGCACTCCAGCCTGGGCGACAAAGCGAGACTCCGTCTCAAAAAAAAAAAAGAAAAGAAAAGAAAAAGAAAAAGAAAGTACAAAGCACAAGAATCGTTTGAACTCGGAAAGCAGAGGTTGCAGTGAGCAGCGATTATAACACTGTACATTGCACTCCAGCCTGGGTGACACCACACCTGGCTAATTTTTGCATTTTTCGTAGAGATGGGGTTTTGTCATGTTGGCCAGGCCGGTCTCCAACCCCTGACCTCAAGTGATCCACCCACCTCAGCCTCCCAAAGTGCTGGGATTACAGATGTGAACCACTGCACCCAGGCTTTTTGTCACTTTGGAAGTCTAATGTTTTGTCAGTTGGTTTATGCTTTCAAAAAGCCAACTTTTTACTTCATTGATCTTCATATTTTTTAGTTTCAATTTTATTTATTTATGTTCAGATTTTTCTTATTTCTTTCCTTCTACCAATTTTGGGTTGGGTTTGTTCTTGCTCTTCTTGTTCCTTGAGGTGAATCATTAGGTTGTTCATTTGTGGTCTTTTAACTTTTTTGTAGCTATTTGTTGCTATAAACTTCCCTCTTAGTACTATCTTTGTTGTATTCCATAGATTTTCATATGTTGTATTTCCATTTTTATTTCAAAAAATGTTTAATTTTCTTCTTAATTTCTCCGTTAAATCATTGTTGATTCAGGAGCATGCTGTATAATTTTCAGTGTGTCTTTGTATTTTCTAACGTTCCTCTTGTTATTCATTTCCAGTTTTATTCCACTGTGGTCAGAGATACTTGATATGCTCTCTGTATTTTTTTAATTTGCAGAGCCTTTTTTTTTGGCCTATGATATCATCTGATTTGGAAAATATTCCATGTGCTGATGAAACAAATGTATATTCTTTAGTAGTTGGGTGAAATGTCTTATAAAAATCAGTTGAGTCTGTGGTCCCAGCTTCTCAGGAGGCTGAAGCAGGAGGATTGCTTCAGCTCAGGAATTTGAGGCAGCAGTGAGCTGTGATCTTGTTACTGCACTCCAGCCTGGGTGACACAGTGAGACAATGACTCCTAAAAAAAAAAAAAAAAAAGGGTCAGTTAGACCTATTTGGTCTAGTGTATATAGTGTGTAGCTGAACATCTCTTAGTCACTTTTTTCTTTGAATATTCTGTTTGTGCTAATAGTGGGGTGTTGAATTCCCTTTATATGAATTGTACTGCGGTGTATTTCTCCCTTTAAATCTATTGATGTTTGCTTCATATACTTGAGGGCACTCATGTTGGGTGCAAAGGTATTTATAATTGTTATATCCTCTTGCTAATTGGCCCCTTTTATCATTATATAGTGACCTTCTTTCTCTGTTTTAACAGTCTGTTTTTTTTTTTACGGCGTTCTAATTTGGTCTGTTCTGTTTTGGTTTCCATTTGCATGAAATATCTTTTTCCACCATGCACAACCAGTCTGCATGTCTTTATAGATGAAGTAGGTTTGTTGTAGGAAGCAAATAGTTCAGTCTTGTTTCTTAATCAATTCACACAGCTATGTCTTTTAATTGGAAAATTGAGTCCAGTTAAAGTTTTAAATTTTAATTTACATTCAGTGTTAGTATTGATAAGCAACGCCTCAGTGCTGTCATTTTGCGCCTTGTTTTCTGGTTGTTTTGTAACTCCTGTCTTCATTGTTGTTGTTGTTGTGGTTTTCTGTCTCACATTGTGGTTAAGGGACTTTCTCTGGTGCTATATTTTACTTGATTGCTTTTTATTTTTAGCGAACTTATTACATTGCATTGTGGTTACCATGAGGCTTTCAAAACATATTTTATACCAAGTTATTTAAAAGAAGTGACAATTCATGTTAGATCACATAGAAAAGAATAGAAACAACAAGAAATGAAAAAAGAAAACCTCTACACTATAAATTCTCCCCCTCCTCTCCAATATTTTGACTTCATGTTGTCTCTATTTACATGTTTTATATTGCCTATCTCTTAACAGGTTGCTGTACATATTAGTGTTTTTGATGGAGCTTTCGTTTCAACTTCATATTAATGTTCTGAATGGATAGCATACCACAATTACATTATTAGAGCATTCTTGGTTTGTTTTTGTGTTTAATTTTACCAGTGGGTTTTAATATCTTTGAGGTTTTTTTGAATGTTAGTGTTTTATTTTTCAGATTGAAGGACTCTCTCTACCTTTTCTTGTAAGATGAGTCTGATGATGGTAAATTTCTCAACCATTAGCTAAAAAAGACTTTATCTCTTTGAAGGATAGCTTTGCTGAATAGTTTTTTCTTTCTTCCAGAACTTTGAAAATGTCATGCTACTCCCTCCTGTCCTGTATGGTTTCTGTTGACAAATCTGTTGCCAGACAAATTGGAGGTCGTTTATATGTTATTTACTTCTTTTATCTTACTTCTTTTAGAATCCTTTCTTCTTCCTTAACCTTTGAGAGTTTGATTATTATGCACTTGTAGTATCTTATTTGTGTCAAATCTGTTCTGTGCTTTCTGAACCTCCTTCAGTTGAATATTTATCTCTTTCTTAACTTTTGGAAAATTTTCTGTTATTATTTATTTGAATGAGCTTTTCATACTTTACTTTTGCTCAACTCCTTCTTGAACACTAATAATTCTTAAATTTTGACTTTTTCTTTTTCTTTTAACCTAGCCATTAGCCACCTAGTATAGATCTGGTCTTTTGAGGTAAATTTCTGTATCTAGTTGTCAATCTTTATTGCTTTTCATTCCTTTTCCTCTTCTATTTTCAAATAGCCTATCTTTGAGCTTACTCTTCTTCTGCTTGACACTTTCTACCATTGAGAGCCTTTGATTTTTTTTCAGTTCAGCAAATACATTTCTCAGTTCCAGAATTTCTCTTTGATTTTTTTTATTATATCAATCTCTGTGTTAAATGTCTCATTAATTTTTGAATTGCATTACTGTGTTATTTTGGAAGTCACTGATTTTCCTTAAAACTGCTGTTGTGAATTCTTGGTAAGAGAGTTCACATATCATTATCTGGTTAGGGTCAGTCACTAGTTCCTTGCTTTGTTCATTTGGGGAGGTGACAATTCACCCTTTCTGTAGTTTTTTTGTGGATTTTCACCCATATTTGGCATTAAAGTGTTAGTTATTTCTTTCAATCTTCTCTGTCTGGCTTTTTTGTTTGTTTTTTAAATAAGATACAATTGCTTACTCTTTGTAATTTACCTGTTTATCTTTTCTTTTTTTCCCCCCATGAGGTCACTGCCTCTGTTTCAGCAATAGATGGCGCCTTAAGCCCAGGATTGCTTTGGTTCCAGTACTCACTCACAGTGCCAAATGTGGGAAGTCCAAAGGGATGCCCTGGAGTGCTGGAAAGCTTCCCAGGAGTTTGTACGCAGGGAACATGTGGAACAAACTTTCAACAGTGTGGTGCTACTGAAAAGATGCTCTCATTTGGCACCTTTTTCATATGAATTATGAAGCAGAGTTTTTATAGTTATGGATGGTCACCTCACCTCCCAATTTGGTCTCTGTCCTAAGGAATATTTATCCCTCCAGGCATTCTCAATGCTTCCGGTGGGTTGAGGCAGAAACAGTTCTCCTGCCAGGGAACACAATATATTGGGGAAGTTGGTCGCCTATCTCAATCTCACTTTTTCCCGTGTAGAAACTGTGAGTCAGGGGGAAATTTTCCACATGCTTTGTGCTGGGCACATTGCAGGGAAGTGCATTGTGAATGTAGAACTCTGAATGTCTTACCATCTGCTGGAGGGAATTTTTTTTTTTTTTTTTTTTTTTTTTTTTTTTTTTTTTTTTTTTACTTCTCTGTGGCCCTAGAAACTGACTCATTTTCATACTTGAGGTATGAGACATTGCTAATAATAATCTCAGTGCTGTATATTTCTTCTGGGTTTTCTGTGGGGTGGGGAGTGAAGCCTCCTTTCTTCTATGCCACCATTTTGGACCATATTGAATTTTATGTGGCTCTGGGTAGCCATAACTGTTTTGAAAAAGAACAAAGTTACTCATGATTGTCAATTTCAAAACTTACTACAAGGCTACAGTAGTCAAACCAGTGTGGAACTGACATAAGCATAGATATATAGACAAGTGGGATAGACTTCATAATACAGAAAGATATTCAAAAATGATAGCCAATTGATTTTTGAAAAGGATGGAAAGACCATGGGAATGACCACTTCCCTCAAGAAGTAGAGCTGGGAAACTGGGTAAACATATTCAAAAGAGTGAGGTTGGACCCCTACCTCATGCCATATAAAAATTTTAACTCAGAATAGATTAATATTTAAATTCATAAGCTAAAACGGTAAGACACTTAAAGAAAATATAGAGGTAAATCTTCCTGACCTCAGGTTTGGCATGGATTCTTAGATTTGACACCATAATCATGCACCCAAAAAGTTAAAAATAAAAAGATAAACCTGACTTTATAAAAATTAAAACATTCATGCATCAAAAGATATTGTCAAGAAAGTGAAAATTCATCTTATAGTTTGGGAGAAATTTTGCAAATCATATGTGTGATAAGTATTGCATATCCAGAACTCATAAAACCTCTGTAACTCTAGCAAAAACCTCAAACACCCCAATTCAAAAACAAGCAAATGATTTGAATAGACATTTCACCAAATAGGATATAAGCATCCAAGAAGTTCGTGGAAAGATGTTCAACATCATTCACAATTAAGGAAATGCAAATCATAACCACAATGAGACACCACTTTATACATACTTGGGTGGCTGCCACCCAAACAATGGAAAATAGATGTTGGTAAGGATGTGGAGTTTGGAAGTCTTATACATTGCTGATGGGAATGTTAAGGGTGCAACCATTGGGGAGAACAGTTAAGTGGTTCCTCAAAAAGTTAAACATAGACTTATCACAGGGCTCAGGAATTATACTTCTAGGTATATGCCCAAGAGAAATAAAATATGTGTACATGCAGAAACTTGTCCATGAATGTTTATTGTCTCATATTCCTAATACCCTAAAGTGGCAACAACCTAGATCTATATTATTAGACGAATGGATAAACAAATTGTGGTACATATATACAATGAAATAATTATTCAGCCATAAAAAGCAGCAAAGTTTTGATAATGCTACAACTTGGGTGAGCCCTAAAAACAATATTGTAAGGGGGAAAAAAGAACCACACAAAGGTTGCACATTGTATGATTGCTTTTATATAAAATATTCAAAATAAGCAGATTTATAGACACAGAAAAACAGATTAGCAGTTTCCAGAGAATAAAGTAGAGAGGAATTAAGATTGACTACTTTGTAGGTATAGGGTTCTACTCTAATAATGAAAAGTTATGAAACTGTTGTTGCACAACCTTGTGAATGCATTAAGTGCTGCTGAATTATACACTTTAGTACTTTAATATGATTTTTTATAAGTTATGTAAATTTCACTTTGATTACTTAAAAGAACCTTTAAATGTAGTTCAGAATTGTCTTTCCTTAACCAGCCTTAAAATATCAAAGGAAATGAGTCCAAAATTCAGTCTCTCCAGTAACTTTTCTTCCAGGAACCTTCTCTTTTGTACTCAAAATTCTCAGAGTCTCAAAGAACAAAGGAAAGAATCATTTTTATCATTGAAAATCCTATCATATTTCTAGTTGACATAGAGACAACACATTCTACCACTTATTTTCACTCTACACTGCCTCAGCGTACAAAAACTGTACTGTGGTGAAACTTGATAACCTACCGCTTGACTTTCCTTTATCCCAACCTTTTTCTGTCTTACTAAGATCTCTATTACCCAGCTTAGCTTAGTGCCGATACTCCAGTATAACTACTGGGAAGAGAGCAATTTTTCTATGTGAAACATTAAGTAATAAGCCTTTTGCATCTGCCCGCACGTTGATCACATTTATATATTTGTGAGTATGTTGTACTTTCCTACATTTTATGGTGTCATCAAATTAGATTATATTATCACTTAAAATTACTCTAATGGTTTACAGGTATGTAAGCACTTCTATTAATTAAACTTTCTAAAACTTCAGGGAATTGAACTTACAAAACTTTCAATGTGGAAAAAGTAAGCCTTTAAAAACTAACATGTTTTAAGGCTTTGACCACTTTATATAGGAATTTTTGTTTGTGAACAAGACTAATTTAATATGCTTGGTTTAATAAATCAGTTGTCTTCTGATTTACTGGTGTCAAGTAAAACAACAGATATGCATTTTACCCCACCCACTTCAATAGTTCTTCTTCAGATTATGCTGGTTTACTCTTTGATTAAGATAGCATTACGTCTACTAGATCATTAAGATCATAAAAAATGTAAATTTGTGCTCAACCAAATTAAAGCATTATTCTGACAACTCTATTTCAACAATCATATTTTGCAGTGGGTCAACTTCAGAATAGTTTTCAAGATCGTTAGATAACTTAAAACTCTGAACGTATGCCAAATTATGTTATTTAATGGATATTCATTGTATAACTGGATCATTTCTAAGCAAGAAAAATACTGAAATATTAAATACAGAGCATAAGTTTAAGTTTTTTATACTTTTGGCCTCATGTTTAATATTTTACAGATAGACTGTATATATATGTATATACATATATATACACAATCATTTTTGTTCCTTAGAAGTAGCACTATAAAGAATGTGGATGGCTATAAAAAAAAGTCCTAAGATGTATATTTATAAGTTTTGCTGGTCTAATTCAAAATGCTGGTGTATGACGGTTCAAAATTAACTACCTCTTAGTTTTCTTTGTGAAATTGAACTTAGTGTGGTTAAATGCTCTAATTGTTATATATGAATGAGAGTATCATAGGAGTCATAATACAGAGAGGAACAATTTTGTATGGAAGGTATAAAATATGTGTTAAGGAAAAAGAAAGTATTACTGCCCTACAGTAAATTGACTGCCCTAGAATGTCAAAGGATAAAGTGTAGGATAAAATCTGAATGCATATAGACAATTTTAGAAAGTCTGGAAAAAAGAAATTTCATTTGTCCCCACCAAAGCTGGCTATGTTTTGATGGGTTTAGCTTTAATATCAAATATTATATTCATACAAAACTAAATTTAGTTTTCTCTCCATTAAAATGACAAAATTATCTTGGTATTTTTGGTTTGCCTTTAGGAAAAGTTTGCAAGAGATTTTTCTTTACCTTCTGAGTAATCTGCCTAGAAGGCAAAGATTCAATGTAACTGAAAAAATTTCAGATGGAGAGGATAATGTCTTCTCACATTTAAAAGATCTAAGATTCTTTATAAGCATGTTACCTCTTATGTTTACTTAAAAATATTTTATTGCCACTTAACTAAATAGTTAAGTATTATTTTTCTCAACAACCTATGATTTTATTAAATTGTTAGAATCTCCTGAATATTTTGTTATTTTGCCATCCCCACGTCAGATCATAAATGAGGATAGGGCCTCTGGAAAATCACAAATGATTTGTTTTCTCATCTTGTAAAAAGAGACATACTAAAATAATATTACTGTTGATGAGCTGAATGAAGGTACTGTCAAATCAGAACGCTTAGGCTTCTTGAATTAAAATCTAGAGAGTATGGGGAAATGTTACTTATATAAATATTTAAGTAATTGCGTAACGTTTCCAGGGATTTGCTATTGCCTTCACTGTCAATTAAATCTTTCAATTTACCAGAGTCCTGTTGCTGCTTTACAGGAAATTAGATGATAGTAATACAGTGTTATACAACTTTTAGCTATTTTTTAACAAATGCAATCTTAATTGCAACTTCGCTTTTTTAAATTGCATTTAGCATATTGTAGGCCAATGGTTTTCATTTGAGCACTCACATCACTTACCTATAGAGTTTTATTAAAATATAGATGTTTAGGACCTACGCCAGACTTAATATATAGATTTACTTCATAGTCTTAATATGTTCTTGGTACATTCCAACTATATGCTAACTATATTCATAGTATATTGTATCTCAAACCAGATTTCTTTTTTCACTAGGAAGTAAATTTTACTCAACGCCCAAAATCTCATGAGCACAAATATGTTCTAATCATAGTCTCTATATTTTCAAGATGGATATAAGCTTTTCCCTGAAAACAGGCTACGGCCATCACCAAAACTAAGATTCACCACTTGACTAATTTATTTTCTCTTCCTGTGCAATAGAGGCATTCCACTGGTAAAGTTATTCAGGATATTCAATGAGTATTTCCATTTTCACAAAAACCGTACTGTACCTTACTCACATAAATTCTGTAGAAAAAAAGAATGAGCAAATGACACTGTTCAAATCAAACTAGCTAAATTCTCTAAAGAATTCAACCTGTCTCAGCCCAAAGTCTTGCTTTTATCTCTGATGATCCTGTGATTCTGCCCCTCTTTTCTGCATTGATTATCTCTTAAGAAATAACTATTAGCAGGCCAGTGAAGATCACTTACTCCTCTTGGATCTAGGGAGGCTTTAATCCTATTAGATATCTTTAAATACTGTCAAGGTTTTGTTAAACACCTTCATACTTAACACAAACATGTGAATTCTTTCTTTTATCATGCATCCCACTACAGTTTTTGCATGATCTTCTGGTTGGAAACATAGTCTTCTGGAAAGACACGGAAGAAGAAACAATCTTGAATACGAGTGAAATGGATCTAATTTGGTTCTCCTAATCAATATCTCTGGAAAACTACAAGGATTTCACTTTGGGTTTGTAGTTCACACTGCCATCTTCCTTCTTTGTCTACTCTTTGTCATATTCCTTCTTTTATATTGATCTTTAAACATCCTTTCCTTATTATCCAACATCCTAAAAAATCTTTTTCTCTTTTCTGTACTCCTTCTCCTATACTTCCCACTATCCAAATAAAAGAGAATTATTCTCTAATGATTGCTATCACACTCAGTCTCACAGATACATCACTCCCACACCCACCCAACAAAAGTGCCAGGTCTAACAACTGATTATCGACCATAGCCTTTTGCGGGTGCTAGCTGGAATTTAATGCCTGACATAATGCTTCTCTTGAAATCTTCAAATTCATGACTCCACTTGCCCTAGATTAGATATTGGAAAAAATAGAAGCACCTTTATTCCTGGTAACCATCATTTTACCCTCTACCACTTTCAATCAGTTTTACAATTTCTTCTCAATTCTTCAAAAAGACTCTGGCCTCTTGAAGTTAACTTCAATAACTATTAATAATACCTACCCCAGGCTGGGTGCAGTGGCTCATGCCTGTAATCCCAGCACTTTGGGAGGCCAAGGCAGGTGGATCACGAGATCAAGAGATAGAGACTATCCTGGCCAACATGGTGAAACCCCATCTCTAATAAAAATACAAAAATTAGCCAGGCGTGGTGGCGAGTGCCTCTAGTGCCAGCTACTCAGAAGGCTGAGGCAGGAGAATCGCTTGAACCTAGTAGGTGGAGGTTGCAGTGAGCCAAGATCGTGCCACTGCACTCCAGCCTGGCAACACAGTGAGATTTCATCAAAAAAAAAAAAAAAAAAAAAAAAAAAGCAACAACAACGAAACCGAAAAACAAACCTACCCCCCAATAATTAAGGATAATACTTACACATGAATTATTGTCTATACTCCCCTAGGATATTAATTTTTATGTGGTCTAGGTTGAGGTGTAGAAAAAGATTTCCCAAAGTATGGTGCTTTGTTATGCTAAGTACATTTGAAAATTGAAAGGCTTCAGAAATAAGCTTCAGAACCAAGTCCTCTCTACCTTTGTCTTATACTCCATTCCCAACAAAAGCAGGAATAAATTTCTTCTGAAATTGCCTTATATGACCCAGAAAACTTCTTACCAAGAGACTCCCAATTGCCCACTAAACACTCCCAGAATTCTTATTGTCTACAGCAGAAAGAAGATTGAGGAATGCAACCACACCTTTATGGACTTTGTCACAGATAATGCCTACCTCTGGGTAACTTTCAAGGAGAATAATTTCTAAGTTAATTTCTGTCTACCTGGTACATTCACTCTTCCTAATAATCATTCACTGCCTCTCAAAAGAAGTATCTGCATTTCTATCTCCTCCCTCTCTTATGAAAAATGGTATGTAAGCTTTGGGTCCCATTGTGGGGTTAGGGTAATCATGGTGATTTTCTGCCTCACCCCATGCACATTAATAAATTTGTGTATCTTTTCTCCTATTAATAAGTCTTTTGTCAATTGATTTCCAGTGAACCTTCAGAAGTGAAGAAGTTCTCCTTACATCAGTAAGCATACACCAATCTTCCTCACACCATTTTTTTTGGGTATCTTTAGAATTCTTAACTAATATATCCAAATATTCAGTCATGGACCACAATTGTTGACCATGTGTCTCTCTGGAGACTTCTTTAATCACTTAAAAAAGAACCGACAACAGGATAAGTGAAATAGTTCCCCAAGGGGAATATCCTACTTTTTTTGTGTATGCCCTGTGAGTCATTATACACATTATAGGAATTATACAATAAGAAAATGTAGTTAAAAATCTCCTTACTTGTTTGGTTCCAGTTTTTGATGCTACCGACTATAGTAACACTTGCCTTCTGACAAAAGAGAAATAGCTCAGAGCAGCCTCACCTATGTGAGATATGTGAATTATATCAGGCCCAGAGAGCCAAGAGTATAGGGCTTCAGTCACATACCCTCAAAACTAATGCCCGGGGCAATTGTTTAAAGGCATTGTATTCCTGACTAGCTGCTTCACTGATTATCTTCATGTTCCTAGAATTTGTAATATGAAATATAATGTAGGTACAATCAATATCTTATATTATTTTGATGTAAATTATCAGTAAACAACTTAGAAACTGCCTCTTCTTTTTCTTTAAAAACCAACTTGTAACTGTTGCTGATGGAGTATATATATTCAGGTCAAATGATTTTATGCTCCCAAGTTGCAATCCTCAAGTTAGGCCCAAACTCTTTACTTACATTAATTTTGTCTTACCTTCTTCCTTTTAGGTAGAGACTTCCCATAAATGAATTGAACCACACTCAGGAATGCAGTTCTTGTAATAATACTTTATTAATAAACTACTAACAGCAAACACTGCCATCAGATTGAATCAAATGACTCTTTTAGTACTCTGGGGCACTATTTATTGCCAAAAGAGAGCAAATCAATTTCGCAAAGGTTCTTTGGAAAAATAGAAAAATCTCACAAATGTATGACCTTCTGAGAGCAGTTTTTGCATCGTTTAGGATTAATTTTAGTATTAATATTTAGTTGTCCTAAGTTAGAGAACATTGAATGTTCAGCCTATCTCTAAAGCTTCATTATTGTAACTGAATAACTGAATACTGCTTTTCAGAGGCCAAATAAAAACGCCACAGAAAGCTTTCTAGCCCAAGATAAAAGCCTTGAAAAGCCTTGAAATTTTTTGATTTTTATTAAGCAAATACCCATTTGATAAAGAGAAAAAATAATTTCCTTATTTATTTTTATTCTTCGACAATAATTGTGTGTTAAATTTATGGTTATAAATAATGGCACAGAGGCATCTTTAACAAATAATAGAATATAGCTGAGAAACATTACACAGGGTAGAGAACTTTAGTTACAATAATATACAATGCTTCATCTAGCTTCTTCACATTTTATCATTTTGGAGAGCTTAACTGCTTGTATTTTAGCAGAGATTATAACCTTTTGTTTGAATTTCTACATATGTTGTAAAATCTTAACCTGTTTAATCTTAAAGTACTGATTTATAACAGCTTTTAGGCAGAATTGAAGTACCTAAAATATTTCAACTTCCTTTTCTATTTAAGGACAGTGGTAATTCAAGGAAGGTAGTTTTGTTGTAAAATATAACTGTCAGTGCTCGTCATTAGCACCTATTCGTAAACTGAGTACTGAGCACTTGAAGATACTTTTATCAAGTATCCTTGTAAATTCTTTACAAATAGTCAAGTTATAGTATTTTGCATACTGAGAACCTTGAAGCTTTGCAAGAATGTGCACTGTTCATTCAATAAGCCCCATGACCTTGTTTTCGTTATTACCTGGTATTTCTCATTCTCTCTCTCTCTCTGCCCTCCTCCCACATACACTTTTAAATTTATTTTTCCTCTTATCTCTCTCTCTCTTTTTCTTTCTCTCTTATTTTCTCCCTCTCTCTCTATTTTGTACTTTTCCACTAGGTTATTTTAGATATATTAAGAAAAATGTGTTTTCTAGGCAAAGAAAAGCATTCAAAATATTGTTGCAATTGATGGAGTAATGTCACATTTTAAAAATTAAAAAAAAAAGAAAGAAAGCAAAATAATTTATTTTTACCATTCTCACCTTCTGGGGTTCTATCATGCGACCATCTCCTCCAAAATCTATTCACTAGAGACAATACATTTGGGAATGTCACCAGCAGCAAATCCATATGGGTCTGCAAGCAATCTCAATTCTTGCTGCCTTAGAGGAAAGAATTTGACCAAGGAGGAGGCATAACAAGAGGAGAGACTAAGGCAAATTGTAGAGCAGAAATGAAAGTTTATTAAAAAGCTTTAGAGCACAACAGAACAGAAGGAAGGGAGCACACTTGGAACAGGACCAAGCAGGCAGTTTGAAAGACAAGTGCCCTGTTTGACCTTTAACTTAGGTTTTTGTATGTCGGCATGCTTCCGGGGTCTTGCATTCCTTTGACCCTGATTCTTCTTTTGGGGTGGATTCTCAGCATGCACAGTGGCCTGCTAGCGCCTGGGATGGGAGTACACAGACTGTTTACTGGAGTTGCATGCATGCTCCCTTGAGGTATTCTTCCCTTACCAGTCAAATGTACCTAGAAAGTCACACACCAGTTGAACTCTCTGCCATTTTACCTCGAATGACACACTTGAGCCCACTTGTTCAACTCCTGAGATCTTATTGGGAAGCTGTTGATCACTAGTTTCAGGTGTTTTCTCTTTACTGGGAGACTGACTTGCCCTGGTGCTGCGTGCCACCAATTATTATTTTAGAGAGACAGTTAACAACCACGTCACCATCACCTGATAGTCACCTGACATTCCTGGGTAGGGAGTAGGGGGAGCCCTCTTCTGTCCTGCTCATGTTTGTCTAGCTATCTCCTGTAACAGGAACAATTTGTCCATGAACTTCAAGTGTAAATCTGTCTTTAATTCATGAAAAGTTGTGGAACAACTACCCCTAGCCAAGGTCTGTAGTTGGCCCAGTGTGGTGGAAGAGAAAAACCCTGTATTATTTCACTTAAACTACTCAAGATTGTATTAAGGGCCTAAGACAGCAGATAGGAGATAAACATTAAACCAGTAAATTGAACTTAAATACTATTTCACTAAATAGTGAAAGGTGAATAATGCCAAATTGGGGTAAAGGAGAAATCCGTAAGGTGCAAACTAGTAAATGGAGGATTAGCTACTATCCCTAGACTGCAGGAGCATAAACAAAGAAGGAACTTAGAAACGTAGAGAAGGCCTTGCCCCTAAAACTGATACTCAGAGCTCTGAGAAGATGGCATGGGTGTTACAGAAACATGTAACCTTCTGGCGAAAAACTTGCTGGACATTTCTCACAAGAAGACAAGTGAATGACCAACGGACATCTAAAAAATGCACAATATCATTATCATCAGGGAAGTGTAAATTAAAACCACAAGGAGGTATCACATCATAACTGCTAGAATGGCTGCCATCAAGGAGACAAACAATAACAAGTGTTGACAAAGATATAGAGAAAAGGGGATCCTGTACACAATCAGTGAGAATGTAAATTAGTACAGCCATTATGGAAACCAATATGGGCATTCCTCAGAAATTTAAAAATAGCATTAACGTATAATCCAGCAATTCTAATTCTGTGTATATATCCAAAGGAAATGAAATCAATATACTGAAGAGATATCTGTACTCCCATGGTCATTGCAGCATTCACGATAGCCAAAATGGAATTAACTTGTGTCCATCAATGTACAAATGAATAGAGAAAATATGGTATACATACCTAACGGAATACTATTATGCCTTAACGATAAAAATCCTGTCATTTGCAACAATGTGAATGAACCTGGAGGTCATTATGTTAAGTGAAATAAGCCAAGCACAGAAAGACAAGTACCAGGTGATCTCACTTATATGTGGAATCTAAAAAAAGCTTGAGTTCGCAGAAACAGAGTAGAATGGCAGTTTTCTTTGTCAAGGGGAAGGAGAGGAATAAGGAGGTGTGGGACCAAAACATCCGAAGTTTTAGTTAGACAGAATATATAAGTTCTGGAGATCTATTGTGTACCACAATTACTATAGTGAATTATAATGTATACTTGAAAATTGCTAAGAGGATTGATTTGAAATGTTCTCATCACAAAATAATGATAAGTAGTTGATAGCAAGTTGGATATATTAGATTGAGGTTATCATTCTGCAATGTATACATACACCAAAACATCACATTGTACACCACAAATGTATACAATTTTTGTCAATTAAAAAAATAAAGACGGGACGGGTGCAGTGGCTCACGCCTGTAATCCCAGCACTTCGGGAGGCCAAGGCAGGTGCATCATGAGGTCAGGAGATCGAGACTGTCCTGGCTAACGCAGTGAAACCCCATCTCTACTAAAAATACAAAAAATTAGCTGGGCGTGGTGGTGGGCACCTGTAGTCCTGGCTACTCGGGAGCCTGAAGTTGCAGTGAGCAGAGATCACGCCACTGCACTCCAGCCTGGGGAACAAAGCGAGACTCCGTCTCAAAAAAAAAAAAAATTAAAAAAAATTTAAAAAATAGAAATAAAAATAAAAAAATAAAGTCATACGTATAAAAGAAAGTAAGAAAGAAAAATCTTGCCAGAGAATACAGACTTCAATTAAATGTCATAGGGTGTAGGCTGCAGATGCAATTCACAAGCAGTTGGCTGCTTAACAGTGGAGGGAAAGGGCTAAGAAGAACCCTGAAAGTTACTATTGTGATAGGGAGAAATTTGTGAGACAAGCTGGACCAAAGTCACAGGACACACACGCACACATATGCACGCACACACACACACATATCCTATCAAGCGGATCCTGTCCCAGAAACCACACACTGGAGGAAGAAAGGAAAGTCATTCCTGTTTTAGCCTGGGCAGCCTTCTACCCACACTTGCACCCTTCTGGATGACATTTGAACATTTACACAACGATAAAACAACTGTATGTGTCCACCTAAAGAAAGGAAACTTCTTCATACTTTTAAGGTACTCCCTCTCTCCCCAATAAAGATACACGTGTGCCAGTATTATTGTACCCACTGTTAGTTATACAAAATTTTATTAAAATTTATTGAAAATCTCATTTAATATTCCATTATCTAAACATTTTATTATAAAGGTAGCATCAAACAATTTACATAAAATAGCAAGGGAAAGAAGTAGAAAGAAAGAAAAAATAGTTAATACATACAAGCTTCTATATATGCTGATTGAAATGAAATATGCGAAACTACTACTATCACTTTTGTAATTGGTCACAAGGTCATTGTGATATCTATAACTTGTTTCCAGTACCCATTCCCTATTTTCTTTGCTTTCATCCAGAATCCCAGATTGTTTGGGTTCTTTCCTTCTTTGCTTTTGGTTACTGTAATTTTCTATTAGTCTTTATATTGAACATGGAAGTAATAAGGAATACTCAAGAGAAAAATCTGTGGTCCAAATGGAATCATCTCTGTCCTCAACGCACAGCAGGAAACCATCTTTCCTTAGGTAATTCGCATCTATTATTCTAGCTTGGAGAGTAGCCCCCTTTCTTTGCCTGTTGCTTCAGTGATTTTCTGAACCCATAATTCCCAGGCAGCAATCTCACCTTCAATTTACTGAAACCAGTGTTTGCACACTGGTGGAAACATAATCCCCTTTGAAAGTAAGACTTCTAAAACATCAGAGCTCAAAGGTGCTTAGACAGAAAATAGACATTCTGACTGGGGATTATGAGGTACATCAGAGGGGGAAAAGACACCAACACTTCACCCCTTTATTCCAGGACTAATTTACTCTGTTCACAAGAATAAATGTGTTGCAAGACCGTACCATATAATCGTCTTTGATCAAAGCATAAGATGCATTCATAAGACAGAATTCCATCAGTTCAGAGTGTTGTCTTGTACTGTCATTGTACATGAGTGTTCAGTAAGTTCTTTTAACTTTCTGTTAGGACAGCCACTTTGGGTGGTGACATATGAGATAAGTAAGACCAGTTTATTCATTGGGCACGAATACATTGCTGTAATTCCTCTACTGTGAAATGAATCAATGGCTCAGAAGTAATGCTATATAGAATATCATGATGGTTGTAAAGTTCTTGGTAAGAGTAAAGCTTTCATAAGGGGAAGTCTATTTTCTTAAGCCCATGTATAAATTCTGTCCTGCTATTATTCATAAGCCCATTGAAAAGACACTGGACGAGTTAGGGAAAGAGACACAAAAATCCACAAGGTATGTCATTTTTTTGACCCATGATTTACACTGGATTTGGCAGTGGCTGTCTTTTAGTGAATATTAACTTGAAACACAATATTTTCATCATCTATGCACATTTTGAGAGATTCATCTTTTCTGGGTTTCTTTGACATCAGTCTTGCAAGCTGATTCCACTTCAGCCTGTGATCACTCAACCAAACCATCAGCAAGCATTCATGAGTCAACGTAGATGAAACATTCTGGCCTTTTTCTCAAAGTAGACAAGAAATGTATAACTCTATGGTATGCCCCCTGGAAGAATTTTCATCATTGCTTTCCTTCAAAGTAAACATTAATTTGTGTTGTAATGCAGCAGGCATGCACTTTTGGGTGGTACCGGAATGTTGTTATACAGAAAAATCTCAAAAGCAAGCTTGGACATTTTATTCTACATTAAACTCATCTTAAGGAACTACTACATGAGATCAAAGATGCTATGATTTTACTATTGCCAGTAACTCTATATACCATCACTATTTACTACAGGTACCTTATACTTATGTGTATGTAAACAGAATATTGCTTGGTTCCCCTTGCTTTTGAGGTAAGTAAAGATCACATCACACAATGTATGCTTTTCTGTGATTTGACTTTTTCACTTAGTATTATGATGATAAGATGATACATGTTGCTGCTTGTCTTTATGTTTCAACTATTTTCACTAATGTATGCTATTCTATTAAGTGCATATATGACAACTTATTTGTTCAGTTACTGTCAGTAAATATTACGTTAGTTTTTTCTGTTTATGTACTCTGAAATTTCTTTTACATGTCTCCTGGTGCTTAAGGTTTATTTCTAACATTGTTGGGGTGCATTGTATATGGTGTCTGATTTATACATTTTTTAAATGTACTTTTATATATTTTACACAAACACAAATATTGACATAAACTCATGAATACATGATGTTTATCATATTTTAAAATAATAAAAAGATACACTGCATGCTAAATCAATAAATAACCTCAATTTATAATTGTGTTATAATAGATTCATTATGTTCTTCTTCCTGCTGTCATATATGTGTATTTAAAAATACATTTCTGTTATAATAAACAAATAATGTTGATAATATTTCTTCCCACATAGTTGCTCAACCTAATTAGTGTTTGAATTAATACCGTGAAGCCATTAATAAAACTATATAGTCACAAGTTTAGGAAAGATTGGTAAATCTGAAAATAATAAGTGTCGGTGAAAACTTGAGCTAATGAGAACTCAAGTATCTTGTTGGTGAGAGTGTAAGCTTGTATTCTTACTTTGGAAAACAATTCAGCACTATAATGTGAAGATAGAAATTTACATACCTAAATAAAGGTACATATCCTACAAAAATCAGAGTATCACAAACACTTTTACATGCTTTTCTGTTACATATGTACAAAGACTGAAATTGCTGATTTATACCTTCTATTTATTGTTTCACTATGTAATGCCAATCGTTTTAGAAACTGGGTAAAAACTTTCAGTCTTAGGAATGCTCAATATCCTCTTGTATACCCAAACATTTACCATTATAAATCTGCTGTACCTTATATAATGTAATTTTTAATAAATATATCAAACATAATTGTGTATAATGCATTTTTACTTTGGTTTTCATGACTTAGCAGGGTTGCACGTTATTTTATATTTGGTGTTTCATTATTGTTTGCTGTTGTCTGAAATGGCTATTCGCTTCCTTTCCCTTTAAAAATATTTTTCTGTTGATTTGTGGTAATTCTTTACATCTTTTGAAAGTTAATTTCTTATTGGTTATAAGTCACATATGAAGTTCATCAGGGCTTTTCTTTCTGCTTTTGTGTTTATGACTTTTGATAACCAATAGTCCTTAAATTTAATGATCCATTTTGCTCTTTATAGATAGCACTTCTGTGTCTAGTTAAATACAATGTTTTCATACTTTCTGTTTTAAAAAATTCCTCAACTGGGCACAGTGGCTCAGACCTGTAATCCCAGCACTTTGGGAGGCCAAGGTGGGTGGATCATGAGGTCAAGAGATGGAGACAAGTCTCGCAAACATGGTGAAACCCCATCTCTGCTACAAATACAAAAATTAGCTAAGTGTGGTGGCGCATGCCTATAGTCCCAGCTACGCGGGAGGCTGAGGCAGGAGAATCGCTTGAACCCGGGAGGCAGAGGCTGTGGTGAGCCACTGCAATCCAGGTTGGGTGACAGAGCAAGACTCTGTCAAAAAAAAAAAAAAAAAAAATCCTCCATATCGTCTTATTAAATATAACAGTTTACATGTGTATTTTAGTCTTTAATCTACCCATTCTATTGGTAAGTACAAATCTATGCCCAGTTACTTTAATATCTTAAAAGCATGTTCATTTCATGTAGTTTTTTCAATTTTACTTTTATAAATTTGAAAATTTAGTTTCTTTCTTTTTAAAATTTGCCTGACTTTTACTAGCTAGTTCTCTCCAGTCATTTCTTATTTTTATGAGTTAATGCAGCTATTTCTGAATTTTCTCCTTTTTTTTTTTTTTTTTTTGAGATGAAGCCTGGCACTGCCGCATGGGCTGGAGTGCAATGGCGCGATGTTGGCTCACTGCAACATCCACCTCCCAGGTTCAAGCAATTCTCCTCCCTTTTCCTCCCGAGTAGCTGGGATTACAGGCACCCACCACCATGTCCAGCTAATTTTTTGTATTTTTAGTAGAGATAGGGTTTCACTATGCTGACCAGGCTGGCCTCGAAGTACTGACCTCATGATCCACCTGCCTCAGCCTCCCAAAGTGCTGGGATTACAGGCGTGAGCCACTGCACCCATCCTCATTTTTAAAATGTATATTTAACAGACATAAATATTCGTGACAAAAAAATCAAAAACATTGAGCAGGAAACAGATACAAATAAAATATATATGCTGTTATTGGATGTTCAAAAGCTATTGGAACAATGACAATTTCTCTACATTAAATGCAATTCCTATCAAAATGATAACAGGAGTTCTTTGAGGCAGTTGATAAACGAATTCTACAAATTATTTATATGATAAATTGAACCAAAATAATCAATACACACATAAAAAAAGAACAAAAAGGCAATGGTAGGATTGTTATTGGCACAGGAAAAATGAAATAAAGGAAAATAGAATGTAACAGACAGCCCAAAACAGATCAGAGTAAATTTTTTCATGAATGCATCTTTTTTCTACTGTCTTATTCTTTTAATTTTATTAAAATACTGTATTTAGTATTTCACCCTTCTCCTTATTTGTTTTAACCTTTTTCCTTTGAATTTTTGCTATATTTTGTTATTTACTAGGTTAAGTATTTAGTGCCATAAATTTCCCACTTAACACTTCATTAGTTAACTCTTAAAGAGCCTTCTGAGTCACAGTTTTCTCATCCTTATATCTGCAACTCCTTATTATATTTTCCTTTGGACAAAATATTGTTTAATAAGAAATATATTTATTTTCTATTTATCTATCTAATCCTTCTAATGGAAGGTTTAAAAATATTTAATATTTTGTTGCATTGTATTTAAGGAATACTGAAAGTTACTATTTCCACTTTTAAAAATTAGTTGTCTCTACTTTCTGGTCACATGTATCTGCTTGGTTAATTTTGGCAAACGTCCCACGCTCTCTTGTAAAGAAGGTACTTTCTCTAGTATCAGTGTAGAGTGTGTAATAAATATATGAGGGTTTGAAAATATGTGGTATATGCATATATTATTACATTTACCTAATTGATAATGTTGTTTAGTTTCTCCATATTTTTAATATTATTCAATCTGCTTGAATTGTACAGGACTGATCATTAGTAATAGTGTGTGTCTTTCTGTTATCTCCTATAATTTGTTGTACACAAAATTTGCAGCCTAGCTATTTCAACACTCTATGCTACTACTGTGATCCTTGCTGGAGATATTTTTGCACTGATTTCTGTGTCAACTGGGACATAGTGTACATTTTCCCCCTTATTTATAACCAAGCATGTTAAGCTCCATTTTCATTAAAAGTTTTGTCCTTTTCTCGTATGACAAATGTCTATGTACGTATGGGCCAGCTTCTAGGCCCTCTTTTCTATTGAATTGCTCAATATATCTCTTCTTCCAGAACCCACAGTAGTAACCACAATAGCTCTAAAACAATTAATTTGCTAATTTGTTATAAATATCTTTTCTGTGTCTTATCTTTGTACTTTTCTATAGCAACACAATATGAATTTGCAGCTCCTCCCTTCAACAAGCAGAGGCTATTTTCCACTTCCTGAATCTTGATGTGCTGGTAGTTTGCATTGGCCACAGGAATATGGTGGAAGCAACAATGTGCTAGTCTTGATCATCAGCATTGTGTCTATTATCTCCCTCTGGGAACACTACGTTTGAGATGCGAAGGTATCCATAGTCACCTGCTGGGTGAAAGAGACATGTGGTCCAGGAAAAACCATTGCTCCAGCCAAGAGTCAGTCATCTGTCTATTGTTGATTAATTGACTTCAGATATATGAATAAGCTCAACTGAGATCAACTAATCATGGCCAGATCAGCAAAACTCCCTAGCTGACACAAACTCGTAAGTAATACTACACACTTGTTGTTTTAACCCACTAAATATTGAGGTGCATTTACCTAGCAATAATAGATTATTGATATAATATGTTAAAATTTGATATGGTATTAGTTATCAATATTTTGTTTTGTGCCTTGCACAATTTGTTTAACTTTTAAAAACTACTATCTAAATAAAACCTAAAATATTCCTTTATGCTTTCTAGAAGTTTTGGCATTTGCCCTTCTCATTTCAGGTTTAAACCAATTTGGCACATTTGCATAAGATGTGACATAGGGCTTAATTCAATTTGTTTCAAATACAGAGCATAATTTTCTTAGCAAAATTAGGTCGCGATTTCTTCACTTATATATAGTGCTACCTATTTCATATATTGAATCTCTCTGTAAATTTTGACCTGTTTTGGGCTGTCTATTACATTCTATTTTCCTTTATGTCATTTTTCCTGTGCCAAGAACAATCCTACCATCACCTTTTTGTTCTTTTTTATGTGTGTATTGCTTATTTTGGTTCAACTTACCATATGTATAATTTGTAGGATTAGTTTATCAAGTGCCTCAAAGAAATCCTGTTACCATTTTGATTGGAATTTCATTTAATGTAGAGAAATTGTCATTGTTCCAATAACTTTTTAACATCTAATAACAGCATATATATTTGTATCTGTTTCATGATTAATGTTTTTGATTTTTTGTCATGAATATTTATGTCTGTTTAACATAAATTATATTTTGAAACACTTTCTCATTCATCATTAGTCTAACTAATCTTAAATTTTTTCTTCAAAATATAATTTAATCCCATGTCCTAAAAGCATTTTTGGTCATCTGCTTATTTACACGCCCTCCACTTAAGGCTCCAGGGACTGGTAATTTGTCTTTTTCATATCTGTTCTTATTTCCTCCATGCTTCTGATTTGCATTTTAGAGAACCACATTTGAAAGGATAATTTAACAGCTGGCTTTCAAGTAGGTCCAGCCAATGAGAAGAGAGAGAAACAGGATATATTTCCCTCTCTTACTCTGTGACACCCAATTATTCTGGCAGGGGCTGTGCCTCTTCTCTCTGTAACTCCAATTATTTCCTTCCCTGCTCCAAATCTTATCAGGCCACTTACCCCACACCTTCACTGCAGTTTCAGATCTCCTTAGGTGGCCCTGTGTATTAGTCCATTCTGGCACTGCCATAAATAAATACCTGAGAATGGGTAATTCATAAAGAAAAGAAGTTTCATTGGCTCACTGTACAGGAAACAGTGGCTTCTGTTCCTGGGAGGTCTCAGGGGACTTACAATCATGGTGGAAGGCAAGGGGTAGTCAGTACTTCCTATGGCCAGAACAAGAGCAAGAGAGAAGGGGGCAGGTGCTACATACTTTTAAACAACCAGAACTCATGAGAACTCAGTCACCATTGGCAAGACAATACCAAAAGTGATGGTGCTAAACCATTAGAAACCACCCCTATGATCCAATCACCTTCCACCAGGACCTATATTCAGCATTTGGGATTATATTTCAAATATGAGATTTGGGCAGGGACACAGATACAAGCCATATCATTTTGCCCCTGGCCCCCCTCAAACTTCATATCCTCCTCACATTTCAAAATACAATCATACCTTCCCAATAAACCCCCAAAGTCTTAACTCATTTCAACATTAACTCAAAAGTCCATAGTCCAAAATCTTCTTTAAGATAAGGCTAGTTCCTTCCACTTGTGAGCCTGTGAAATAAAAAACAAACTAGTTACTTTCAAGATACAATGGAGGTGCAGGCATTGGGTAAACAGTTCTCTTCCAAAAGGGAGAAATCTCTCAAAAGAAAGGGGCTATATGTCCCATACAAGTCTGAAACCCAGCAGGACAGTCATTAAACCTTAAAGTTCCCAAATAATCTCTTTTGATTCCAGGTCTCACATCCAGGGCACACTGATGCAACAGGTGAGCTCTCAAGGCCTTAGAGAGCTCCCACTCTGTGGCTATGTAGGTGTCAACCCCCA
Source organism: Piliocolobus tephrosceles (assembly GCF_002776525.5). Lineage (NCBI taxonomy): Eukaryota > Metazoa > Chordata > Mammalia > Primates > Cercopithecidae > Piliocolobus > Piliocolobus tephrosceles. Next base: position 157,913,725 of record NC_045436.1, on the reverse strand, counting down.
CAGCTACTCTTATGGGCTGGTGCTAAGTGCCTATGGCTTTTTCAGGCACAGGGTGCAAGATGCCAGTGGATCTACCATTCCAAGTCTGAAGGGCCCTCTTCTCACAGCTCCACTAAGCAGTGCCCCAGTGGGGCTTCTGCATGGAGACTTCCAACCTTCTATTTCCCCTTTGTACTGCCCTAGTAGAGGTTCTCCATGAGGGCTCTACCTCTGCAGCAGGCTTCTGCCTGGACATCCAGGCTTTTCCATACATCCTCTGAAATCTAGGTGTAGGCTCTCAAGCCTCAACTCTTGCACTCTGTGCACCCACAGGTTAAACACCACATGGAAGTCACCAAGGCTTAATGCTTACACCCTCTGGAGCAGTGGTCCAAGCTGTACCTGGGCCCCTTTGAGCCACAGATGGAACTAGAGTGACTGAAATGCAGGCAGCAGTGTCCTGAGTCTGACAGGGAAGTGGGGCCTGGTCCCACCCCATGAAAATATTCCTCCCTCCTAGGGCTCTGGGCTTGTGATAGAAGGGGCTGCCACAGAGGTCTCTGAAATGCATCTGAGGCCTCTCCTTTGCTTTGGGTATCAGTATATGCCTTCCTTTTAACTTAGCAAATTTCTACAGTAGGCTTGAATTGCTTTCCTGGAAATGAGCTTTTCTTTTCCAACACATAGCAATGTTGCAAATTTTCCAAATTTTTACACTCTGCTTCCCTTTTAAATATAAGTTCCAGTTTCAATACATTTCTTTGCTCATGCTTGTAAACATGTGTTGTTAGAAGCAGCCAGGCTGCATTTTCAAGGCTTTGCTGCTTAGAAATTTCCTCTGTCAATTACTCTTAATCAATAGTCTCAAGTTCAGTGTTTCACAAATCCCTAGGGCAGAGGCACAATGCACCCAAGATCTTTGCTAAAGCAAAGCAAGAGTGACCTTTACTCCAGTTTCCAATAAGTTCCTCATCTCCATCTGAGACCTTGACAGCCTGGCCTTCACTGTCCATATCACTATCAGCATTTTCCTCACATCTGTTCAACAAGTTTCTAGGAAGTGCCATAGTTTCCCTCATATTCTTGTTTTTTTCTAAGCCCTCCACACTTTTTTTTTTAATTGTTTGGAGTCTCGCACTGTCGCCTAGGCTGAAGTACAGTGATGCGATCTCAGTTCACTGCAGCCTCCACCTCCCAGGTTCAAGCAATTCTCCTGCCTCAGCCTCCTGAGCAGCTGGGATTACAGGCGCTCACCACCACACCTGACTATTTTTTTTGTATTTTTATTAGAGATAGGGTTTCAGTATGTTGGCCTGGCTGATCTTGAACTCCTGACCTTACGATCTGCTGCCACAGGCTCCCAAAATGCTAGGATTACAGGCATGAGCCATTGTATATGGCCGCCTCCACACTCTTCTCACCTCTGCACATTACCCAGTTCCAAAGTTGCTTCCACATTTTCAGGTATCTTTATAGCAATATCTCACTTTTGGTACCAATTTCTGCATTAGTTCACACTGCTATAAAGGAATACCTGAGACTGGAAAATAAGTTTCATTGGTTTATGGTTGTGCAGGCTTTATAGGAAGCCTGGCTGGAAAGACCTCAGGAAACTTACAATCATGGCAGAAGGCAAAGGGGGAAGCCAGCTCTTCACAATGCCAGAGCAGGAGGAAGAGAGATGAGGGAGATGCTACACACTTTTAAACAACCAGATCTCGTGAGAGCTACTCACTATTGCCAAGACAATACCAAGGGGGGTGGCGCTAAACCATTAGAAATAGCCCACATGATCCAATCACCTCCTGTCAGGCACCATTACGAGCCCTGAGGATTACATTTCAGCATGAGATTTAGGGAGGTACACAGATCCAAACCATATCACCCTGATTTCAGGGGTCTAGTAACACCATCTTTCTCCATGGTCCTTCTAGCCCTATTAAGAAATTGACATCCTGTTGCTTTTAATAGAAAGGTCACCTTACTGAAACTATTGGCTTTTCACTTTGTTAATCAGTTGAGTAATCAGTTACCTTTTTTTGAAAGACCTGAGTGATATCTGGGTATTTTTCCCCTGACTTATTTCCTCATACTTTGGGTAGACCTTTCACATCTTATACTATAAATAAATGATACACTAGCTTAACCCCACACTAGACTGTCAGATACTGAATAGAAAGTACCTACCTCATTTAATGATTTCTAAAAAACTGATACTTAACAAAGTATTTTGTTCTTTGTAATTAAATTTTAAATTCCTTAGTAAGTAAAAAAAAAAGTTTTGAAACTATATCACCAGTCACCTTGTGAAGCACTATTCCTTATCTCCTCTGTAACATCTCATATGAAATTTAGAGTCAAGCTACGCCAGTTTCCCTGTTTTCCCAATTCACTATTTGTAGTCTAGTTCTTCTGAATTATTGCTCTTGTTTTTCATTTTCGTGGGATTTTTTTCTTTATCTGCTGATTAACTTTTATCTTTTAGTAATAAATCTCTTTGTCACTATTTAGACCTCTCAAATGGGAGTCTTTTGTAATAATGGTCTAGCCAATCAAACATTATTTTTACTAATGTTCATTAAAAAGTTATTTTTGTTTCTTGCTCTTTATTTTATTCTGTGCTTATATTTTAGTTTCCCTTTTTTAAAAATCGCATTTATCTTGATTTTGTTAACTTTAATGATATTATTTATAAATATTATAAGTATATTTATAAATATGAATATATGTAATGTTTATCTATAATGTAATCACACCAATTGCTTTTTGCTGTGTATCATGCTGTTTGCTTTTATTCTTTTCTTTCTTTTCTGACTTCTACTAAATTCATTAAATTTTATTCATTCTCTAATTGCTGTTAGAAAATTATATATTTCATTTTTACTAACTTGAATATCTTCTTTTTTTTTTTTTTTTGAGACGGAGTCTCGCTCTACCGCCCAGGCTGGAGTGCAGTGGCCCCATCTCAGCTCACTGCAAGCTCCGCCTCCCGGGTTTACGCCATTCTCCTGCCTCAGCCTCCCGAGTAGCTGGGACTACAGGTGCCCACCACATCGCCCGGCTAGTTTTTTGTATTTTTTAGTAGAGACGGGGTTTCACCATGTTAGCCAGGATGGTCTCGATCTCCTGACCTCGTGATCCGCCCGTCTCGGCCTCCCAAAGTGCTGGGATTACAGGCTTGAGCCACCGCGCCCGGCCTAAGTATCTTCTTAAACCTTTAATTCACACAATTGACTTTGCGCTCTTTTAGCTAATATATTCCTTTTTATATTGGAACCATATAATGTATGATGTGCTCATGAAGCTCATGAATCACTTTGCAAACATCTGTCTACTATTCAAAATTGAAGGTAGGTATTGATACAAAACCGAAGCCTGAAAATGACCTACAAATAAAAACTCAACTTGATTTTGTTATAATTATTAGTAATTTGCGCATCAGGGCTTATATATCTGATTAAATACTAAAAAAATGTGTTTCTTCTTCAAGGGCCTGCTTTCCTTAGGTATCATAGATTACATTATTTTCATGCAGAGGAATTACTGAATTGCTCCATGCAGAAGGCCTCATTTACAGGTTAAAAATATAAGTGAGAAACAGTATGATACAGGGCAACAAAGAACAGGTGATACTTCATATTTTTATCTTTGAAATTAAGAGTGAGTAGTTATTTGTTTTGAAAACAGTGTTTAAATAACAGGGTTTATATAACCTAAATTTTAAGCAGACATAAAAGGGTTTCTATAAAGCATTGTTTTGAACATTTTCTAAAAATATTACTGGTCTGTTGGCTTGATACATCACTCAGATAATTTTAATGGGCTGAGGAATTATTTAGTCTTTCAGTAGCCAAAAGTAAACTCAGTAGATGCTTCCTATTCAGTACAAAAGCCTTTAAATATGAAGCTATTTTTGTTTTCCTGCTAACCAAATCTTTTTAAATGTGTTGTAAAAGGGGCCTGGTGTGAATCACCAGGCCAGGCCTTTTTTTTTTTTTTTTTTTTTTTTTTTTTTTTTAATTTACTTGTATATCCTAGCTTAGTTTATCTTTTATTTATCTTTTCAGATATCCAATTTAAACTTTATTAGTTTTTCTCCACTTCTTTTCTATTTTTAATTTTATTGATTTATACTCTAAATTTTTATTATTTATTTTGTTCTCTTTGTTTTGGGCTTAAATTTTTCTTTTCTAGTTTCCTAAAGCAAAATTTAGATTATTAATTGTAAATGTCTTTTTTGTAATGTATATATTAATGTTATAAATGTCTCCCTAAGCACTGTTTTTGCTACATCCCACACATCTTGATAAATTATACTTTTATTTACATTTCTATTTAGTTAAAATATTTTGAAATTTCTTTTGAATTTTTTCCTTTATCTAATATTTACAAATGTGCTGAATAACCTCCAAATACTTTTGGTGTTTTCAACTGTTTCTGTTATTAATTTCTAAGGGAATTTTATTGTAGTCTGAAAACATAATTTGTACAATTTCTATTCTTTTAAATATCTGAAGGCATTTTTATGCCCTCGAATGTGGTCTATCCTTTTGAAGGTTGTATGTGAACTTGAGAATGTATATTGTGTTTATGTTGGATGAAATATTCTATGAGTATACATTAGATCAAATAATTAATGGTTCTGTTCAAGTCAACTATATTCTTATTAATTTCCTGCCTATCTACCTATCAGTCCCTGACAAGAGATATGAAATTTCCAGCTATCATAGCATACTTATTTGCCTTGTGGTTCTATAAGTATTTGCCTCATAGATTTTGATCACTGTGGTCCTGTACACACAGGTTGAGGATTTCTAAGTGCTCTTGAAAGATTTTTATATATTCTTGAACCTCTTTATAATAATATAGTGATCATCTTTTTCCTAGGTAAAATTTCTTGTCTGAAGTCTGCTTTTTCTGAAATTAATATGACTGCTCCAACTTTCTTTTGCGTAGTGTTAGCATACATTGTCCCTTACATTTATCCTAACTGATTTTTTGCATTTAAAGTGGTTTTCTTGCAGATAAAATCTAGTTGATTCTTATTGATTTTAATCCTTTCTGATAATTTCTCTTTATTTGTAAAATTTAGATCATTTTAATGTAAAGGGATTATTGATATTTTTGGCTTAATATCTACATATTTATAATTATTTTCTATTTGTTGCACTTGTGCTTTTCCTCTTTTTTTCTATATTTTCTGGTTTCATTAAATGTTTTATATAATTTCATTTTCTCCCCCTTAGCATTTCAATTATACTTCCTTTAAAATTTGCAGTGGTTTCCCCAGAGTTTAAAATATACGTTGACAGCTAATCTAAGTCCACATTGAAGTAACACGTCACCATCTCACATGTCATATATGCACCTTATAAAGTGTTCTCGGTTTCACCCTGTAATCCTTGTTCACTGCTCATCCTCGTTTCTTTTTGTCCATATGCTGCAAATTGCAATACATATTTTTACTTTTATTACTTTAAACAGTTGTTTCAATCCATTAAGAATAAGAAATTAAAAGCTGTACTTCATCATCATTTATTCTTCAGTGTTCTTCACTTACTTAAGTAGATCTGACTTATGATCTACATCATTTTCTGTCTCTCTGAAAACTCCTGTGAATATCTCTTGAATGGCTCATCTGCTGGCCCAGAGTTTCCTCAGTTTTTGTTTGTTTGAGGGAGTATAACCCCTTCATGTTCACGTCACTGAATATAAAATCGTTTATTTGTGGTTTGTTTCTTTCCTTTCAATACTTGAAGCATATCACTCTACTTTCTTGCTGACATGGTTTGTGATAAAAAGTTTACCATAATTCTTATTCTTATTCCCCTATAGGTAGAGTGCATTTTCTCCCCCTCTACTCTTTCACATTTTTTCTTTGCTTGTTTTTGTCTTTGGTTTCCTGCAGTTCAAACATAATTTGCCTATGTGCAGATTTCTCTTTTTCATATATTATTTGATGTTCTCTGAGATCCCTGAATGTGTGATTTGGTAACTCTCATTAATTTTAGAAAATTCTCAGCCATTGTCACTTCAAATGTTTTTATCTATTTCACTTTCTTTTTCTTCTGTTATTCTAATTATGTATATGTTACAGCTTTTGAAATGTTCCTATGAATCTTGTAAATTCTGTTCTTTTAAAATTATTACTTTTTTTACTTTTTTTTGCATTCTATTTTGGGAAGTTTCTATTGAGGTATCTTCAAGCTCACTGATTCTTTACTTGGCAATGTCCAATTTACTGATGAGTACCTCAAAACCATTTTTTAATCTCTCACATTGTTGTTATTTTTTCTTTTTAATTTCTTTTAATAAAAAGTTAAATTTAAAAGACACTCTTTCTTTTTTTTTTTTTTTTTTTTGAAACGGAGTCTCGCTCTGCCACCCAGGCTGCAGTGCAATGGCCAGATCTTGGCTCATGGCAAGCTCTGCCTCCCGGGTTCACGCCATTCTCCTGCCTCAGCCTTCGGAGTAGCTGTGACTACAGGCGCCCGCCACCCCGCCCCCGCTAATTTTTTGTATTTTTAGTAGAGACGGGGTTTCACTGTGTTAACCAGGATGATCTCGATCTCCTGACCTAGTGATCTACCAGCCTCGGCCTCCCAAAGTGCTGAGATTACAGACGTGAGCCACCACGCCCGGCCTAAAAAGTCACTTCTTTTAAAATTTTTTTTTTTTTTTTTTAATCATTCTGTTTGTATTACTATTTGTTCTTCCATGTTATTTAGTGGAGTTTTTTTGGAGGGAGTTTCCAATACAATTTAAAAAAAATTTTGGAGCACTTTTGGGTTTACTGAAAAAATACAGAGGTTCCCTTATACTGTTGTTTTTTATTAGAACATTTAATATATTAATTATAGTTGTTAAAAATTCTGTGACATTTCCAAAATCTGTGTCATAGGAGTGTGATTTTGATGGTTACTTTGTCTCTTCGGACTGTATTATAGTGTTTCTTGCTGGGTGCTGTTAAATAGTAGCACCAGTTACAAATGCTTTGAGAAGGCTTGTAGAGTCATTTCTATCAATGATATTGCAGAGTTAGGTGATACTAAGAGCTATATTATGTGAGTCATTGCTTTGGCAACAGCAATAGGCAGATATCCATGAATACCAAATTATTAGGAAAGATCTATGCTAAGTTTAACATTTACACAGTGTGTAATACAGAAAAATTTTGTAATCAGAGATTGGAAGCTACAGCTCTTCTGTCCAGTTCCACCACATCCTAGCTGAAATATTGTTCAACAAATAGATATCCTGCCTTATTTAGTGGCTTATTGATTTTCTATTCTCAACTCTTACCCTCTCTGCAGCACTTATTGCTTTCTTTTAAAGGGTCTCCTTGACTTACATGACCCCAATGTCTTTTTGTATTGGTAAAAATTCAATTATGAAAACAGAAACTACACTAAGTATTTGAAACAGAGTAATTTTCTTACAGCAAATGGATTAAAATGGTTATAGAAAAGCCAAAAGCCAACAGGGATGGAGAAGCAATGCAGAAATTAACAAAAGCCAAAAGTTGCCAGAAACTCCAGGTGGAAGACACAATATATTTTCTTGTGGTTCAGAAGCTTGAACTATAACAGCCAGGTGAAGCAGCTAGCATACCAGGAGGTAGTGGGGGTGAATGTAGTTGGTATTGGAGATGCTATCTGAGCCATGAGAGCCTGGAGACTCATCTTGAAGTGGTCAGACTGCGTGCATAAACAGAGCCAAATAGGGCAGTACAAATAATTGATTTGAATGCAAACATCAGTACAATTTGACTTTGCTGTCTTTTTCATTGGTTCCTCCTTCATGTTGCAAGTCTTTTAAACTTTTCAGTCTTTTAATTATTTTGCAAGTCTTTTTAATGTGTTCCTCTTTCTAGTTGTTTCATTTGAGTGCTTCATAGGGTTTTAGTCTCAGTCATCTTCCGGTCTACCTTTATATACTGTTTTTTGGACATCTCATTTATGCTCACTGTTTCAACCATCTCCAAATGCTAGTAACTTCCCAAATTATGTCTTAACTAAATATTTAATTGCTAAATTCTGGACATCCTTCAAGGACCTCAAAATCAGTATGTTCAAAACTTCTTATGTTTTTCCTCTTAATCTGCTATGTCCTCCAAACTCAATTAAATCTCTCTTCTGGATGTCCCTTCTCTTTCCTCAATGCTTTGCCCAAGTTCACTTTGCAAATTTGTCAATATTCTAGTCTCCCGATCTCCATTTTCTTAACGTTAAAATCTATCTTTCAATTTATTTATTTATTCAAATATTAATCTTTTTAAATCCTGATTATGATGAGGCCACTCTCTCAAATAAAATATGTTTTGACTCCTCACTGTTTAGATACGACTACAGCCTTATCTATAACTTGTCATTAATTGGATTTTTATAAGTACTCTTATCTTCAACAATATTGAAATATTTACATTTCTTCAAACTGTTGTGTTTTATAAGTCCTCGTATGTTTGTATATATTGTTTTCTCATTGTTCAAAATCTTTTTTCTTATTACTCATCTAGCTAATTCCAAAATGTCTAGAAAGAGACTTTTTATTTTTGAGACAGAATCTTGCTCTGTTGCTCAAGTTGAAATGGTACAGCAGCATGGTCATAGCTCACTGAATTCCAGGGCTTAAGCAATCCTCCCATCTGAGGCTCTCTAGTATCTAGGATTAGCAATGAGCTAAATACAGACCAGAAGACACTGAGGAGAAAATGAACTATACTTCAAGAGCCCGATCATATAACTTATGGAAATATTGTATAATATCATAATGGTACATGGTTTTAAGTGCAACATGTTCTGTACCTGTTACAGACAATTTTAAGAAAAAGAATTTCAGATGTTGGACAATCAATGGCTATAATAATCTTGTTGTGTGAAGGATTGATGTGCAGCATTGCAATTATGAAAGGATTTCTTCAAGTTGGAGGAGAGAACGAATTTTTCAATCTACTTACACATTCAGTAATACTAAGAAACCATTATATATCAAGTATATGTATAGACAGTTATTATAATGGTCAAAAGAAGAGAGAGATAATCTAAATTAAAAGAAGGTTCTAAATAATTCTAATGCTTTGAAATAATTTATGTTAGTGATCAAGTTGGCATATAGAAAGCATGTCTAAATACAACTGATACTTACGAATTACAAAGGACAATTTTGTTTCTTTCCTCAGTATATATTTCTTTGCCAAAAGTTTCCACTTTTTCAATATTTATGCTACAGCTTTCATTATGCCATGAATTTTGTCAGTAATGTTCATTCACATATTAGAAGACAGATTTCAGCTGTGTTGGTCATTTTAAAAGCACTACCCTACTCCATGGCATATTTCATGCATCATTATTGTTCCTTGTGGAGCCCTGGAAAGCACTCTGACTTCAACTTTCATGATATTGGGCCCATTATATTATAATATGCACCCTGAAGGGCATCATAATGCAGCTCAACCTTGCCCTTGTTTAGCATAAAGCATAGGCTGGCATATGAAAATGAGGTGCTTACCACAGAAACTGAAACTTTGTGTTCTAAGTGGTATACATTTGACTCCAAAGCTATGCATTAAATCACTAGAACTAGATTCAATTTGTACTTCTGCCTTCTTATTCTAATTACTCAATCATTCTACAATATATAATGTTAACTTTATTGTGATTAAAAATTAATAATTTTCAAAATGATTGTAAGATCTGAAGGAAACCAAAATATATATCAGAAGTAGCTCTGGTTAAATTATTTATCTGAAATTTGAAACTTTTAATACAACTCCTGTGAAACTATGCAGCATTAAGGAAAGTATATTGAGCCATTGAGAAAGAAACAGTAGCTTGGCATTTGGAGAGATGCCTGAAAGTAGGTGTACATAATATGATGCCAAAGATGCATCAATAAATAAGTAGCCTGATATATTATTCTAATAGTGTTCACTTACTTGGACATTTTTGTCTAGTCTTTTCACTGGAGTGACATAGCTTGGGCAAGGGGAAAGATCCTCCCCATTTACAATTTACCTACAATTAATTTCCTTCCCTCCTTCTCTTCTATTCCTCCCTTCTTTCTTCCTTTCCTCTCTTCCTTCCTTCCTTTCTTCCTTCCTTCTCTCTTTCATTCTTTCTTTCTTTTCTTCTTTCCTTCCTCTTTTACTTACAGAAAGATAATTCATTGAACTATTAAGTAGATATATTCAAATAAAGTATTTTTATTGATAAGCCTACAATCTAATTAAGTATGCGTGAAGAATAAGTGTAATTGTAAAAATAGTCACAGGATATGATGAAGCTCACTGTCCAGCATAGAAGCCCAAAATGCCAGAAACTTCCTTTTCTAGCTTTGTGTGGTTTCATTATACAGGCATGTTAACCACACCTAGCCAATGATGCTAGAGGAAATGACTCCTAAGAAACTACTGAAGATATTATTTTCTATAATAAATAAATTAAAAAATATAATAGGATGAAATGCTCCTTTTCTTTGCCCAGATATTGCAGCATCTATATATAATGCCAGGCAGGAACTGGGACAACCATCATATAGCCTAAGAGAACACTCAGTCCTAAGGGACCAAGGCAAAATATTGAGGATAGTTGGATAATAAAATGGAAACAGTCAGGTTGTTGATTACAATTATTGAGCACCTGAACCCAACAAGGCATACCTGCCCCAGTGTTCTTTTATGTGATAAAATGCTGATATGGTTTAGGCTGTGACCCCACACAAATCTCATCTTGAACTGTAACTCCCATAATCTCCATGTGTCTTGGGAGAGACCCAGTGGGAGGTGCTTGAATTGTGGAGGCAGTTTCCTCCATTCTATTCTCACAATAGTGAGTAAGTTCTCATGAGATCTGATGGTTTTATAAGGAGCTTCTCCCTTTGCTCTGCTCTGGTGGTAGGGGTAAGAATATAACCATTTGAAGAAGGACATGTTTGCTTCTCCTTCTGCTATGTTTGTAAGTTTCCTAAGGCATCCCCAGTCCTGCAGAATGGTGAGTCAATAAAAACTCTTTCTTTTATAAATTTCCCAGTCTTGGGTTTGTCTTAATTAGCAGTGTGAGAATGGACAAATATAGTAAAATGGTACTGGCAGAGTGGGGTGCTGCTACAAAGATGCCTGAAAATGTGGAAACAACATTGGAACTGGATGACAGGCAGAGGTTGGAATAGTTTAGAAGGCACAGAAGAAGACAAGAAAATGTGGGAAAGTTTGGAACTTCCTAAAGACTTGTTGAATGGCTTTGATCAAAATGCTGATAGTGATATAGGCAATGAATTCCAGGCTAAGTTTGTCTCTGAAGGAGATGAGGAACTTGTTGGGAACTGGAGCAAAGGTTACTCTTGTTATACTTTAGCAAAGAGACTGGCAGCATTTTTGCCCCTGCCCTAGGGATCTGTGGACCTTTCAACTTGAGAGAAATGACTTAGAGTATCTGGCAGAAGAAATTTCTAAGCAGCAAAGCATTCAAGAGGAAGCACAGCATACAAGTTTTGAAAATGTGGAGCCTAATGATGCAATAGAAAAGAAAAATCCATTTCCTGGGAAGAAATTCAAGCCTGCTGCAGAAATTTGCATAAATAATGAAGAACTGAATGTTAATCACCAAGACAATGGGGAAAGCATCTCCAGGATATGTTAGAAACTTTCAGTGGCAGCCCCTCCAATCACAGACCATGGATACCTAGCAGGAAAAAAAATGATTTCCTGGGCCATGCTGCTTTTAGCAGTCTTTGGACTTGGTACCCTGAGTCCCAGCTATGGCTAAAAGGGGCCAAGTTTCAGCTTGGTCCATGCCTTCAGAGGGTGGAAGCCATAAGCCTTGGCAGCTTCCACAAGGTGTTGAGTATCTGGGTGCACAAAGTCAAGAATTGAGGTTTGGGGACTTCCGCCTAGATTTCAGAGAATGTATGTAAACACTTGGATGTTCAGGAATAAGTTTGCTGCAGGGGCAGAGCCCTCATGGAAATCTGTTCTAGGGCCCTGTGGAAGGGAAATGTTGGGTCAGAGCCACCACACAGAATCCCCACACAGAATCCCCACTGGGGCACTGTCTAGTGGAACTGTGAAAAGAGGGACACCATCCTCCAGATCCCAGAATGGTAGTTCCACCAACAGCTCTCACCATGTGCCTGGAAAAGCCACAGGCACTCAATGCCCACCCATGAAAGCAGCCAGAACGGGGGCTGTATCCTGCAAAGCCACAAGGGCGGAGCTGCCCAAGGCCATGGGAGCCCACCTCTTGCATCAGGGTGACCTGGATTTGAGACATGGAGTCAAAAGAGATTACTTCACACCTTTAAGATTTAATTACTGCTTCATAGGATTTCAGACTTGCATCGGGCTTGTAGCCCCTTTGTTTTGACCAATTTCTCACTTTGGAAAGGGCGTATTTATCCAATGCCTGTACTTCCATTGAAACTAGGAGGTAGCTAACTTGCTTTTGATTTTATGTGCTCATAGGCAGAAGGGACTTGCCTTTTCTCAGAGGAAACCTTGGACTTGGACATTTTGTTTGATGCTAGAATGAGTTGAGAATTTGGGAGACTGTTGGAAAGACAGGGTTGGATTTTGAAATGTTAAGGACATGAGATTTGGGTGAGTCCAGAGTGGAATAATATGGTTTGACTGTGACCTCACCCAAATCTTATTTTGAATTGTTCCCATAATCCCTATCTGTCATCAGAGGGACTCGGTGGGAGGTAAAAGAATTATTGGGGTGGTTCCCCCATTCTATTCTCTTGGTAGTAAGTAAGTCCTTATGAGATCTGATAGTTTTATAAGGGTCTACCCCCCTTTGCTCAGCTCTCATTCTTTTCCTCCCTGATGTCATGTCAAGAAGGACATGTTTGCTTTTCCTTCCACCATGATTGTAGGTTTCCTGAGGTCTTCCCAGCCATGTTAAGCTGTGAGTCAATTACATCTCTTGTCTTTATAAATTACCCAGTCTTTCATGTGTTTTTATTAGCAGTGTGAGAATGGACTTATACAAATGCATTATAGCCCTTTTTAAGTCAGCTTTAATTGGTTATTTGATTATAACAGCAAAAAAGCCTCTGAACTGGTTTATTTTCCATGTCTTCAGATTTGTTGTCATCTGTGGCCAGTTTTATCTTAAAATTTGTTTTTAAGAGAAAACTTAAATATAAATTAAAATGGAAAATACAATTTTCTCTTGTCTTAAATACAATACATTTTTAGATATTATATAATACACTGAAATGCTTTTCTGCTACTTAAATACTAAATGACCCCCTTACTATACTCTGTGGAAATCACATACTTTCATATTATAGTTATTAACGTAAAGTTTAATTTCTAGTAATAGGCCTGAGGTAGACAGAGCAAAAAATTAAGTTTCTGATTTTATTTCAGATTCCATAGCTCATTGAATATTGCATAGAATGCATGTTATTTACTGTGTTAGATGGAAATGATTCTTGTTCTTAGTGGAGGAGGTACATGAAGTTCTGGCCTCAATTTTTATTACTAATTATCACCTTATTTATAATAATACAATTCAAGAAGTCTTTCTTATGAGTTTGAGCTCAAATTAATCCCCTTCTAAATATTTTTAAATATTCTACTGCTTTAATTGGTATGGTTGACAACCCATTAGCCTGATTTATCTGAATTTTAATTACAAACTTTGTATTAATTTCACAAGTGGTTCAGTGTCATAGTTCATTTGTGTTGCTAAAACTGAACTCTCGAGATTTGGTAATTCATAATGAATAGAAATCTATTTGGCTTATAGTTCTGTAAGATAGATAGTCCAAGACTGCAGGGCAGCATCTGTGTCATAATATGCAGAACATATGGATGAAAGAGAGAGAAAATGGGGCCAAACTCACTCTTTATGAGGAATTAGCTCCCATGATAATAAACCCACTTCCAAGATAGCAAACTCACTCCCAGATTAACAGCATTAATTCATTCATGAAAGTAGAGTCCTCATGACCCAATCAACTCTTAAAGTTCACACCTCCCCATAATGCTGAATTGGGGATCAAGTTTCTGATACATGAACATTGATGAACACCTTCAAATTATAGCATTCCTCCCTTGGCCCCCCAGATTGATGACATGATCACATGCAAAATATATCTATTTCATCCCAATTGACCCAAAAGTCCTCATTTGTTTCACTGTTAAGTAAAAAGTCCAAAGTCCAGAATTTCATCTAAATTAAATTAGGTGGTAATTGAGTGAGACTCAAGGCACAATTCATCCTGAGGAAAATTCACCTCCAGCTCTGAGCCTGTGAATTTTTTTTAAAACAAGTTATACATTTCTGAAATACAATTGTTGGACGGGTATACAATAGATAATATCATTTCAAGTGGTAGTGATAGTCAAGAAAAAAGAAATAACTGACCACAGGTCAGTTCATACCCAACAGTGCCGAGAGTATTAAATCTTAAGCTTCCAGAATAATCATTTATTTCATGTGCTGCATCCTGAACACTCTGAGTGGACTGAACTCTCAATAACTCAGATAGCTCCACTCTTATGAAAGAACCTACGTTGAAATATTGGGGGTGGGTTCCCCTGATATCAACCATGCCACAGTTCTCACCGGTTGGAGTGTCATGCCTGCAGTTCTCCAAGGCTGAAGTTGTAAACTGGTGTCCCTGTAGTTCTGGAATCTCTGAGGTGGCTTCACTGCCACAGTTCCACTAGGTATTGTCCTAGTGGGAGCGCTCTGTGATGACTCCGCCCTTATGACAAGTCTCTTCCTGGATCCCTATGCTGTCCAATACATCACTTGTCATCTAGGTGGAAAGTTCCATGGCCCCACGACTCATTCACACTGAACATCTGTAGAATTAGCACCATGTAGATGCTACTGATGTTTGTAGCCTGTACCTTTTCAGAACAGCAACAGAGCCTGCTTGAGCCAAGGCTGGGGCAGCTGCAGAGTGATGTGTTGGAATGTGGGAAGTAGACACTTGAGTTGGCATTGAAAAGCAAAGGCTGAAATCACAAAACCATCTTTCTGGAAACCTTGACTTCTAGGTTCTAGATGGAAGGGACAGCCTTAAAGATCTCTGAAATATCTTCAGAGTATTTCTCCCATTGTCTTGATAACTAGGACCTTGCTCCCTTCTGTCAATATTAATTTCTTTAGAAAACTGTATCTTGGCCACATACTTGGTTCATTATTCTAAAGACACCTGGTAACTCATTACATGACCAGGCTGTGAATTTTCCAAGTCTTTCATTCTGCTTCTCTTTCAGGTATAAATTCTGTGTTTAAATCATTTTTCTACTCTTGCATCTTACTATATTCAATTAAAGTTAGCCATGCATCTCCTTCAATATTTTCCTTAGACATTTCTCCTGCCAGGTATCCTAATACATTGCTCTTAAATTTTGCCTTACATAAAATCCTGGGTGAAAAAAAAAGTTCAGACAGTTCTTTGCCATTTTATAAGAAGGGTGACCTTTACTTCATTTTCCAATAAGATATTCCTCATTTCAGCCTGAGACCTCATTAGAATGGCTTTCACTGTCCATATTTCTACCAACATTCTGGTCACAAATACTTAAGTAATCTCTAAGAAGTTCCACACTTTCCTTATAGCTATTTTCTTCTTCTAACCCTCACCAGAATCACCTCAATACTCCATTCATAGCATTACATGCTTTTTCTAGAATTCACTTCAAAAGTACTCCAGCCTTTACCATTTACCCAGCTCCAAAGCCACTTTCACATTTTCAAGTATCATAGCAACATCCCACTCTCTGGTACTAGTTTCCCATCTGAGTCATTTTATTTTCCGCTGATAACATAGTACTCATGACTAAGTAATTTGTAATGAACAGAAATTTTTTTGGTTCATAATTCTGGAGAATTCCAAGTCTGAGATTAAAAGGTCATGTCTGCTGAAGGCCTTCTTGTAGCCTCATAATATGGCAGAAGGCCTTACGTGGGTGGGAGAGAGGCAGGGGCTGACTCATCATTTATAAGAACCTACTCTTGAGATAACAAATGGATTCCCACAATAATGCCATTAATTCATTCATGGGGGCAGAGCTTTTGTGACCAAATCACTTCTTAAATATTCTACCTCTTAATACTGCTGCAATGGGAATTAAGTTTCTAACACATGAATGTTGGGGGACTCATGAAAACCACAGCACTATGAATAGGCTTCCAGGTACCTGGATTTTCATTTGCAAATTTAATCAATAAAAGTACTTACAGTAAACCAAGTGTTATCCTAGATACTTGGCCTACCAAATGAACAAGAAATTGTTCTTTCTCTCAAATAATTTATCATGTTATATACAGACAATATAGACAATCTAGGACTAAATATGTGTTGAACTAAAATACACTATAATAAGTCAAATTGATGAAGCATATGAACCAAAAATTATTTACACCTCTTAAAGTCATTGAAGGGTTAAAAGTCATAATACGTGATCTGATTCTTATAGGTTAAATAAAATTCCATTGGGCATAACAATTACAGCTGAGGGACAAATGAATATAGATGTGTATATAACTGATGGGACTTAGCGTTTTAGGAAAAAAACTAATATGATAAAGTATAAGGTACTTGGAAAAATATTAAAAAGATAAATTCTGGACAAACTATGAAGGATCTTGCATGGCTTCAAAAAGGAGCTTGATCTTTATTCTGAAAGTAGTGGAGACTGCATTGGTAACTCTCTTAAAAAATGGCAGCAACTCCTTCACCACTTTCTGCTGTTTTGCCCTAACACCCTTCATTCCACTGACTGAGTTCTTACTTCTCCAATTTTAATTTTCATACAGGCTACCTGTTTGTGTCTCTCTTCCTTATTCCTAGGGTAAGTTCAGGATTGAAGAGAGGGTAAAAGTAATAACTATATCTCTGTATCTGGAAAACCACTTACATCTGGAAATGTTATCCATTGAGATGTTCCCGGAAGGAGATAAAGACAGTTTAACTGTAGCAGAATTGTTGTATTGGATAAGGCAAGAAATAGTGAGACTTAGAACGAAGGTTAAAAGGCTTATTACAGACAAGACGGGGGCTAGAATAGGCAAAGCTAAGAAAGTTATGTCTTGTTTATTTCTCAATCATGTTATATTCAGTCTGGCCCGGGTCAGCAAGACTTCTGATCTATGAAGTCTTTCAGGGACCTGGGTGTCTTATATATTGTTGTTCCATTATTTTTTACAGTGTAGTAATCATTGTTTGCATATTTGAAGCTGATTACATAAACAAAAGAAAAGCAGAATTTAAAGATTTGGAAAATTATCAGCCTGGCCATATTGTAAAGAATGAGAAAATGTTTTCAGAAAAGAATATCAAGGATATGGCCAAGTGTTTGGTGAGATTAGTGTGGATAGAAGGTAGCCAGGTGTTATTTATCAAAAAAAATAAAAGAATGACACTGGAGGTATTTCAAAGCTCTCTGGGGCTGCCCTACCCATCACCATCCAGAATGCCAAGAGTTTGCGGGCAACAAAATTTCAAGGCGCTGCTCCTGTATTTTGATACAAGACTTTTTGGCTGCCTCAATTATGGCTTAGGTGAGCCCATGTGTTACTCAGTCCACCCCTCTGGAAGGCACAGGTGGTAAACCATGACAGCATCATGTATAGACATCTCTAGGGGTGCACAAATTGTGGGGAAATGACTAACTTCATGTAGATTTCAAAGGATGTATTGGACAGTCAGGAGGTCCAGGCAGAGACTTACCCAATGGGGCACAGTCACCACTGAGACTGCCCATTATGGCAATGCCTAGTGGAGCTGTGGGAGCAGAACCATCACAGTGACTCCAGACCAGAGGGTCCACCAGCGTGCAACTCCAGCTTGAAGAGTTACAGGTATACAACTCCCTTGCCTGAGAGCTGCTGTGTGGGCTACACCCAACAAAGCAAGGAGAGCGAGTCTGCCCAGAGCCATGGGTGCCCAATCCTCACCCCAGTGTTTCCAGAAGGTGGTACATTGAGTCAACGAGCATTGTTCTCAAGCCTTAAGACTTACGGTTGTTTGCCTTGTTGGGTTTTGGAGTTACTTGAGATCTGTTTTTTTTTTTTTTTTCTTCTTCTTCTTCCTTCCTATTTCTCCCTTTTGAAATGGAAATGTCTTTATTATACCTATTCTACCATTGTGTTTTAGAAACACATAACTTGTTTGATTTCACAGGCTCACAGCCAGAGAAAAAGCTGTCTCAAGATGAATCACAATCACACCTTGAGTTTTTCGTCTCTGAATTAGATGATATTTAGAAGAGTCTTTGGACTTTAAACTTAAAAGTTGATGCTGGAATGAGTTAAGAATTTGGAAGCTATTGGGATGGAGTAAATGTATTTTGCATGTGAGAAGAATATGAATTTGGGGAACCCAGGGGCAGCATGCTGTGATATTAAGCATTCTGCTTATGATGATATTAAGAAATGGGGCTTTTGGGGGGTGATTAGGTCATGGGAGAATCTGCCCACTTGAATAAGATTAGTATTACTTATAAAAGAGGCTTGAGGGAGGCCCACTTGTCAATCACCGTGTGAAAACACATAGAAATGCCATCTGTGAGAAACAGGCCCTCACTAAGAACCAAATCTATTGATACCTTGATTTTGGACTTTTAGCCTCCAGAACTGTGAAAAAATAAGTTTCTATTGTGTATAAATTACCCATCTAAGGTATTTTGGTAAAGTAGACCTAATCGACTTAGACAGCTTCTATATTTCAAACCAGCTAATTTCTGTTTTTGTAGATAGTCCCCAAACTATTTCTACCTTTTTACTCCTACAATGTCTTAAAACATTTTTATGACTCATTTTGGAATTTGTATAAAATGACAAATTTATTGACTTCTGGTTTGGTAGCTTTTTGTTAGCATTTAATCTGAGAAAGAGTTCATTTGCTGTCTTGTCTTGTCTTTTTTTTTTTTTGCTGTATACACCAATATTTATATTATATTATAAAGACTATTATTGTCTTATAACTGTGTATGTATATACTTTTCAGACTCTAACATATCCTAGTTCTTCCATCTGTGTCAGTGTCCTCATTCAGCTTATAAAAGGGTAGTTCAGATCCTTAAGCAGGCACATATGCTTGAAATTAAAACAAAACTTTTTTTTTTAACTTTTTTTTTTTTTTTGAGACAGAGTCTGCTCTACCACCCAGCTTGGAGTGCAGTGGCATGATCTCTGCTCACTGCAATTTCCACCTCCTGGGTTCAAGTGGTTTTCCTGTTTCCCCTCCTGAGTAGCTGGAATTACAGGCATGCATCACCATGCTCAGCTAATTTTTTGTATTTTTAGTAGAGAGGAATTTTACCATGTTGGCCAGGCTGGTTTTGAACTCATGACCTCGTGATCCGCCCACCTCAGCCTCCCAAAATGCTGGGATTACAGGTATGAGCCACTGTGCCCAGGCAAAAACAACCCAATTTTTAATTACAATTTACTGTTTCAAATCTTCCCTGGATTTATTTTTAAATAGTATTTGTTTATTTTCTCTTGAGGCTGATTATTGGGAAAGAGTTTTATTTGGATTATTGAATTAATGAGAGAGTTGGAATATATTTTTATTATAAATGTGTATAAAAGCTGGAATAAATAAGAAATGGGTGTAAAGTCTAGATTAGCAAAATGCTGATTGCTGATAAATACATGCACAAGAAAAGAAATTCCTCTTAGGGCCAACATTCTTGCACTGATAAAGACAAAAAAAAAATCCGAAGCCTAATAAACTATAAATAACACATTATAAAGTTGCATTTTCCACACAACAAACACTTAAAGATAATTTCACACACAAACACACACACTAAATCACAAGTCAGATGATTCGATAAAATTAGTACCCCACTGATTGCATTATCCATTTAAGTAACATAAATTATTGTTTATCATTTTTCTAGACCCAGTTGGATTATAATCTCTTTCAGATTAGCAATCTTTTGAGGTTAAATTTTACAACTTTAAAGAAGACCATATTTAGGGTGCTTTCCCACATGAATGCGGTGGGAATGTAAGACACAGCTATGGTGGAAAAAAAAGTTTTAAAGGTACACATTTTACCTCAACTTCTTGCCTTTTAGGATGGTTATGATAAAAAAAAAAAAAAGGAAAATGACAAGTGTTGGTGTATGACTGGTGGAATGTAAAATGGTACAGCTGCTGGGGGAAAGTTTGGTGCTCCTCAAAATGTTTGAGAATTACCATATGATTTAGCAATTCTCTGCAGATACCCCAAGTAAAAAAATATATACATGTACATAGAATTGAAAGCAGGGAGTAAAACATACTTTGTATACTATTGTTCATACAAACTTTATTCAGAATAGACAAAAGATGAAAATAACCACAGATTTTGTCTAAAATGTGGTATATACATACAATGATATGTTATTCAGTCTTAAGATAGAATGACATTCTAATACAGGATACAACATGGATGAACCTTGAAATCATCAGACAAAGTGAAATAAACTAGTTGCAAAACAACTAATATGTATAATTCTACTTATATGAGTTACCTGAAATTGACAAATTCATAGAGACATAAAATATAATAGCAGTTACCAGGGGCTAGAGGAAAGGGAATACGGAGTTGTTATTTAATGGATAGAGTTTCTATCTGGGTTGATGAAAAGTTCTAAAGATGGATATTGGCAGTGGTTGTACAACATCGTGAATGTAAATAATGGAGCTGAATTATACACTTAAAGCTCTTTAAAATGGTAAATTGTACATGTATTATTACAATAAAATGATAAAAGTGCATATTTCTTTTAAAAAGGAATATTTATATAAGATACAAATACATTAAGAATGTAGTGATTTCTGTCATTATATAGCAGTTAAAAAATCTGAAGGGTACCTACAATATAAAATGTTACTTAAGGGCTGGGCACAGTGGCTCATGTCTGTAATCCCAGCACTTTGAGAGGCAGAGGCAGGTGGATCACAAGGTCAGGAATTCCAGACCATCCTGGCCAATATGGTGAAATGCCGTCTCTACCAAAAATACAAAATAAATTAGCTGGGCATGGCATAGTGGCACATGCCTCTAGTCTCAGCTACTTGGGAGGCTAAGGCAGGAGAATTGCTTGAACCTAGGAGGCAGAGGCTGCGGTGAGCCGAGATCGCGCCACTGCACTGAAGCCTGAGTGACAGGGTGGGAATCCCTCTCAAAAAAAAAAAAAAAGGAAGTTACTTAAATTTAGTTATCAGGGGAACCCACCCCCAATATTTCAACGTAGGTTCTTTCTATTTTCCAAAGTGTCAGCTGGCTGAGAAATAAAGAGAAAGAGTACAAAGAGAAGAATTTTACAGCTGGGCCACGGGGGGTGACATCACATATTGGTAGGACTGTGATGCCAACCTGAGCCTCAAACCTGAAAATTTTTTATTAAGGGTTTCAAAAGCGCAGGGGGTGTAATAACAGAGAGTAGGTACAAAGATCACATGCTTCAAAGGGCAAAAAGCAAAACAAAGATCACACGCTTCTGAGGGAACAGGACAAAGGGCAGAAACAGAACTACTAATAAGGGTCCAACAAAGATCACAAGGCAGAGGGCAAAAGCAGAACTACTGATAAGGGTCTAAGTTCAGTGGTGCATGTATTGCCTTGATAAACATCTTAAACAACAGAAAACAGGGTTTGAGAGCAGAGAACTGGTCTGACCACAAATTTACCAGTGTGGAGTTTTTTCCCCACCCTAGTAAGCCTGAAGGTACTGCAGGAGACCAGGGTGTATCTCAGTCCTTATTTCAACTGCATAAGACAGACATTCCCAGAGCAGCCATTTGTAGACCTCTCCCCAGGAATGCATTCCTTTCCCAGGGTATTAATACAAATATTCCTTGCTAGGAAAAGTATTTAGTGATATCTCTCCTACTTGCACGTCTGTTTATAGGCTCTCCGCAAGAAGAATAATATGGCTCCTTTTGCCCAATCCCTCAGGCAGTCAGACCTTATAGTTGTCTTCCCTTGTTCCCTAAAAATCACTGTTATTCTGTTCTTTTTCAAGATGAACTGATTTTGTATTGTTTGAAAACATATGTTTTATATTCAATTTGTACAGTTAACACAATTATCATGGTGGTCCTGAGGTGGCACACATCCTGAGCTTACGAAGATAACAGGATTAAGAGATTAAAGACAGGCATAAGAAATTATAAAAGTATTATTTGGGAACTGATAAATGTCCATGAAATCTTCACAATTTATGTTCCTCTGCTGTGGCTCCAGCTGGTCCCTCCATTTCGGGTCCCTGACTTCCCGTAACATTTCGTGACAAAAATCTATTGTAAACCTTTCATTTATACCTACTTGCATAAAAATTGGTATTCTAAATGCATACCCATTTCCTTATAACCATTCAAAAATGTATTTAAAAATTTGCCTATTTTTCATGAAACCTTTATTAATTTATTTGAGAAGAAAACATTAAGATATTTTAATATCTTATTATACTTATTTTATAGTTTATTTCCTGGCTTGTAGTATTTCTTTCTTCATATTAATTATCTTAGTTTAATGAAATGTCAACAGATTTTTCACACCACGAAATGTTTCTGCAGAGTCCTGTTGATACATTGTTATAACTTGCCTCACCCTGTCTATTCCGGGTCACATCATCAACTGGTCAATTGACAGCAGAAGAATACATCATAATCATTATTTTATTGCCTTAATGGATCAGTTTATTACTTTCCCAGATAAACTATTTTCTGCCTTTTGAGAGTTGTCCACATAAAGGGTTATAACCATGGAGAGGGGCAAAGAAAATGGCAGAGTACCATAACTAAAGGGCTTCTGAGGGGGAGCCCTGGGGTATTCTGTTACCAGCATCAATTGGAATAACAAGTGATGCACAAAACTAGATCAGAAAAAAAATTTGGCCAAGAATGTAATAAGACCAAGAAACTTACCAACTAGAGTACGCAACTAGAAGGTCTGTAGCAAGGACAGAGCTGTTGGAAATGGTCATCAATTGTCAGTATAAATTAAATAGCAATGGTAGTGATGTGAGGCCGGATGAAGCAATGGCTTAAGTCTCTTCAAGACCAGGCAGTGATAGATCCTTGAATGACCTATTAACTATGGTGGTGGCGAAGCCAAATTTGTAACTACAGAAAGCAATATGGTTATACATAGCAAGAGTTATACATTTAGACCTAGGAAGTCTATCTTAAGGAATTTATTCTGGGGAAGTAATTTGAGACAAGGAAACCAAATTTTCTTTTTAAATTATGTTAATGTCAGCACCATTAATTACAGAGAAAGAAAATGAGAAATAGAAAAATATTTTGGTGGATTTTGGAACCTCAAAAAAATTGGGATATTATTTAGGACATAAATTCATACAGCAAAAGTTCAAAAGTATTATTGTGGAAACCATATAGACATGTACAAAATGTTTAGCATAATATTAAGTGAATACAAGCATATTAAATGTTATTTTTGAGGCATTTTCTGCCACTTAACATGGGATGCTGTTACAAGGAACTAAAAGCTTTAAAGCTGTGTTATAATATTGGCATATGTTTACAAATGTCTTTCATGTCACCTTATGAATATATGTGTGTGCATATAAGTATATATTATATATATACATATAAATAGTTTAACATATAACATAATATATAAAACATAAAATAGTTAATCATTTTATACATATGCTAATCAAAACTATTTTCTTGTGAAGTTCACACTCACAATTACAATGGGTAACTTTTTCTAATTATAACAATGTATGATTTAGAATTAGGATTCCTTGTTACCATATCTACAAGAAACCTTCAACCTGATTACAATTGTAACAAAAAAAAAGATTCCTTAATAATCCATGGATAGTTTTCAGTAGTCATTGCTGACATGAAACAAATGGAGCAGAGCAAATAATATTATGGCCTTGGACAAAACAACATAGGTTCACCTGCTCGACCCAGGAGCCTAGATTCCCTTGTTCCAGCCAGGCTCATCTGATATGTTCTAGACAATTTTCTTACCTAGTATGTAAGAGACCATCTGAGGAACAAAGCCATCTATGGTTTTCAGTGATCTGTCTTCCAAGTAGGTTCTGAAATAAAAGAAAGTTTGCACCTAAATTGCTAGGATCACCAGAAAATGTCATTTTTAATTGGATAGGAATTATGCAGTCAGGTGTGACAAGAAGGAAGGGGTTATCATGAGCTAATAATTTGACAGAAATGCAACCTCATGCTTCTAATCCCTCCAGAGCATTATCTCATGATTACCAAACACCCTACTTAGATATGCCTTATTAGTTTCTCTTTTGGATATCTTTATTCTTAGAAAACCATACTGTAATGTGCTAGAATGTGATGATGTTAGCACTTTAAAATATGAGCAGCTGCTTCAGCTGAACTAGTCGTTCACAAAAATTAATCTGTCCTTTACATTAATCTGTGGACCAATCAGAATGTTTTCTTAATCCTAGGAGTTTAATAATATAGTCTAAATCAGTCTGGTCCAGGTGCCTTGCGCTGTTTAAAGGAAAAGTAACAAGAAAATTTAATCTGAAGATTATTAAGTATTTTTGGCTGGTACTGGCTGGTATCACCTAGCAACTACAGAACATACTGAATAAATCTAACAAATAGCAACTCATCCTTCTTGTTACTGCAGATCAAATAATTAGGAGAAAGTAAGTATGCAGACTAATAGCAGTAAAGAACATAATGATAAAACACAAGAATTTTAGGAAGCCAAAACCTTTGCAATAACAGCTTGTGGCGACTGCTGTTATTAGGATGATAGTTGGCCGAATAACGTTTATAACAGCAGAAGTTCACAAGATGGCTTGGAGGTTATAGTCTATGATACAGATGCGCAGTTTTGAAAAATGAGGAAATACTGTCTAGGCCAGAAGTAAATGAACTCGGTTAAGTAATCTACTGTCCAGGCACTGTGATTGGTCAGGTTTGCAGAGAGGGACAAAGCAAACAGCTTAAAATTTTATCACATAATTGGGTGAGTTATGGACACATCATTTGCATACCTCATCTTCATAACATTTTGCCAGATAGCAGATTGCGCAAGTTCAAATTTCTAAGACTAATGAGAATGTTCCCTTTTGTGAGGTGAATGAGGAAAATGAGTGAGTTCTGGAAGGAAATCAATTACACTGGATACTCAGAACCAATTCTCCAGCATTATTCTGAATTGTACACATTTAAAAGGAGGTTTATCTTTGAAAATAAAAATTGAGTCTCCTCTGCTTCCAGCTATGAAAGATTAACTGGTAACAAATTTGCCCTCCCAACTGTAAACTTTTAAAACTGAGGAAAAAACTGTTAAGAAATAATGTCGAGGTGTTGAACAGTAGGTGGTAAAGAACTGTGATCTTTGGGAGAAGGACAATACAAAAAGTGAACCCCATGATCAAACCCACAAGATGCCCAAGTTTCTATTTTGGAGCACATTTCTGACAAAGAACAGGAAAGCGAACCCTAAACAACAAGTTGGGAGAGCAGAGATCAGAATTCTGAGCCATGGAAGTGGCCAGAATTTGTGGGAGGGGATAACTGAAAAGAAGGTGGTGCAGGGAGAATAGATCTCAGAAGTTTGTGTGGACATTCAGCAAGGGTTCTTGGACAAGGGGCATATGTGCAGAGTAAAGTGTTAAGGGCTTAACAGAGATCACCTGTTGCAGACAATGTGCAAAACTGGGAGACACTGATGTGGTTATGATACAACCAGAAAGGAGAAATCTAACAACCCCAGGTATTCAGCCAAGACCTTCAAAGAGCCATAACCTAGAGATAAAGGAAATAACCAAGAGTAAGGACACACTCTAGTACTCAGTTCAAACTCTAAGTGGCTATGAACTGACAGAACAAAACCAAGCCTGGTTACATCAGAAGATACCACCTCTAATTTAACTGCCTGCCAGAACAAAGTTGAATACCTCTTAAAAGAAGGGTCGTAACTAATCCATGACAAACACCATACAATAGAAAACTAGTAGATGTGGTCAAAATATTACCCATCACTAAAAGAGAAAAAATTTAATGAAAGTGACATTATGGTATCTGAGATTTTATAATTACCAGTGTCATGCTGGATCCTATTGACTTCAATAGGAATAGCACCAGGTTTGAGAGGCCAAATGACACATCCAGAGCCAGCAAATGAAACACAGGGTTTATTCAAGGGAACTTACTTACAAACCAGTCTGGTAGCAGTAGGCTGGACAGGAGAATTGCCACTGCTTGCAAACAGCGTGCAGTTTGCATAGTGCCCTCACTTAGCATACTACCTACTAGCAACCTCCACGTGGCAGTCCCCATTTCTTAAGTGATTGTTGTCAATCACATCTGCCATATAGGGTATGCTTAGGTTATTGCTGTCAGGAGCATCCTCCATACAGGATCATTCTCAGGGTAGGCTTAAGTTAAGTTTTTGCCGTCAGGTGGCTCTACCATACAATCTTTTTAGATTTTTAAAATCTAAAAAGGATTTTAAAGCAGATATTATAAACTTGTTCAAGGACATAAAGGAAAATATGGCAGAAATAAATAACACATGGAAAATTTCAAGTAAATAAATTCTACCATTTGATAGGAAAACAGGAATTAATTTGCAAACACTTTAATCCAACATAGAGTACATATAGTATGTCTTTTTTTTTCTGTCTGCTTTTATTATTCTTTCCTTAACTTTGATTTTCAATAGTTTGACAATGATTTGCTTTGGTGTAGTTTTCTTTGTATTTATCCTCCCTTGCTTATTCTTTACCCCAAGTCTGTAATCTGATTTTGTTCTTATTTCACCCCTGTTTTTTTTTTTTTAATCTCTCTATGAACACTTTTAGAATATTTTTTTAACTGCCTATTCTAAAACTTTATGATAGTATGTCCTTTAGCTATCATCCTGAGCATTTGTTGAAACTTTTTAATCTATAAATGCACAGTTCTGTGTTCTGAAAAAAAAAAAACATTGAATTGTTTATTCCTCCTCCATTTTTCATACCCTCATTCTGTAATTCCTATTTCTCAGTTTCTGTAACATATGGGCAGAGTCTGTATTTTTAAATAATTTTCATTTTCTATTAATATGTTTGGTATTTCTAATCTACTTTCTGAGAAAAGTCTTCAATTTTAACTTCAAACCTTAGTATTCTTCTGATTTTTAAACTGATATTAATATTCATTAATTTCAAAGCATAGTTTTGTTCTCTTTAGGGATAACTCCTTGTTTTATGGATGCAAACTATTGAAAAGCATGATTGACTATGCTTTAAAATGACTGTACTGTAAGTTGCAGATCCCCACTTTTCTTCAAAATATTCTTTGAGGCTAGTTTTACTGGCTAGATAAAATTCTTTCATTGTCCTCCCTGGAGGACAAACTAGGCTGTGAGCCTGCAAAAATCAATAGAGAAATGGAAGAGGTAGGGGCTCTTATGATTTTCTGCTTTCAGAAAAGTATCACTGATTCTAACTATTCCTGTTGTTTTCTAGTCCAGATTCCTGATGGTCCACCTTCTCAGAATCATAATTTCCAGGTTTCTTTCAGGGTAGCAAGAAAATAGTTGCGTGACTGCATTTGATGTTGTATTAGTTCAGGCTGCCGTAACAAAGTGGCATAGACTAGGTGGCTTATAAACAACAGAAATTTATTTTTCACAGTTTTGGAGGCTGGAAATCTGAGATTAGAGTGCCATGTGGTTTGTTCTGCTGAGAGCCCTCTTCTGGGTAGCAGACTACTGACATCTTGTATCTTTACATGGTGGAAAGGGCAAGCAAACTCCTTGAAACATCTTTTATAAGGTCACTAATTCCACCCAGAAGTACTCTAAACTTATGATCTAATAACCTCTCAGAGACTCCACTGCCTAACACCATCACATTGAGGGTTAGATTTTTCAAGATATGAATTTTGTCAAGATACATGCAATCAATCTGTAACAGGTGACACAGTGCAACTTTGGGTCCACTTGCCTCTTGCATGAATTGACAAACAGTGCTCCTAAATGCTTCAAGTGCTTACCACGTTTTAGATTACTTTTCCTTGCCAATTTCTGAACCATTGTGCCATTCTCAGGTCTACAGTGGGCTATTCTGAGCTTCTTCTACTCTAGGCTTAAGTTAAGTTTTGCAAGTCGATGGATTTATATCAGCAGATGACAAACCATGACATGCCTGTTACCTATCTCTTTTGGTAAATAAAGTTATTAAAACATAGATGTGCTTATTCCTTGTTGTGTTGCCTATGGCTGCTTTCACACTACAAGGACAAAATTAAGTAGTTATGACAGAAACTATGTGGGCCACAGGCCAAATTATCTGAATCTTTACAGAAAGTATTCACCAACTCCTGGTCTAGAGTTCTTTTTACTCATGCATCCATATCATAGCCTCCAAAACTTCATTCCTAATGACTCCTTTCCCCTGCCATTTTTGATCTTGTGGATTCATTTTGTTAACCCTTTAATAATGTTTGTGCAGACTTCAGATTGGAGCAGAGTTAGGCATGAAGGTCCAGTTCACCAATTGTAACTGAAGGCTCCAACCACTCTTCTTTGTCATTACCACCTAAATCACTTTATCAGGACAATATGTTTTAGTGAGCAGCAAAAGCAGGTCTGTCTCAAGGCCAAACCACAGGGGATTTCCACATCCTTTTATCATTTTTGTTTCTATAAATAGATATTAGATATTGTTTAATATCTATTGATATCTCTTGGGCATTAAAGTTTTCCGTGCTACTATAGCTTTCACTGCTTGTAAAGGAAAGCAACATGAAACATTATAAGATGCTGATGCTAATTTGATATGCTCTCATCTAGCAGTCATTTATGGAACATCATATATGCAGTTGGCATTGTGTTCAGTCTTAGAACACTAAGAATAGCAGTAACAATAATAATTGTTATTATATAAAAGATATATTCACTGCCCTTACAAAATGTATCATGATAAGGAATACTGAAATTTAAAAAGTATTTCAAATCACTGACATGAGCTATTATAGAGCTAAGAAGAGCTCATATGTAGAGGATACTTGTCTCTGATCATAATATAAAGCTTTATATTGAGTGATAACATTTTGATACTCAGAGCAGAAAGAGTATTCTTGCCAAGAGGCAAATATAAAATATAAACATATTTTCCAGGACAAATATAAAGTATAACAAATATAAATAATAAGGTAAGTTTCAAAGTATTGGAACATAAATTTCCACCGTTATCCATCTGTGCAATATCTGGTAAGTTATTTAAACTTTAGTTTTCAAAGATAATATTAATTGTTTTCTCATAGCTTTACTCTAAGAATTATGTAAAATAATGCACTTGACAGATTTAACAGAATTCTTGGTACATAATAAATGTTCAGTAAAAGGTAGTTGTTTATATTGTTGTCATGAATTGCCCTGAGAAGTAATATTTTAGTAATAATTAATATATAACAATATTTCAAGCATAGTGGCACTGTTGGCGAGAGATATTTTGCAAAGGAGCAAACTTCTAATCATCCTGAAAATCACAGAATATACAAAACCAATTGTTTTTTTCTAACAAATCCAACTGGGGCTAATAAAGGATGACTCATAATTGGACACTCTTGGATTTGGATTAGAATCACTGAATTCATGTTCATCCTAATTATTTCTACAATTTTTCTTAAAGATCAATATTCCAACATGCATACACACACACACACACACATGCATGCACACATACACACACACACTCTCTCACACACACACACACACATATACTAGATGTATCTTGGCTAGCAACTTGGGTAGCATTACTTGAAGGAAATACATCAATATATTTTCCCTAGCTGCTATGTAAACTTATGTTTTCTTTCATTTTGCTTGTATTTTTTCAAGACAAAGAAATTTAAAATATCACTTAGAATTGATTGTTAAAAAAGCAACATTGCAACATTTATTGATATACAAGTAGGTGAAAATAAGAAATAATACGTGACATAATTTAGTACAGTGTTGCTCCAAATATTTTGTCTCTCACCTTATTTTTCGTTAATAGTGACTGGAGATCTGGCTTACTTCTAGAATTTTGATTAGTATGATGTTTAGAACTATGGTATGCCTAGTTAAAAACAGTAAGTGAATGGTTCTTTTTTGGTCTCTTTAATAATCTACTGGAAGCATACAGAAGGTTTTTTTTGTTATTTTATTATTATTGTTGTTTTTTCAGGGCCCGTGGAAACAATTACAGGCCCTTGCGATTGGAGTGTTTTATCTTGCACATTAGATGTCCATGTTTTATATAGGCTCAGTTATCCTTTGCAGTAAAACCCTTGACCTAAATAGACATTTACAGAAATGTTTTAAAGGATCCTCTCTGCAAGGTATTGGAATTGCACATACTGATAATTTCCTTTGCAGAATTATTGTGACAAACACTTTTCTAAGCTTCCACTAATCTCTCTGAACATAGCACAGCATTTTACTTATATTTAAGATGAAATCTTGAACATATTCCATTTTATATAGGAGAGTTTTCAGCCAATAGAAGGGCTCCAAACTGAGCAGATATTTAAAGATACTTAGTGCAGTCACTGGAATGTGAACCACTATAAGAAAAAGTTCTTTTGGCTGCTGTGAATGTCATACTGGGAGCAGACTCTGGCGCAAAGCATGCAGGACCTATAGTGGCACCAGCCTTTGAGGATAGAAAGGGTCCAGGAATGCATAGGATTGAGCTGGGGAGACAAACAATTTCAATGTCCAGTCCCCTGAGAGTAGCTTAGAATCCTTGAACAGGGGACCGATGAGCTTGGCAAGCTCGTGCTCTGCAGACACACAGGGAGGAGGTCATGTCCATTCGGCATTTGTGACACAGCTTTAAGGAAGTCCTCATAGTGATTGGAACAGTGTAACGTCAAAAAATTCACTGTATTTGTCTTCAGAGGCCCTATTTCTGCTCAGTGTTGGAAAAATTGATCTTGCTAATTCAATGTGGCTTATTCTAATCCAGGATTTTTTTTTTTCCACTGAAATGTGTAATTTATGTTTAGTCCTACCCAATTTAAATTTCTACCATCAAGCTTTCTCCACCTTCCTGATCTCAGAATGGCTCTACGGCAACAAAAGCTTTCCCAGCTACCATCAATCTAGCTGGATAGTGTTTGTGTGCATGTGCATGTACAGGTGTGCTTATGTGTGTGCACACATGTGTCTTAAAGTTATTCTTGACCTTGATCTTATCTGATCATCAATCTTGCGATAACATTGAACAGAGCTGATTTTGAAATAACTGACTCACTTTGGCCCTTTCTTCTTGATGGCTCTCAGGTAACTGGTTTCCATCCATATCATGGTGTCAGGAAACCCATAACATCACAGCTAGTCAGTCCTTTACTCAAAGGCAGATGCCACTCACATCTCTGTCCTGTGAGGTTGTTATTCTACCAGTGAGTGCTGGCTTGGAATGGTAGGCTGTGCTGCATGGCCTTTGTTATGCTTGGAACTGCATGTACCAGATCTCCTCCTCTTTGGTGTCAGATTAATGTTGGCCACAGGAAAAACATATGCACAGTTTGGAAGATAGAAGTGAATCAGCAACCATTGCTTCTGAAACTGTTTTTGCAGCTAGATGCAATAAAAGAGAGACAGAGAGACCAAAAGACCTCTGCACAAGGTCCCTTTTCTGGTTCTGAAAGTACATGGTTTCTCAGATTTACTGATCTCTTTCCCTGTCCTCCAACCCCCACTCTCCTACATGTTTCAACCAGTCCTATAATAACTCCATATCCTATAGCACGGATAGTGACTCTACTCCATATCAAAGTCCTGACTGAGATAGGTTTTTGTTCACTCTTTTTCCTAAATGCCGCCACTATGCCTGAGTTCAAGGAAAACATGAAGATTTTTCTATACCGTTGTTTGATTCCACACTCCCACATCTAGAAGCAGCAATCACAGTCAGACTGGCCAACTCCTGGATTTCTGGATGGATCGGATGTCGGTGATGGTCTGGACTTTTTCCCATCTCAACCTCAACGTCAGAAGGATGCCCCTGCTCACCTTAGCATACTCATGGTTTTGGGGTATCGGGGGAGATTCAGGGAGCAGAAGCACTTCTGGTTCACTATCTGTACATTTCATATCATCTATAAAGGTTAGTAATATTCACACTATCCTTCCAGTACATAAACAATTCCCATTACTTTTGTATCACACCTGTTGTGATATCTTTTGAACTTTGAGACAAGATTTAGCATCTTTCTTCTGGCTGTCTTTCTGAGGGTCATTGGGAAAATAAAACTAAATTAACCCCTGATGTGATGTCTTAATGCATTTCATATTTAGTCTGCACAAATTATGACTTCACCTGTTCTAACTCAGGTGGCGAGTGTTGCTTAGTATTGACTCTGGCTGTGATTTTAGTCACTTAAAGACTGCAATAGTTTTCTCAGGGTAGGGGAAGCAGATTCTAAGAAGGTAGTGATACATTGGCAAGGTGCCAGAGTACCAGATTAATAGGTTAGGATCCAGGTTCAGATTTTAGTCTGATACAACGGGGTCAACACCATTTCTGTGTAATAGGTTGAGATGAGAATATAGGGATCCTGAGTCTCTGAGACTGCAGGGATGCCCAGGTGTCATCCATAATAAGTTTGACATAATGTGTGAGAAGAACAACTTCATAGTGTACCACTGGATGCAGTTACAGCTTTTTACACATGTGCCCCCTCCCACCTCTCAGGTTGGAGGCATATGTATATCCCTTCCCCATCAGGACAGACTGATGAAGGAAATGAAATGAGCCTTGGACAGCAGGGTTGTTTTTCAACAAGTAAAGCAAAGAAGCTGAGAAATGAAGCAGCGGCAGTGCCTGCCCACTGGCCTGCTTTTGCTTTGGTATTGTCAATTATTCCACAGTAATGAATGCTAAATGCTGGAAAGTATCATTTTTTGTTCAATAGTTTGAATACTCCTAAAATCTCTCTCTTGTTCGTATTTCACTATCTTAACCCTTTGAAATAATTTAGGAATTGAGTATCTCCTCTTTATCTTTTATGTTTAAATATTTTCACACTTTTTAAAACAATTTTTTACATGTCTTGAAATGTTAATCATCAGAATTCCGCCTACTGTGCTCCAGAAATAGTTCAGACCTACCTGGCATCCCATCTATGCCTGAGTCCTAAACTAAAAACTGAGGTAAACACCCTTCCCCAGCCACACCAAATCATAAGAAAAGAACATTCTGCATGGATAACTTCCATCCTTTTTCCAAGAAGCTTTCTTTGCATGGCCAGTCCAAGAGAGGTGTTTTGTGAATACCTTGGCCCTTTCTAGGGAATAGACTCATGATCTCTGTGTTGCTTATTCTGTAACCACTTGGACTGTCATCAACTTAAAATAACATAGAAAAAATTGGCTGCTGAATCCCTTTATCTGGTTCATTCCAAATTCAGCCACACCAATCCAGACAGGGTGATGCATCCTGAGCAAACCTACCTGTTCAACAATCTATGGTGTGAGTTTGGAATCTGTAGTAAAAATACATATACAGATGCTCCTTGACTTATGATAGGGTTATGTCTGGATAAACCCATCATAACCTGAAAATATCATAAGTTGAACATGCATTTAATATGCCTGACCTACAGATCATCACAGCTTAGCCACACCTACCCCTACATATGCTCAGAACCCGTCCATTAGCTTATATTTGAGCAAAATTATCTAACATAAGCATATTTTATAACAAAGTGTTGAATATTTCATATAATTTATTGAATACTGTAATGAATGTCTATAACTTTTGCACCATTATAAAGACAAAAATCACATGTCAAAACATTTAAGTTAGGGGCAATCTATATAAAGATACCACAAGGAATAAAAATAGTTAACAATATTTGTTAGACACTTTACATATATTACCTCAGTATTATAAGTGATTTTACAGAGCTGAATTACACCCATATGAGTAAATTTACTGCCCATAAGGTTCACTAACAGGCTAGTGGCTATGTGACTGTTTCATGATGTATCCAGGATTAGAAGCCTAAGCTATATGACTCTGGGTTTTGGCTCCTAACTCTAAATTTTACTACATTTCTAGGAGTATTCATTTTTGTTAGCTCCCACCTAGACAACCCATTATTGGCTTATTAAGGTAAATACTTTTCATAAAACACTCAATAAAGAATAATAATAGTCCCTAGACTTCTTCTTTCTATGAGGACTTAGGTTTGCAACATCCATATGCTGACTTTCTAGGGGTGGGAAGCCTTGTAACACATCTAGTTTGCTGCCTCATGCCAGTAAGAATGCAGTGAATGGCACTTTTTGGAGAAAAATATAAGATCTTTGAAAATATAAAACATTGGTTGCAAACAATTGATTTTTTAAAACTCTGCATTTTGTGTACCTACTAAATTTTTCACTTAGGATAAAGAGAAATGAATACTCTATGATGTGAGAAAATCACTACCTAGTAGACCATGAGAAAAAACATGGGAAATATCACTTCCATCCTGTGATATCAGTCTCCATCAAAACCAGCTCATGCCCTTCTTGTGCTATAAAACCTTCTGTGACACTATCAGACCAAAGCAGTTATTTTAATTTTCAGTGTAATGGGGGGATTACTTACCCCACACAATCAGATACATAATAAATGCTGGGAGAATCAGTGAAGCTTTGCAGCAATATGTGAGCTGTACTGTTTTGGTGATATTTGTTTGTTGTATACTGTTGATTTCAACAAAAAGGTACAATTTCTAAAATTAGAAAAATATGTGAGCAAATCCTTTAAAATGAAAGTAAGTCTAGTGGTGAAAAGGTGTTTGGTGAAGTGAATTTCTATTTCATTCTAGGCTTCTCTAAGAGATTCAACCTGCTCATACAAATAAGGATATTGATACAAATGTCAGCAATATCTGAAAGTTTATTTTTCATATTTAAGTGTTAATGTACTAAATGTTTTACACATATTACATTTATTCTAACAACATAATTAAGCCAATACTACACTTCTCATTTTACACATAAGGAGATCATGGTTCAGAGTGGTTTACTAAATGCTCAATGTCATAATGCTATTATAGGTCTGGCACCATTTAAAATCACATCTATCTGATCCCAAAGATTATACTTTTAAACACTATTTCTGTACTCCAAACTGAAAACAGGTAAAAGCTGCACTCTGACTACTGGCTCTCATTTTCCCTGAATTTATTTGGACTAACTCCTTTCTACACTATTTCCATTCCTTGTCTTAGTTGGTTTTCCAACATCCCCATATTAATTTTATGTGTCAACTTGACTAGGCCATGGGGTGCCCAGATATTTCATCAAACATGATTCTAGGTTTTTCCATGAGGTTGTTTTTGGATGAGAATAACATTTAAGTTGTAGACAGAATAAAGCTGATTTCTCTTGCTGATGGGGGTGGATCTCC
Organism: Piliocolobus tephrosceles; assembly: GCF_002776525.5. Classification (NCBI taxonomy): domain Eukaryota; kingdom Metazoa; phylum Chordata; class Mammalia; order Primates; family Cercopithecidae; genus Piliocolobus; species Piliocolobus tephrosceles. Next base: position 157,878,366 of record NC_045436.1, on the reverse strand, counting down.
TATAACCATTTGAAGGTCTGAATAGATAAAAGGGCTGCCTCAGTAGGAGGGAACTTCTCCTGCCCCGTTTGCTTTGAACTGAGACTTCAGGTTTTTTTTCTTTTTTTTTCCCTGCCTTAACACTCAAATTGCAACATTGGCTTCTCCTGGTCTTGAGCCCTCCTGGCCTTCAAGCTAGAACTCCAACATTGAATCTCTTGGCTCTCAGGCCTTCAGACTTAGACTGAAACCAAATCATCTGCTCTCCTGGGTCTCCAGCTTGCCAACTCACCTTGCCTCAATAATCATGTGAACCAATTCCTTATAGTGTCATGTGTCACAAAAGAAGTTTTAGTCAACAATGAACTGCATATGTAACAGTGGTTCCATAAGATTATATCATATTTTGAGTCTATCTTTTCTATGTTTAGATATGTTTAGTACACAAATGCTTACCATTGTGTTGCAGTTGCCTGAAGTTTTCAGTACAGTCACATGCTGTACAGGTTTGTGACCTAGGAGCGATAGGCTGTACTATGTTAGCCTAGGTGGGTAGAAGGCTAATACCATCTAGGTTTGCGGAAGTACACTCTAGGATGGTTGCACAATGACAAAATCATCTAACAACACATTTCTCAGAATGTATCCCTGTGGTTAAGTGACACATGACTATAACAAATCTTTCTCTCTCTTGTCTCTCTCTTCCTTTCTCTTATTTTCTCTCTCTCTCTGAATAGATAGATAGATAGTATTGGCTATTTTGCTCTGGAGAAATCTGACTGATATACCATGTGACCCAGAAACTCAATTCATAAAAATGTTGTTGATGCTTGTATCCTATTTGGACACATTGCTCTGGCTCTGTGTTGGCACTTCAATTCAAAGAAATCTTGCAAACACTTTAAGAAGTTGAAATAAATAGGGAGGGGGTAAAATTAGGCTGTGTTTCAAAAGGCAGAGTGTCATGTTCAGAAACTCAGAAGCAGTCATAGAACTCAAGAACACAATAACAGGATTAAACCCGTGCCAAAATAAGTTGTTGGGAGTATAAGACCTCATGTCCAAAATAGGAACACTTTTACACTGTTGGTGGGAGTGTGAATGTGTTCAACCATTGTGGAAGACAGCATGGTGATTCCTCAAGGATCTAAAACCAGAAATGCCATTTGGCCCAGCAATTCCATTACTGGGTATATACCCAGAGAATTATAAATCATTCTACTATAAAGATGCACGCACACATTGTCAGGCCTCTGAGCCCAAGCCAAGCCACTGCATCCCCTGTGACTTGCACATATACACCCAGATGGCCTGAAGTAACTGAAGAATCACAAAAGAAGTGAAAATGCCCTGCCCCGCCTTAACTGATGACATTCCACCACAAAAGAAGTGAAAATGGCCGGTCTTTGCCCTAAGTGATGACATTATCTTGTGAAAGTCATTTTCCTGGCTCATTCTGGCTCAAAAAACTCCTCCACTGAGCACCTTGTGACTCCCACTCCTGCCCGCCAGAGAAAAACCCCCCTTTGACCATAATTTTCCTTTACCTACCCAAATCCTATAAAACGGCCCCACCCTTACCTCCCTTCGCTGACTCTCTTTTCGGACTCAGTCCACCTGCACCCAGGGTATTAAAAAGCTTTATTGCTCACACAAAGCCTGTTTGGTGGTCTCTTCACATGGACGTGCATGACACAGATATGTTTATTGCAGCACTATTTACAATAGCAAAGACTTGGGACTAACCAAGTGCTCATCAGTGGTAGACTGGATAAAGAAAATGTGGCACATATACACAATGGAATACTATGCAGCCATAAAAAAGAATGAATTCACGTCCTTTGCAGGGAAATGGATGAAGCTGGAAACCATCATCCTCAGCAAACTAACATGGGAACAGAAAACCAAACACCAAATGTTCTCATTCATAAGTGGGAATTGGACAATGAGAACACATGGACATGGAGGGAATGGGGGCAAGGGGAGGGAGAGCATTAGGACAAATATGTAATGCATGGGGAGCTTAAAACCTAGATAACGGGCTGATGGGTGCAGCAAAACACCATGGGGCATGTATATCTAAGTAGCAAGCCTGCTTATTCTGCACATGTATCCCAGAACTTAAAGTAAAATTAAAAAAATAAAAAATGGCAAAATCTTAACATTGTTTATCTTCTATTTTTTATCATCTTATCCTTCCTATTTTACCATGCAGCAGATGTTCTTAACATCAAAGAGCTTGGAAGTCCTAGTACAGTGTTTTAGGAAATATCTCCATGGCCTATTCTTTATATTTATACTCAGATCTTTAATTCTCTATGTCTATTTCATTGACTACTTTTTGAGTTTCAATCTTCTTAAGTTCTTTGAATCAATACGTTGCATGAATTCCTCAGTCTTCTAGTACAGTATCTCTGGTTTCATATAATGCATCCCTTCCAAATTTCTCTATATTCACCTTCATCCCAGACTTCTAGATCTGCAATGAGAATATCGAGTCTTTTCGTCTAGAACCAGGATTAAGATCATGCCTTCTCCAAGACTTTTATCCTAACTTTACCCTTAGAGTTGTGGCATTTCCCTTAGGAAAGAAAAACAGAAGCTTAAATATATATCCTATTTGACCTCTCAGTTTTAATTTTTGCATATGCCAATAGAAGAAGAGCTATATTAATAGATAATGGTGAACTTAAAAAATACTATGGAAAAGCCTTTTTATTTATAAGCTTGGAAAACCCAGACCAGTCATATACATTAGTCCTATCCTGTGCTTCCACTAAATGAAAATATGGTATACTCAGGAATCCAACAGTGTCTCAGCAGTATTTCCTTTAAGTGATTTAATTCAGAACAATGACACAAAGGTATCTTTATGAAGATTTCTTACATACTTCTTTTCATTGTTCTTATCTCTCTCTTTAATTTGACATTTGCATATTTGCAATACAGATGGCAATGCTAATACATCTAAAAGAGTACTACTTTATTCACCTAAAGTCTTTCTCTTTACTGTTGATTCAGCAAATAATACCCCCATTTCCCCAAATGTTTCATCCAAAAATCTAGGGTTGATTTCTCTGTTTTTCCCACCAAACTCTAATTCCTCAAAAAGTAGTGGGCTGTATTTCAAAATCAGTCTGAAGTTTATTCACGCTTTCTCCAGTAAATCTACTCCATTATAATTTTATTATCTTACATCTGGTCTAGTGCAGTAGCCTTCTAATTATTGTTTCTACTTTTGCATTCTTATAATTTGTTCTTCAAGGACGAACCAGAATATATTAACATTTAAATAAAATTAAGCTACTCTTTGCCTTATAACATTCCACTGGATTTGCATTAGATTCCTAGTGCTACTGTAACGAGGTACCACAAAATCATTGACTTAAAACAAATTGGTTATCTAACAGTTCTGGAGATCTGAATTCCAGAATGAATCTCACTGGGCTAGAATTTAGGTGTCAGCTAAGCTGCATTGCTTCTAGAGGCTCTGGGGGAGAATATGTTCTTGCCTTTTCCAGCTTTTAGAGGCTGCTTGGACCCTTTCCATCTTCAAAGCCAACAGTGGAAGAGCAAGTCTTTCGCCATCTACATCATCTGACGCTCACTCCTCTGCCTTCTGCTTCCATTATTGAGGAACCCTGTGATTATGCTGAGCTTATTCCTATTTTAAGGTTAGCTGGTTGGCAACCTTAATTCTCCTTGATTGTGTAAAATAACACATTCACAGGTTGCAGATTAGGATGTAAACATTTCTTGGGCTGTTATACTGCCTACCACAGGCTTTTCAAAAAATAAAAAATACAAAAGACTTTTCAAGTTCCAAATTTCCCTACCGCTTGGCCCCTGCCCAACTCTCAATCTCCATGGCAGACAACCCTTTCCCTTTGCTCACTGGGCTCTGGTCACACTAACCTTTAGTGACATTCTGATCCAAACAAGTGTCATCTGGCAGAAGACCTTTGCCCTTGCTGTTCCTTTGTGTGAAAGGTTCTGTCACCAGACACACGCTTGGCTTATTCTTGTCATTTAGTTCATTTCCCCAAGAGAGGCTTGGGAGGCTTTTCTGCCACGCCAGATAGAACAGTTCCAACTACTACACTCTTTTAAGTTATTATGATTTATTCCCTTCATACAACTTATTACCAGCTGAATTGCCTTATTTGTTTTCTTGTTTAATGTCTTTTTAACCCAATAGAAAGACACATGTGAATATGCATCTCGTCTGCTGTTTTAAGAGCTTTTATCTCCAGAGTTTACAGCAGTGCCTTGCTTGTAAATTTTCAAGGCATATTTGATGAATGCATGATTGAATAATTTTATGAATAAATTGTAAATGAATCTCCAAAATAATCATGCACTATTTTTTTTTTTCTATCAGGAGAAGGATTTGCCAGTATATTTTCCGTCTCCACAGAGGTAGCCATTATTTAAAAAGGAAGAACCCTTCAATTCTTTGCTCCCTCTGGGGTACCATGCATCATTCCTCTGAGGGTATTTTTAGCCCACAACAAAGTTGTCTGTATTCTGCAGTACCTTAATCCCTTTTTCTTCTGATACTCTGGGAAACAAAAAAGTAGCTGCTCTCAGAGGGATGGACTAGAGAATTCCATTAATTCAGAAAACAAGAGATTTACCATGTGGTTCTGTGATCTAAATGGAATGAGAAGGTCACACTGTACCTTTTCTTAAATTGCATAGCTTGCTTCTCCCATTTTTACTTGCATTTTATGCAGACTCTTACTTGTGCCAGTTAGCTTCAAATTTGGGAATGCAATCAATCCACTTGCTGCTCCAGATAAATCTGAGGCAAAATTCACTGCATTAGCTCTAACAGAGTCCTTAGCAAGCTTGACCTACCCTGGTCAGGATCTGTTCTGATTAAATTGTAAAGCCTGTTATGTCTCTTGCTGTGCATTTCTCTTGTTGCTAAAGTCTTCATGTTTAGTCGGATATACTCATTGATTCCAAGATCCTGGCCAACTCAGCCCTACCATCTGCCTACTCTTTGAGGTGCTTGGGATTTAACAAAAAATAAACTACTTCTTTTGCCCACGTGAGTAAATGTTTTATGTAGTTGAAGAATTCGATGTGGGCAAAGACCATGTATTTTGTTGTTGCTGCTCAGCAGTATATATTTTGTACATAGCAGGTACTTGTGCTCAATTAATGTTAGCTTAATTCAGTTGTTTATGTCTTTAACACTTAGGGTCTTGCCAGACTTTAGAAAGGATAAAAATATTTCATATTTATATGTTTAAAAGGAGAAAACCCACTTGAATTGGTTACTAACCAGATATTTTACTCCAAACTGTACATAAGGTACTGACTTTTAATTTTGTTCATATTGTTAAAAATAAATATCCTACTTGCTGCCATGTTTGTCATAAGGCAAACATCCTACAGGAATTTCCATTTACTTCTTTACTTGTAAGAAGAGTATGAATATGAAAGCTATATTTTATTGTTGCAGGTAGAACCCTGGCAAGACATACTACAAGCTTTCCTACAGTACTCGTTTTTTCATTAATCTCAATTTTACTGGGACAGATTCCATTGCATTGGAAATTCCCTAAGGAATTTGAAGTCTGGGTCAATTCTCTGTTGTATACCTGAGTGTAGTATATGATATTATATAGTCCTACTGTCCAAGGAGCTCAAAGCACTTGATAAATATCATCCTGTTGATCATATTCGCTTTCCTGAACAGTACATGGCAAGCATTGGTATCACCATTTAGCAGTGAGATGAAACTATGAGAACTAAAATGCAGAGAGATTTGAAAGACCAGTAAGAGGGATAAAAATACCTCGGTCACAGAATTTAGGTAAATGCTTTCCTGAGTCCCTGAAATATAGCTTTTCTTTCAATTATATTATTTATTTAGCTCTAATTCTTAAATACTCAGTTCTTTTGAAACTTACTTGTTTTGATTTTTTTAAAAAATATAAACCTTTATTTTAAGTAATATTTTTGATTACAAGTCTGGAAAAGATCTCATTATTCCTCTTGACATACAACTTCTCTGTGAAATTCATCTAGTTTTGCCCTTTCTTCTTATGATTTCTTAAGAATCACAGTAATGTCACTTAAAATAACTTGAGAAATCATTGCATCAACTCCTAATGCTATTGAAAAGAAAGGCAAAGTCCAAGGTAAGTATAAGATTTGCCCACAGTCAATGGTTTGATAAAAGCAGAGAAAATGCTGGATTCAAGGCTTTCTGTCTTGAATGATTGTATTACTATACAATCCTCCAGAAACAGGAAGGAATTATATTTCAAGGCCATCATCAACTGTAGGGCAGGGGAAAGACATTTCAGACTACCTCTTTTTTTTTTTTTTAATGTGGGTTTGGTTGTTGATATTATGTTCTTTTTCCACCTTTGAATTCTTATTACCTAGCAGAAGTCTTGAATGAATGAGTGACACATTATACTCATGACAACAGATACTAATGTATATTAAGATCATTAATGGCTTCAGACGTCTTAAAATAGACACTGTAAGACTGTGGTTTAGGTTATTCAAAACCACTTTAATTATTGCAAAGTTTTTCATTGAAATATGCTCTCTCTTAACTTCTCGGTATTATCTCAGTCAATCATGGGTCATTCCATGGAATTAATAGGGGAATACTTAAGAATTTAGCAGAATAAATAATGCTTTAACTACCTTATCCAAATGTCTTATTACAGATAAAAGCGGATTATGAAATGCACATGTAGCATCTTTGAATTTTTTAAATATTAATAGGCATAGAATAATGAGTGTTTTCACCAATATTATGTTTAATCAATTCCTTATTACCAAAGGGACAGATGATTCAAACAACTTTTTCTGTATATTGCCATTGAAATTGAGAGTACAGATCATTGACATGCTTGTGAATGACACAAACATTGCCAAATTCCTGATGGTAGGTAGAACCTCATGTTAACAATGACATGAATGTGCCTATTTCAATAATTCTTACAGCAACGTTCACAATTTTCTTATATCTTTTTTATTTATTAAAAGATTTAATTACTTGAGGGATAAGGGAGGGTCTCTTCCAAAATTTTCAATACCTGTGAGCTTAACATGATGGAAAATAGTAATGTGAGTAGATGTATTGATAACTAAATCCAGTTAGGTAACAAATATATTTGTGGTAGTAGATTCACTGAGTTAATAAGTCTAATATATTTCACCTTTACCTTCATTTGTATTGTGCCACTTTAAGCTGTAACATATAGGCTCAACTTTTGGAACAGGCTTGTTTATATTTTTGCTTATGTTCTCTCACTTTATCAGACAATTCTCTATACAGTGGTTAAATAATTTCTCTCCAATACTAATATAAACACGTCATTTTCATGCTTAACATTTTCAGTAGCATTCTTGTTGTTAAATGAGTTTTAACATGGATATGGGATAAAATGACTCCCCATCACCACATATGGTTAGAATTAATGCCAAATATTTTATCATGGCGTGAAATTACACTTTCATCTATCCTCTGCCTCACACTCTGTCTCCCCTCTCACCACTCTACTTTGTATGTTTTTCTCCAGAAATAAAAACGTCTTTACAATTCTCTAAAAACAAAAATCACATTGTCTATGACTCCCTACTAGAAAATTCTCTCTGCTTGGAATGTTCTTTCCAGTAATGTCTGGTGAGATGAATTATCCATTTTCCCCTCAAGCACTGTGACTCAGTGAAGGCTTTATCTACCCCTGAGGCTTCAATATTTTCATCAGATATGCACTTAAAAAGTTTTTCCTGTTTATTTAATAAGAATTCAGAAAAGGCTGATTATGTACTTTAAGTGCTGTGCTTGCACACCGTGCTAAAGATTTTTGTATACATAACATTCTCCTTCATTAGCATATGAGATTCTGGAACAGAATCTGTCTCATATCAGCTTCTGACATTCTGGGACATAGCTCAGTGCTTGGCAACTAAAAGGATCCTCAGATTTAGATACTAAGTAAACCAAATTAATATATGTGAAATTAGCATTTATGACAATTTCATGGACATGGTAATTTCAGGACATTTCAAGAAATTTCTAGATGTGGTGATTGTTGGGTTTTGAAGGGAAGGTGAGGGTTAAATAAAGACACAAAGAAAAAGAGAGAGAGGGAGAGAGAGTCACTCAACAGCCATCACAGGCATTTATGTCCAGCATAAACCTGCAGGGGTGGGGAACCAGTTTAATGCCAGTGAGTACTGCTCTTACAGTCTGGTGTGCTTAATAGGTACGAGCAGGAGGGATCTGGGCAGTATGTCTTGCTGCACGGTAGGATATTGATAAGATGTCCCTATGATGAGGCAGTTTGGCCCTTTTTTCAGTGGGATGTGATAGGATGTTCCTTGAATCTTTGCCCAACAGGATATAATAGGGACGTTCCTTTGATTGGACCATTGCGCAGCAGAGTATTAAGAGAAAGTCATCTGGTTGGGCAGGATATTTCTGATGGCTCAAACCCCTGTGGAACGTTTCACTTTGACCAAGGTTTGCAAAATGGTGGGGGGCTTACACAATGGTAAAGTTTGGACTAACAGTTATAAGGGTTTGCTGCCATTTTATTATTAAATCGAAATAAATGCGAAATTCACAATTCACTAGGAAATGCCTTCATAGTGAATTGTTGCTGCTTCTACCTCTGAGTGATCCCTTACCAGTGATGGATTATGCAAATCTCAAATGAGGATTTGCCCTGGGTCTTAGAGGAATTAGGTATTTTTACATTATCTATAAATGCCTAACTTCATTTTATGTTTCCAGAAGACATTTATGTAAAGTCTGCTGGTTAGTTGCCCTTACCAAAAAATGGAAATATATATATATATATATATATATATGTATATATGTATATATATATGTGTGTGTATATATATATTAGAGCTTTGATTGTATTCAAACATGAAAAATGAAAGAAACAACTTTCTCTTATTACTATTTTTGTCAGTATCAATACATTTTCTAACTACTGTCATACATTCTAATTTAAAAGCACGTGTTCCTCCCAAAGATGAGAATTGAGAATGAAAGGCAAGTTTTAAATGTAGACAGCTTTACTCTTAGAATTACTGCTGAGCATATAGAAAAATGAAATGCCTTTAAAAGGTTCAGCAAATGTCTGGTAAGAAATAAAGACGTCAGAAAATAGTTTCTCCTGATAAGCTTACATTTTAAACATATTTCATAGGGAAATAAATTCCCTGGATATTTTTAAAAAATAGCCAACATGCGTTACTCAAAATTATTTTCCCATAATTGGTGACTTTTCAAAATGTAACTGATGGACTTCCCTATTACTGAATAAAATTAGCAAAATCCCTAAAATAAAAACTGCAAAAAGAAATAAAAATGATGATCTCTTCTTATCCTCATCTCTGCCTCTCTCTCTTCATATATACATATGGGTGTCAGTGTGTGTGTGTGTGTGTGTCAGAGAGAGAGAGAGAAAGAAAGATGTATTTTTTAAGATGGGCTTGCATGGAAGCTAGCTTGCAAAATTCAGATTCTTCAAATATTGTCTTTGCTGTGAAAGAACATGGAAAACACATGGGTATGTGACCTTCTTGCAAGGATGATATAAATTTGGCACTTCATGTTTCTTTCTGTTTTGAGAGTAACTTATCTGGGAAGGAATGGAAGATGTGTGCACAAGAGATGATGGATTGAGTTATTGTTTGTAAAAGGTCACATTTAGGTTCCTCTATGCTCAAGTAAAGGATTCTGTTACACATTTATGTTCCATTCTTCTATACCTTTGAAACACACTTATTGAGTCATTTCTATGCACTGGACACTGTTGAAACAAATATGAGTAAAAATCAGCCTCTTCCAAAACAACCTCTTAGTTTAGTGGAGGAGAGAATAAGTACCTTATACACTTAAAGTGTTACAGTGAAAATTTGAACAAGTTCACATTGGAACACAGAAAAAAAGGTACCTAATAATGCTCTGAGATGCTGTAATCAAGGGAAGAGGATCAAAAAACTGATTTTGGGTGCTTGATTTAGGCTCCTGAAGCAACGGAATGCCATTGTAGAAAGAGTCAATGTAGTATGAAAAGAGATGGAATAGAGTAACAGTGGCATATTCAGAAAAATACTCTTTTACTTGAAGTGACAGAAGACTCTGATATCTTTAGGATGATGGTAGAAGGCAGAGCTAGAATTAAAGACAATTAGGTAAAGATGATTCCTTGGATAGACAGCATGGGAGGAACTGTGAAGAATAATGACTGAAACAGTCATGAGACAGGGGCCTGGACATGCAAAACTGTGTGTGCCATAATAAATTACTTCAGATTATCCTGTAGGTGAACACAACCATGAAAGGAATAATTAGCAAAGGAATAGTATAATCAGGTTTATATTTTGGCAATATTGTTCAGATAACCATACTGAGATTGGACTAACAGAGAATATCAGAGCCACGAAACAAATTTGGAAGCTACTGCACTTGTTGTGGCAGGAGAATACCAGGATTTGGATTAAAGAAGTGAGAGTGACAATAAATAAAAAGGGGTTAATTTGACATGCATGTAGAAATTCATTGTACATAGAACTCAATGCATGTATGCAGGGAGTAGGTGAAGAGAAAGGAGTTGTATCTACTTTTTTTTGTTTTTATTTTAGTAACTGGGTAGAAGATGTGGTAGAAAGTGTAGTAGAGATAGTAAGCTTAAGATAATTATCAATGCTCTCAGTACTGTCATTTCTGAGTTTATAGAACAGTTTATAGAACTGTTATTTAGGTTAGAGTACAGTTCATTAGTACATATTTATAAGTATTAAGCATATTTATTAACACTACAGAGGTACTTACATTGTTCCAGAAGAGGGTTAGAACAGTTAATTAATTTTTTATTGTTGTTGCAAATAACAGCTTTGAGAATCAAATAAATCTATGACTCTTACATCCAAAATTATGCATTCAATATCAGGAGAGTCACATACTTCTGAGAACATCCCTTGGCCCTAGGTTAAGAATCTCTTGAGTTACATGAAGAAAGAGGAGAAACATTGAAGAAGCTCTTAGGGAACTACTACTCAGTAAGCCATTAAAAACATTGATTTTAGTGTTGGCTGTAAATGTTTTCTGTGATAAGTTCATCTCCATTGGATATTTCTTTTAAGGAATAAATCAATCATTAGCTTCATGCATTAATGAATTAGTCTATATATCCTAATCTCTCAATTTATAAAATAAAACTTTTTAAAGAGAAAACCATGGAAAATTATTCTCTAAGTTCGAGATTGTTTTTATTTTGTCACAAATAACTTTTATTTTGTCACAAATAACATGACTATTCCCCCATGGTAATATCTTTAAGAAAATTTAGAGTGTTACTTGCCTGAAGTCGAAACTACATTTTTAAAAAGCATATGTAAATAATACTGCTATTTGATGCTTAATTAAGACTTTTGGCATGACCACCACCAAGCTCCCTGCCAAATTAAAATAATTTATTCCCAAGCTAAAAATAGCTCTGACTAAATTGAAATTGACAGACAATGAACCAGTGGTTAGGCAAGTTTATTGAATACCATGCCCCAATTTTGTTAATGAAGGTATACATCATGCACCAGTTGGTACATTATTTGTTAAGCCAGGAATGATGCCAATTTCTATAGCCTCTGCCAAGATCTATAATTTAGTCACTAAAGAGCCAGCACATGCTGGAGACATCATAATGTGGGGAATCCTGAGCCTTGGAGTAGAACTGGTCCAAGAAGAATGCCCACCAGTTTCTGAGTTTTCTCATCCCCTTCACCCACTTTGATTAGACCATTAAAGTCTAATTATCTTAATTAAAATGATGTTTCCAAAATACCACATATTGAACACACACTAAGCAAGGGAGAAGATAGGAACTGGGAGTAGAAATCATTAGGTGAAATTCTTCCTACTATTTGATTTACTTAAAACTGAGAGTTGTCTCTTTCCATAGTTACATTTTCCTTTTTTTGATAAAACATCTCCGGCCATTAAAATGCAAAGATCAATAAGTAAGAGAAAATATGATTAACATTAAAAAAAAAGCACTTTTAATTTTACATAGTAAAAGTCCAGAGGAAGACAGTTTCAAAGATAGTCCAAGAGCTCAAAGACATCATCAAGCTGGGGGTTCTCACATTACTGCTGTACCATATTCATTATGTTGATTTCCCTTCCTTAGATTTCTTGTCCCCTGATCAAAGGATGGCTATACCAGATCCAGAAGTGGTCATGACTTTCAAAAGTAGGAGGCACTAATACCTGTTTCAAATCAAATATCTTTGACATGAATAAAATACAACATTTTAAAATAATTTCAATTAAGCATAAAAGTACATACTTAATTTTCATAGCATTTATTGCTCTGTTACATTTTAATCCAATTCATGCATTCAATTATATGATACAGTATGAGCTGAAGCAATAATTTATAGAGCTACATCATTATTTTTAATTGGGGAGCATTCATTGAGCAGAAAGTGAATATTCATGTGAATGTATAGGCAAGCAACCCACAGCATATGCAAATTCAGGCTAAAAAACACTGAGACATATAGCTACATAATACATACTTATTCTGAAAATAATCTAATATGTACTTAAGCTTGATTCCTTTGCTTTTACTTCTAGGGACTTTAGTGGAGATATTTACACTTAACCTACCATTTGTGTTCAAGGATCCTTTGGATATTTTGTGTTATTCTCAGCCATAACATTATGCAACTTTATCATCACTACAAATGTTCACTTATTATTTGTGATAAAAATCAGTAAAATTTGAATAAAAATTTCACTCATACTACTTAATCATTCTATTCCTGGTAAGTTTTAGTAAGTCCATCTAATGTTGGTTGCTGTAAACATTAATCATGAATCTCCTATCATATTATTACACAAGGAAGAATAAAGCTTGCCAGTCACATTTACGTAGACAAGAAGAACTGATACAAATTTTTAATTGCTGAGAAAAAAATGATTTGATATAGAAGCTTAATCCAGAAAGGGGGAGTGATCATTATTTTAAACTGTATAATCAAATAGCTTTGAACTGTTCTAGTTAGGTGAATTTGGGGACGTTACTTAAGTTTTCTATGTCCCAACTTTCCTATCAGGTAATGGGGAATCTATCCTAATAATATTTTTGTAATTATTACAGGAGTTAATAGTCATGAGATGCTGAGAACAGAATCTGGAACTGGGCAGGCCCATGGCAACTCTTAGGCGTTACTCGCTGACTCTTCAGCCATATCATTTTGCTACTAGGAATAAGAAGACCTTGGTCTTGCATACATTTTTTTTTCCCAGGCCCAATATGTGTAAAACATCAGTAATAATTCCTGCACTTTCCACTCCAGCAAGTTATGTTGAAAAGCAAATGCAATAATGGATCCTGGAGTCAAGTGTTGTCAAAAGAGCAGCTTTAGAGCAAGACAGAGCTGGTGTCAAATCCTTGTTATGGGATTATTTCTTCACGGAGCATCTTGAATGAGATTGTTAACATACAAATCTAATCTTACCATTTTGCCTACAAAACTTTTTCATTTCCTTTCCATTATCCTTAGAATGAAAACAATAATTATCTAACTGATAGGTAAACTCCATATAATGTGACCCCTTTCAATACTTTATTTCATGTCATGCCATTTCCTATCAACTGCTAGACTCCAGTTCTACCCACTGCCTTTCTTTGATTTCCTTCTTCTTGCCAGAAATGTCTCCACATTGAGGTTTTCACACACAATTTCCTCATGAATTGTAATTTTTCTTCCATATAGTTCAGCTTTTTGACTTTTATTTCCATTCAAGGTCTTTCTCAATTGTCACTTTCTCAGTTATTCCTTCTTTAATCTCCTAAATTGAATTACTTACTGTTTTGATTTCTCATAGTACTATTTATTTTGCTTCACAACATATCACAGTATTTAATTCTATATTGTTTGAAGGAGTATTTGCTTGTCGCTCTCTTCTGCTCACTCACCATGCTCATTTAGATCGCAGCTCTATCCCCAGGTTCCAACAAATAATAGACTCTTAATAAAGAGTATAGTACTGAAATAATTTGCATTATCCCTTGAACCTTATTGTCCTCATTGGAAAAGATGAATATTAGTAATACTTACTTGAAAACAATGTGTTTTTATATTGAAGGTAATGTGTGTGCAATACATTCCCTTTAAGCTATCAAAATACATAAATATTATTAAGAAGCAATTGTATAAGATACAATGCATTTTAAAATAATGTGGTTTTTTGTTGTTGCTGCTGTTGTTCTTTTGAAATGGATGGGATCAAAGGGAACAGAAACAGAAGCATAACTATTCCCCCATAGTACAGATTTAAAATAGATTTTATTGCAGTGGGAGTGAATTTATAAGCAGTGATGTCATTGCGTGCATATGATTCCCTAAGTTATTATTGTCACAAAGAGGGGTGCTCAGGCCACACTAGATACAACATGGAGAAAGTTTTAGTTGTGAATAAGATGCTATTCGTGGGAGGTCAGGGATAATCTAGGCAACCATGCATCAGTGGGAGCTCTTTAGTGAAGAAAGTGGTCTTGTTAGAATGTGGAACCTTCAGAGCCCAGTGGCTGTTATCTATCTCTTTTTCTTTTGAGTTAATTCAGTTGAGCTAGGTTTTGCAAAATGTGATGGTTAATATTAGGTGTCAACTTGGTTGGATTGAAGGATGCCTAGATGGCTGGTAAAGTATTATTTCTGAGAGTGTCTGTGAGGGTGTTGCCAGAGGAGACTGATACTTGAGTCAGTAAACAAGGAGAGGAAGACCCACCCTCAATGTGGGTGGGCACTATCCAATCAGTACAAGAAGGTGCGATAACCTTGCTTTCTGAGTCTTCTGGATGGTTCCTTCCTCCCATGCTGGATGCTTCCCTCCACTCCTCTTGCCCTTGTACATTAGACTCCACGTTCTTAGGCTTTTGGACTCTGGGACTTTCACCAGTGGCTTCCTGGGAGCTCTTGGGCCTTTGGCCACAGACTGAAGGTTGATTGTTGGCTTCCCTGGTTTGAGGCTATCAGACTCGAACTGAGCCACTACCAGCTTCTCTCCTCCCCAGCTTGCAGACCGCCTATCCTGGGATTTCACCTTGTGATCCTGTAAGCCAGTTCTGCGTAATAAAGATATCTGCATCTAGCCTACTAGTTCCTCACTCTGGAAAACCCTGACAAATGCACAAAGCTATCAAAGGAGAGGAGAAAAATAGCTATCAGTGGCCTGCAGATTTGACTCTCATCATTGAGAAAATAGTTCCGGATTCTCTGTGGCTAAGATTCTGGATTATTGTTTGTGGTGCTGCCCATGTCTTCAGTGCTTCCCCTTTGTCTCCACTGCCTGGTCATCCAGAGATCTTTCTGCAAATCACTTTGTTTTATTTTATTTTTTTTCATTGCTAATATCAAATGCTATATTTAGCATGAGAAAGATGATGCTCAATAAATGTTTACTCAATAAAACAATTATGACTCATTCAGGGAGGAAGTAAATTCTAGTGATTGCATTCTGGAGTGAGACAGCTCAGAGTTCTGATGCCAGCCATGTGTTTTCTGGCTGTTCGACCGTGGACAATTAAGTTTCATTTTCTTTATTGAAAAGCATCATAATGGTACCCAATTCTTAGAATGGAAGGGGAATTCAACAGAAAAATGGATTTTTAAAAATAACTAATCATATTCCTGGCATATAAGTAAAAATAAATTAAAGCCCTCACTGTTAGAATTTACTCTGCTATTAACATTTCTTAGGTATTACTACAGTTGAAAGATGTGTGTATGGTTTGACATATGAGAGAGATGGGGTGTGGCAAAGATAAAGGGGTTCTGGGAATGTTGATGAGGAAGGGGAGGACATTGGAAAGGAAAGAATAGAGAAAGCCCAGACACTGAGACTACAAGGACAGAATTTTTTGAATTGACTCAGTAATTAGTACTGTGGACTCTGAAAATATGTCACCAAACAGATGTGCTTTGTATTTAATGAGCCAGAAATGTCTCTTCTCGGCTATTAATGCCAAGTTACTCTGGTGGAAAGATTGTGAAATTGGATGATTTTTGTTAACTTTACACACAAATCCTGATTACATTTCTCAGATCATTTTACCAATTCCTTCCTCTTCTAGATATGTGCTAAGAAAATGTTTATTGCTTATGTTAAACTTGTAAAAAAAAGGAACAGCTACCCATTTTGTTCCCATAGCCCTAAATGATAAGTAAAGCAGTTTAGTCACACAGGTCTGTAGTTTTCCAGCCTCATTATTATTTTACTTGTGTCAGTATTCCTTGTTTTTGTAATACAATGGTTACAAACATAGTTTCTGAAGTTAGTCACCTTTTGGGCTATTACGCAAAGCCTGACCTCTCTAAACATGCATTCACTCCTCAGTAAAACATGAATGAGAAAAGTACGATCACATTAGTTTGTCGTGAGGCTCACACTAGATAATGTCTGCGAAGAGACTGGCACTCGGTACATAAATAATTTTGGCTTTATGATTATCACTAGAGTAACAACCTGTAAAATTCTTTCATATTTATCATTTGATAGATTGTTAAGAAAACACTTTGAAGTAAATGTAACTCATATTACTTCTAGAAATATGAGTTATATATTTATAGAAAAAGAAACTTAGGCTTATGAAAGTTTGTCTTACTCTTATCCTTATTTGCAGGAGATGGCAGAACTGAGAATGGACCAGGCATAAATATCAAGAATTTATGCTTTTTCTACTTTAATATCAACTGTGTTTGTGTGTGCACAGGCATGTGTGTGTTTTACATGCTTTATGTGCCTGAAATATTGAATTAGTCATCGGCAAGTCTGTTAGTGAAAAGTATGAAGTACAATGTGTTAATAATTTGGTTCAGTTCCATCAACCTTTATTGAGCATCTAGTGTAAGTAATGGAAGAAATACCTGAATAACAAAACCTTTGACCAAAAAAATCATATTCTATGTCGGGAGACAATTGTTTATAACATAGACTGATAAGCACAATATGAGTACGCCAGAAAAATTGGCAAATAGAAACAAGATGTTGACTCTGCCAGGGATGGGGTAAGATGAAATGAATGATTTCTGAGAACAGTTGTGGAGAAGGTGACCTGAGGCAATGTTTTAAAGAATGGGCAGAGTTTCTTACATGAGGGGTCATCCAAGAAAATGAGAAATATTGGTCAGAAATAGAAGTGAAAGGAACATTATTTTGAAAACATTAAGAAACTCAGTATCACCAGAATTGATATTTAGACATTTGGCAGGATGGTAAAAAGGAGTTAGATAAGTATGAGACCAAAATATACAATTTTTTTTTTTTTTTTTTTTTTTTTTTTTTTTTTTACTGAAATGCAAGTAAGTTATACCAAGAAATTCTGGATATTCCCAGTGGAGAAGGAACACATTTTCTCCCCTCTGCCTCAGAAATTATCAAATTAGAAATCCTGTTTGTAATCTCAAGGCACTAGGCCACTGATGTTGGGTAATTCGAGGAGCAGAAGGTGGGAGATCATGCCTTATAATCAGAAAGTCTGTCTCTCTGATTTGCTACACAAGGATAATCCACCTTGTCTTACTTCTTCTGGATCATTTAGGAAATTAATGGTGCAATATCAGGCATATCGATGTGGTTGATAGGAAAATACGCAACTTGTTAGTGAACTCTCACAGAGAGCATTACATGGAATATTTATGATTTCATTTGTAACTAGCACAGTCTTGGGAGTTTGTGAAATCCCTTTCAGAGCCCCAATTTAATAAAAGTCTTCTAATTAAAACCCACTAAATAATACTTGTTTTAGCTATTTCTTGAGCTTAATTGAATGTATGCCTTTTCAAAAAGTTTTAACTACTTTCCTCGTTGACTTAAAGAGAAAACAGCTTTTATTGTGACAAAATCTAGTAAGAGGTCAGGCATATTTCAGTTTAATGAGAAAATTAAACATATAGGCAACTTGAAAATAAAAGCTTATAACCATACTGAAACTAATTTTCAATCAATATTTCATAACAGCCCTTCAAACTAAGCAATGTTGAGACTCAGAGACTCAGTCGCTTGGGATTTTGAATTTGATAGAGTCCTTTTTGGATCGTAAAAATTTCAGTTCTATAACTACAAGGACTTCACATATACATCTGTTCTTATATAGTGCTTACTGAATATATCTGACTTCTTCAGTAGATAATTCTGAGACAAAGCATCCCTTATCTGGCAAACAGTGCTGCAACTATATTCATTAATACATTTTTATGTTTACAGAGGGATTACTAGCATGACAATAAGGCTCATTATTTTCAGAAGTGTGTGGCTATGTGGGAGAATTTATATGTACTTCTGTATGATGAAGAATTGGATGCAGTCTCTTTGGAAGCTGTGCATCAACAAAAGATGAAGAATAGACAAGCCCACTCTTCATCAGGTAACAAATCTGGGATCTGATCACAATTGATGGCTTATCTTCTACAAGGAACCATGTCAATACGGTGTTAAAAGTTTTAACAAAATTAACTTAAAATCACTCTCAATATGTATTTTTTCATAATACTGAGCAAATAGAATTTATTCAGAGCAATAGAAGATGAAATTGTTGCATGGAGAAAAGGATATAACCGTTTTTGCTCCATGGCAAGTTTCTGGAAAATGGTTGAGACTATGATCACATTGTATATTTGATTGATTTGGAAATCTTCCCTGGAAATTACAATCATGTAATGAAAAATAATAATGCCCATACAAAAACTAGTTTTATGAGTCTTACTTCTCAGCCTTCTTGGCTCATTGTCAAACCATTCTTCTACCAGACTATACAATTAGGCATGCACTGTATTGATGGACAGTCTGTACAGTACATGAACACAGTAGATGTAAATGCTGTGCTTGAAGGCTCATCTACTATGTCATATGACATGAGTAAAAGCATTTAATGGGCATTGAGAATATTTTTTTCCTGTCTTCAGTTTTCCGTATATGTCCCAAATCTTCGTTCAGCTTACCTATCTGGATTCCTGCTTCAGTTTTTGGGCTGTGAGAATTTCTCTCAGTCTCTCTCTGTTTTTGTTTTGTTTTGTTTTGTTTTTGTTTTTGTTTTCTCTTCATTCTAGCCATGCATTAAAAAGCATGACATCAACATGTTTTATGCAGAATCCTTATGTATTTTGTAGTTTATTTGGTTGTTGTGGGATTTTTACAGGGTATATAGTTTCCACATTTTCATGAATTAAATCTTCACCTACTTTTAGCATATGAATAAAACTTTAGGGCCCAAAATGCAATTACAGCATTTTTTAATCATAGCATAGATTTGAACATATTCATTTAAATATTATAAGCTTATATGTAAACTGCCAGGATAGTTTAAAAAGTAAGCACAGTATAACACTGAAATCAATATCATCAATATAATAATACAATTTATATTGCTTTTACCTAACATACTGAACTGATAATTATTAGAAGAAATTTGTCTTTTAAATTCTCAAAGGACTGTGAGAGAGAAACAAAATTATTTTAGTGAAACATACAAAGCACATTCATTATGAGATACAAGTGAAAAGCAACATATTTTTGGGAAGATTTAAAATGAGAGATAAAGCAGAGATGCAGAAAGGAATATGTGCTTGGGCCTCATGCATGAGGTTTTTCTTTAAGGCTTAAGTTTTACTGAAGATATTACAAATATTTTCTCAGAAATTACTATACCACCAATCAATGTAATGCATCTGATTAACAGTTTGATTTTTAAAATATCATGTGACCATTTCAATACATTTTTAAGTAAACTTTAATAATAATTCATGATGAAAATATTAGTAAATTGAGATTAGGAAGAAACTTTTTATTTGGAAAAGTACATATTTGTAAAAACTGCAATCAAAACCACACTTGATTTTGGAATATTGAAAAGTTCTTCTTTAAATTCACTACTAAGAAAAATTTGTTCCATATGCCTATTTCCGTTTTTCTTTGAACTGGAAACCCTGAACATCTCATTAAGGCAACAGAAGTAAATAAATTCGTAGAGATTAATAAAAAACAATAGATGGTACTATAATTTTAGATGATACTATTGTGTATAGAAATTTTAAAAACAATCAGTAGATACTACTAATTTTATAAGAGTTTTTGCAAGAGTGCTGAATACAAAATAATCACAGAAATATAAGTTGGATTTTTATCTACCAACCAAAAATCTCAGTCAAAATTTAAAGAAATAATTTATATATCATAAAAAGCAAAAAATACATATGTAAATATATGATCAGTGGAAACTGTTAATAATTGTCCATCTTGAAATGCATTGCAGAATTGAATTAATCTATTGATATACAACATATGGATAGAAAAATTCAATATTGTAAAAACATCAAGTCCCTTTAAATTGATTTATAGTTTTAATATAATCCCAATCAATATCCCACATATTTTAGGGGAAAACTAATACTAAAATTTATGTGAAATTAATTGAGAAGGGTCAATCATTGCCAAGATACTCATTTAGGGAAAGACTATCGATAGAAGACTTGTTCAATGAAATATCATTATTTATTATAAAACTACATAAATTCTGACAAAGTAGCACCAATAGGTGCAGGGACAGACAATAGAGAACCTGAAAATTAACCACATCTATAGAGATGCTCAGCATATAAAATGAATCACTGAAATTAGAAATCAGAATCTTTTCAATAATTGTTGGCACAATGATTAGGCATCCAGAAAGGGAAACAAAAGAAATTTGATTCCCACTCAAATTCATTACAAGGGGACTAAACACCTAATAAAGTTTTAGAAGATCAAATATGAGAGTATCTTTGTTATCTTAAGCTGAGTAAAGTTTTCTGAAAACCCGCATATGCTACCAATGAAGGATATGATTAATAAACTGAACTGCATTAAAATTGCTTACAAAAGATTTCATATGTTTATTTTTTAAAGGCAGCCATCTTAGAGAACATGTTTCTCATATCAATCAATAGGAAATATCCAGAACATCCAAACAAAAATATTGGACAAACTATTTAAATATTTACTTCACAAAGAGATGTATACCAATGGCCAATTCGTGTGTGTAAAGATGTCAGACTCATGGCCAGTTGCAGAAATGCACCTTAAATGACACTTGTTTACCTCTTTAAACATTCAAAATATTAGCAAGAATAAAATAGTGTGTTTGTAAATACTATATACTGGCAAATAGAAGATAAGGAAACTCTCTTCTCTCCCATTCATCACTGATGAGGAAAAAAATTAATTCAAGCACTTTGAGAAATAGATAAGCATTATCCAGTGAAATTGAAAACATGAACACTGTATTAATCATAAGTTAGGGTCGTGGATATAAGCTAGAGAGAAAGTTGTGCTCGTGTACAAAAATGATACATGGTAGCAGTCTTAATAAAAGAAATAAAAAAGGAAACAGAAAATATTTTGATAGCAAAACAGGGAAATAAATTATCATATATTAATGCAATTGAATACTACCTAGCATTGAAAATGAATAAAATATATCCATCAATCCATATTGATGTTAATCTCTAAAACATGTAAAGAACAATGGTTATCACCAAAGAATACGGAGTCAGGTTCCAATATACCTCACTAAAGATTTTATTTATATGAGTACGTATTTTTTGGTAAAAATAAAGACAGCAAATAAATTATAAATGTAAAAGTACAGATAATTAACTTAGGCAGAAGGAAAGACTATAAGACTACTGAGATACACAAGATGTTGCAAGTATTTATAACGTAATTTTTCTTGAGCTGTATGTGGATACTGGGGATTTGCTCTGTTTTTTAAAATATCTTATTGATATGTTATACAGTACATATTTGTTTTATGATAGAAAAACTTCAAAAGTGTATTTAGAAAGAATATTTCAAAAATATTCTTATTCTTTGGTCATATTAGGTGACCAAAAGGTGTTAGGTTTAGTTTGAATGTTATAGCTATTTTTAAAGCTAATAAAATTGACATAATCATTTACATATCAACATTAATAGAATTTAGTTATTTTAAAAGGCTGAAAACTGTTGTTTTCACATTGCAGTTTTCCTTTCTTATTCTTTACCATCCTTTTGATATAAAAACACTGTTTGGAGTAAGCTCACCCCCTTATGTTTTTTTCCATTCTCCCATAACATTCTGATGTATTTTCTGTATGTACTTTTAAGCTTTCCAAAGGAATTTTCCATTGTATTTTTAAAATCATAATTGAATGGCCTTTAGAAGAATTATACTTGCTCTTCCCTGTGCACATGAACATATCATGTTCTCATTTCATTGGGAAAAAAAGTTATTTTTGGCAATCAAATTTCGACATCATATCCTTAAAAAGAATCCTACTAAACCTGCCATCTTTTGATTATGTGAACAATATTCAGAATGCTGTTGCTGTAATCTAATAAATTAGAATTGATATTTTTGAATTGAATTATGTCAAGAATGTCTTTTCAAATACTTTTGTTTCTTGAAGACATCTATGCTGCCTATTTACCTTCTTAACCATCCATAATTGCTCTGAGGTGAACCCTTGTGAGCCTGAATTGGTTTTCAAGTTTATAGTCAGAGGCTACATTCATGTGCTTTTTATCTTTCTGACTGTTTTCTTTGCCCTCTACAAAGTGCTTAGAGGATGCTTTTCTACATGTTCTGTCTTCTTAATCTACTACTGAGGTGCTGTTAGATAGCAGGAGCAAGAATTGTTTTGCTAAAAACACTTTAAAAAATAATGCTAGTTTATCTATGGCTTAAACTGGTGAAGAGAATTCCTGATGCCAACATGCTTGGAACATTTGTCCAAGATAAACATTTTGAAAAGTTATTTTGTTTCCATATATAAAAGACCCATAAGATTCTCAAATGCAGTTCTTGAGAACTAATTGCCAACTGAAGACAGACATTTATTGGAGTCAAAGGAAGATGGATACGAGTTTGCGCCTCCTCATTCTTAAATAATCAAGAAGCTTGTTCCAGGATGTGGGTTGTTATGTAGATGGAAAGGCCTAACTCAAATCTTTTAATGTTAAGGGAAAATAATCTATATCAGATGACCTCAAGCTGGGGACTGGAGAATTCTGGAAGTGTCTGAGACACTTTCAAGGTGTCTGCAAGGTCAAAAGCATTTTTATAATAATATTTTCATATTTGCATTCTTTCACAAGGGTGAAGTAGAACTTTTCAGAGACTAAATAGCATGTAATATCACAATAGATTGGATGCACAAACAGCGTATGAGAATCCAACTGTCTTTTATTGTCAGACATTAAAGAGATTTACAAAAAGAGAAAATGATGTCACTCTTATAATTTTTTAGTTTGGAACATATGTTTATTTTCATAAAAATAGAATCAATGTGTTAATAGGCGATTTGTTTGCTCATGTTAAATGGAATAAAAAACATTTCATATTTTCATTTTTAATTTCACATAATGTAAATAAAAAGATAAATCTCACTTAAAACCAAAGCATTTTGGAGTGCTCAGGAAGTTTTTAGAGCATAAATGGATATTTAAACCCAAAAGTTTGAGAACTACCGATCTTAAATCACTTTGTGAGCTTTTTTTTTTTTTTTAGATTATATTGAATTATAAGATGATTTACTCTCACGATAAAGTTTATAATTTTTCAGGTTGTACAAACCGTCTTATTTCTTAGTTTGTCTGAAACACAATGAGTTAGAGTAATGGTAATAGATTTCTAAGCAATATGAAATAAACAGAATGATTACTTTTTTTTTTTTTTTTTTTTTTTTTTTTTTTTTTTTTTTTTTTTTTTTGAGACGAAGTCGCGCTCTGTCGCCCAAGCTGGAGTGCTGTGGCCGGATCTCAGCTCACTGCAAGCTCCGCCTCCCGGGTTCAGGCCATTCTCCTGCCTCAGCCTCTGGGGTAGCTGGGACTACAGGCGCCGCCACCTCGCCCGGCTAGTGTTTTTTTGTAGTTTTTAGTAGAGACGGGGTTTCACCATGTTATCCAGGATGGTCTCGATCTCCTGACCTTGTGATCCGCCCTTCTCGGCCTCCCAAAGTGCTGGGATTACAGGCTTGAGCCACCGCGCCCGGCCAGAATGATTACATTTTATCAATAGTATTCTCTTATTGATTTATGGTATTTGATAAAATTTTATTTTATTTTTAAGAGAAGACTATAATTAGGAAACTGATTTTAATGTTGTAATTCTTTGCAGTAGTAAGTATACATTATTTATAGGGAAAATTAATTTTAATATGATTTTGAAATTTGTTTTTTAAACTGGAAACAAGATTTATATTGACATAAAATCAAACTTGGTTTTTCTTTGGCTTTAAATCTTACAGGGATTATTTAAAATTTGTATTTGTGCAAAGAAAAATATCTTTCCAAATATATAGTTCTAGATCTCAATTAATTTTACATATATGTATACCACATAACCAACACCAAGATCAAGATGTAAAATATTTTCAAGAATATCCCATTTGACCAGTTTTAAGCAAACTGTTTTCCAAAAGATTTCACTCATTTGTATTCCCACCAGCAATCTTGTTGTTCCATGTCCCTCACAACCTTTGACATTGTCAACCTTTTACATTGTAGCCATCCTAATGTGTATGTGTCATGGTATCTTGTAGGCATTTAAACTTTCATTTCAGTAGTGATTACTGCTCTTCAGCCTCTTCATTTAATTACGGACCATCTGAATACCCACTTTGTGAAATGCTCCTTCAAACGTTTTACTCATTCATTTATCAACTATATTCTCTATATTATGTGTAGACGTTATTTGTAGTCTATGTGCTTTATTAATCTTCTTTCCTGATCTCTGACTTCTATAAACATAACTTTTAATTGTAATCAGAACAAAATAATGAGCATGTACTTTGCTGCACAGTGATTTTTGTATCCTTCGGAAAATCTTTGACAAGTCTAACATCAAAATGCATTTTAGTATTTTTTCTTTTTGCTGTAACATCTTTTTTATATGTTACAGTAGTTCTATGATGAATCTCAAATAAGTTATTTCGTATTTTGTGAGGAAGAATATGTGACCCATTTATTTTTCCACATGGATACGCACTTAATCTGCTGTCATTTATTTCAAAGAACATTCTTCCCAGAATGGCCCCTTTTAGTTAAATCAGGTGAATACAATGCATGGTTTTGCATTGAACTGTTCATTCTGCCGTTACTGAGAGGTGACAACGTGCTGACGGCCCTCGCTTGCTCTCAGTGCCTCCTCGGCCTCCACTCTGGCCACGCTTGAGGAGCCCTTCAGCCCGCGGCTGCACTGTGGGAGCCCCTCTCTGGACCGGCTGGGGCCGGAGCCAGCTCCCTTTCCTTGCGGGGAGGTGTGGAAGGAGAGGCATGGACGAGAACACGGGCTGTGTGTGGTGCCTTCAGGCCAGCGCCAGTTACAGGTGGGCAAGGCCCTGCGCTCGGAGTTGCCGGCACTGTGGGACCCAGGCACCGAAGGGTTTAGCACCTGGGCCAGAAACTGCGAAGGGTGCGCTGGGTCCCCCAGCACTGCCAGCCCCCCATGCCACACCATGCTCGAATTCTGGCCAGGCCTCAGCCACCTCCCCGTGGGGCAGGGCTCCGGACCCGCAGTCCAACATGCCCGAGCCCCCCATACCCAAGCCCTGCTGAGGTGGGCTCCCGCCCAGCCAGAGCCTCCCCAACGGGCGCAGTCCCCTGCTCTGCAGCGCCTGGTCCCATCGACCACCCAACGACTGAGAAATTCAGGCTCGCGGCACGGGACTGGCGGGCAGCTACGCCTGAGGCCCTGGTGTGGGATGCACTAGGCGAAGTCAGCCGGGCTCTTGAGTCGGGTTGGGACTTGGAGAACTGACCCCAGTGGGTTGCTGCTGCTACCTCGGGCAGCCTGCTTTTATTCCCTTATCTGGCCCCTCATAGTTTTAAAACATTTACATTTAATGTATACGGTAAATGTATCAATTGTGTTTAAATCTACCATTCTCATATTTGATTTCTCTGTTCTTTGTTATCTGTTTATTTCTCCTTTTATATTTTCATTGTTCTTTTGGATTAATTGCTTTTTTTAGCATTTCATCTTATCTACACTATACTTTAATAAGACATACTTCTTTTTTAAATTTACTGCTCTTGAATTTATAGTATTCATATTTGTTAGTCTATTTTCAATAATGTTATATCACTTCACATGTAATGTAAGAATCATACAATATTCCTCCTCTGTTTTTTTGCTATTATTGTCATGTATTTTGGCTCCAAATATTAATACTTAAAATAAAATTATAAATTAGATAAAAGGCTTTATGTATTTTACTTCAACATATTTTCCACCTATGGCACTCTTCATTCTTTTGTAAAAGCTTAAATTTCTGTCAGCCTGTAGACCATTTTTTAATATTCTTAAAGGGCAGGTATGGTGCCATCAAATTCTCTTAGCTTTCACCTTTCTGAATATGTCTTTATTTTGCCTTGATTTTTGAAGCACACTTTTTTTGGGTATTAAACTATGAAATAGCTTCCAACAGGACCACTTATTTCATTTTGTTATCCTCTCTGTTTAGCACATGTCTAGTAATACTTAGTCCTTGCTTGTCAATCCATATCTTGTGTGAGACAATAAAAAATGAAGCAAAACCAGGAAAAACAAATATGTATATATGTATATTTTATAAATCATTTACACTTAAAATACATATTTGTTACGTATCTCATTCTAACTCTTAAGAGTTAGAATGTCATTTTTAACTAAGGATGGTCTATAAGAAGTCAACTGCCAAGCAGGAAAATCACCTAATAGAAAATAAAAGTGTCTTTCCCTTGGAGATGTCTCCATTTCTTCACTTGATCTTAGCTAAAAGGCTGAGAAGTGATTCAATTTCTTAAGTTAAATACAAACTAATAGATTCTTTGCCTGAAAGGCAGAAAACAGGATTCCAGACATTTCACAAATGTACATAGAATTATTATAAATATATTATTTGTTTTTAGTACCAAATGGTAATTGCATCTTTCAGCATACTCAGCATGTCTGAGTTTCAAATATTTTGGGTCTTGTGGAAGCAGTTGTCTTTCTTCTGGAGATATTTGAATAATTTTCCAGACTATTGGTCCCAAATTCAATGACTAAGCATCTACACTGGTAACATATTTCAGTTGTACACACACTCTCTCTCTCTTTATATAAACATACATATATACACCCACACACATATTGTATATATAAAAGACATGTATTTTACATGTAATATATTTATTTTTATATCAATTAATACTTCTTTGTTCATAATATATTATTTATAAATTATTCATAGATGGCATTAGGATACTTTATATATATCTCTTATAGATTATAGTAGAAATGTCTTACATTATATTATTAGTATATTAGTTGAGGTAGCTTTAGGATGCTTAAATAATTTATATATATATATATTATTTATAAATTATAGTAGAAATATTTTGTAGTATATTATTAGTATAATTCTGTATAGAACAAAATCTTTTAATGATGTCAGTTTCTGATTATGACGATCTAATTCCCCGTAGCCTGTTTAAATCATCATTTTAAAAATCCTTATAATGTGGTTTAGTTTTCAACATGAGAGCAGAAAAAAAATTTTCTGCTGTATTTAATTTATTTACATTACTAATCTAGTCTTATTTCTGGACATTTAAAGATAAATGTCGGCCGGGCGCGGTGGCTCAAGCCTGTAATCCCAGCACTTTGGGAGGCCGACACACACGGATCACGAGGTCAGGAGATCAAGACCATCCTGGCTAACACGGTGAAAACCCGTCTCTACTAAAAACTACAAAAAAAACTAGCCGGGCGAGGTGGCGGGCGCCTGTAGTCCCAGCTACTCGAGAGGCTGAGGCAGGAGAATGGCGTGAACCAGGGAGGTGGAGCTTGCAGTGAGCTGAGATCCGACCACTGCACTCCAGCCTGGTCGACAGAGCAAGACTCCGTCTCAAAAAAAAAAAAAAAAGGAAGATAAATGTCTATTTTGTGATGGTAATTATACTGAAAATTACTTAACTGAATCCGTAAATTTAGCTGTCCTAGTATTGTTAAGTTGCAAAGACCAAGCTCCTGACGCTTCCCTGTGGTATGCTCACTCAGGTTTCAAGATGCAGCTCCAGAAAACAATTCCCTTGTTCCAAACTCCTCATTTGCCACCCACCCATATGACCCCTGTTGTCAAAAAGTATAGACAGGGCCAGGTGCTGTGGCTTACGCCTGGAATCTCAGCACTTTCGGAGGCTGAGGTGGTTGGATCATGAGGTGAGGAGTTAAGAGACCAGATTGGCCAACGTGGTGAAACTCCGTCTCTACTAAAAACACAAAAATTAGCTGGGCTTGGTGGTGGGCACCTGTAATCCCAGCTACTCAGGAGGCTGAGTCAGGAGAATCATTTGAACCCAGGAGTCAGAGGTTTCAGTGAGCTGAGATCGTGCCATTGTACTTCAGCCTGGGAGGCAGAGTGAGACTCTCTGTCTCAAAAAAAAAAAAAAAAAAAAAAAAAAAGTAAAAAAAAGGTCTCATTTTTCTAATGGCTCCCTTCTCGTTCACTAGGTTGTAATATTTTATTTTTATTAATTTATTATTATTTTAAATGGTTCTCTGTAAAGAAAAAAGAGGAGCGTTAACTTGCACTGTTGAACTGAGGACTTGAGTAGTGTAAACTATAATCTTTCTAATTTTTTATCATGTTTTAATTTGCATTGTGGTTATAAATAAAGTGAACATTTAATACCTTACTAAAGTGATTTTTTAATGACAATATTTAGAAGATTATTGATTACTGAAATTTAGCTTTAAATATTATCTTTGATCATGGCATACTTTTTATTGCATGTAATGTACGCATCCCTCAAAATTATTTCAGGTAATTTTTTCAGATAACATTTTGTAGATCACTATTTGTATTTTTAATTGAAAAATATATATTTTCTGTATTCTACATTTTTAGTTTTTAAAGACTACCATGTATTTTTTAATTTGACAAGTAGTTTACTGAACTTGCACTAATGCCATCAGCTAACAAAATCAATAAACAATGGAACTCATTGGGTATAAATCAACTTAATTAGCAGTTATGCATCTGTTATTAAACATTGAAAGGCATTTTATTCTCTTGTTGAGTACAGATATGGCCCTAATTAACCATTATAAAACTTATACATACCCATACAGAAAGAACATTCAAAATATAAATAAAAAATAGCTGCTGTGATTTTTTTCTGTTTACTAGGGTGCATATTTGAAATTATATTACTTTAGTGAATAAATGCTAGCCAAACAACTTTAAGGTATTTGTAAAAATGTTAATATCAGAGAATAAATAAAGCTCGTTTATCTGGTCAACTTTTACTACTTGGAATTTTTTTTCAGGATCATAATTCATTGTAAAACTTCATGTAAACTGATTATCATATTTTATTTAATTATGCATTATCCATGTTTCTCTTTGCTAATTGAGTGGTTTTCGAATTATGTTTGTAAAATATTGCCATGGGAATAATAGTGACTATGAAACTCACTTCCTTATAAAAGTAAATTTAAATAATGAATTCATATAACTACTGGTAGAATATGCTACAAAAAATAGCTACAACTATAGAGATGACAAGTTAACTACATAGGAAAAGAACCTAAATTTAAAAAATATATAAATTAGGGAAATATAAAACTGGAATTTAAAGTTCTGTGGTCAGGTAGAAAATTGAGGAAATTTATAACACTGGAATGTAGTGGGATTAAATATAACATTACATACTTATTTAAAGGAGTTAATAGTCCTTAAATAAAACTGTAGTGTCCTAGGTTTTCATGTAAAAAATACTCCAAATTATTATAGTCAAATATAAGGCTGGATATTAAAACATATGAATAATTGAAACAGTACTAGTAAAACTAAATTTCTAAAATAATGCTTTCTACTGTGATTTGCAACACAACTCAATATTGGGGTTCATGTCAGTCAGAAGAACTACTCTTCTCTAGAAATTATAATATACCATCTAAGAATTCAGGTCTTCTTAGTTAATAATCATTTAATTGCCTTAGTGAACCACTGCTACTGAAGAAAGCAAATAATTCTCCTGAATTTGATGAAGACTAAATAAAAAACAACAAATTGAAATCCTCATTTAGAGGTTGCTATATTCAGATAATACATAGAAAAATATGCTTAACTCACTTTGGTATAAATTTGTAAGCTGCATTTTCAAGCCAAAGGTAAGACAAAAACAATTAGAAATTGGTAAGCCATGTTACACAAAAATAATGAAGAAAATGGGCTCCTTAGTTTGGAAAATATGAGAGCCAAATTCAAGTGCAATGTGATAAAGTAGAAGATAATATGAATTTATTCTTTGCCTGTTTGCAGAGGAAGAATAAGACTAGACAAAATTTACCTCTATTTTAAAAAAATATATAATAAAATTAAAATTGAAGTAGAAAGCCTCAGAGTATTAACGTCTTACCACTGGATTGTTCATCTGGAGCTTTCTGGCCCTCTATGAGGGAATGTGATTCTTGTTCCAACAGACTGTCTCACGTTTTCTTCCTGATGTCTCCAAAACTCTCTGAATCATTGTCAAACAGTTATGCAATTTCATGCATATATCAAGTAGAACAGACATGGAAGTGCTTCCGGTTTGAAAATAAAGCAAGAATGTTGATTTGGCTTGTTTGAAAGTTGTTTTACTTTGTGCAGATAAGCAGTGCACAGACTCTAAAAGAAGATAATAATCATTGTCAGGAAATATGTCTCCAGACTTGAGGCTTGCATGCATCAGAAGCAATCCTGATGTTGAGAAATTTGGGGCATATAGTTAATTGTTCACCATATTTGCAGAGATCTGATTTGGGGACATCTTGCTTTTTGCATCAATGGTCAAGTTATAGCTAAAAACAAGACAAAATTAAATTAAGCTAAATAAGGTAACACTAACTTTAAAGTTAATCATTATAAGGTAATAATTATGTCGTGTTTCTAAGTTTTGAAAGTTTTGCTTTGCTTTTTTTGTCGTGTTTCTAAGTTTTGAAAGTTTTGCTTTGCTAGAACTAAAATCTCAGATACAATCAAATCCCTAGAAATTTGGCTATTAAAATCAATTTAACATCTTGCCAATTAATGTGTTTGAATACATGCATTTTTCTGAAGAGAGAATTTTAAGGGAATCTGTGGTCAAAAATTATAAACCAGAGCAGATACTCACACACAGGCACTCAAACAAAACCCTTGGTCAGTTGAGTAAACAGATTAACTATTACTTAAGGACTACATGCTTATTATATTCTCCTTATGTAAAAGACTGTTAAAGATTTTTCACATAAATCATTTTGGAAAGAATCATGAGTTTGAGTTCTCTTATCTTTTAAATAAAACATTAATGCCAATCTTATCAGTAGTTGTGAAGATTAAATAATTTACACAAATTCTCATGGCCAGCAAATGCTAAAATTAAGACCTAATTATACATAATCTCATAGATAACTGTTTGTACCTAGGGGAATCCTTTAAGAAATAAACTTTGATAAATGAACTGATGTGCATAGATAGGATACTTTAAAGATGGGCATACTAGCAGGATGATTAAAGATAGAGTTGACTCTGAAATAGTCTCCAAAAAGAGATACCATTGTGCCAGTATGGTTTCAAAGATATATGCCATGGAGTAGAATATTTAAGTTCTATGCTAAATATATTTAGTTGTAGTGAATCAGCTTTGCATGATAGGTTTACTTTAGCTATAAAATATTGGTGAACAGATAGAACATAGTACATAATCAATCTGCTGGGCAGGAAATGCAGTAGAATTATTAAGCTGGAGATAACATCAGAAAAAAAGGTTCTATTTGCAGTGCTAATATGCTCTTGCATTAATAAATCATGATTTCAGGGAAATGGTGAGCAACTGAATGTCCAAGTTTAAATGGCTGGAAAATACAGCAGTGGGCAGAATGAAACATGAGAGAGGTCTTGAGCAATCTTCACAACTCTGTGGTGTTTGGCATCAGGGGATCCATTAAAGGAGGAACAGAGTCTCTACATATTCCCACCAAATGTCCAAATGCTGAAATCAAATCTCTTGCTTTGGATTAGGAAGGAATGCTTACTAGAATTTTTGGCAGAGTTTTGCAGCATGAACGAAGATAACACAATGGATGGGGAGATGAGTTGTTTAAAATACAATAGGATCCATCAATTCGTCATCTACATCAGGTATAACTCCCAATGCCATCCCTCCCCCAACATGGCACATGTGTACATATGTAACAAACCTGCACGTTGTGCACATGTACCCTAGAACTTAAAGTATAATAAAAAATAAATAAATAAAAATAAAAAAATAATAAATTAAAATAAAAATACAATAGGATTTCCTGGGACCATCCTAAAGGAAGCAGGCCCTTGGAACTTATTAGGCAATTAGGAGTTTTCGACCCGAAGCTTTAATGCCATGGCTGGCCCTCCATGGTGCTTTATGCAAAATCCCACTGATTTGGGTTGGGGAACTAAGAACTGAATTGCACTAAGACTATTGATAGAGAGATCTGTTAAACTGGCTGTGGCAAAACAAAACAAAACAAAAGGCAAGAAATGTAGAAGACTGAAGGGTGGTGCCCAATTCCAATATGCTATGCCTCTAGAATCCTAAATGTCTCGAAGTTGTCTTTCAAAAATGTTCATACATCTGTGTATGTATGCATAGATGTACACATTAAACAGCCACATCACCTATCTGTAGTTGAACTAAATTTTCTTCCAGGAGTCTTAAAGCTATATAGGAAAAAAGTAACAATCAATTTTATTTTCAATCTTTTGAATAGTATTTCAAAACTGCTAATTATTCTTGTTTTTTACTACAAATATATGATAGCGGTTTAGGTATAGTTTGGACTAGTCTGGAAGCTTAACTATCAATAACTGTGCTGTTTATACAACAAATGTCATTCTGAATTTCTAATGAGCAATTTAAAACTGAAGGCATTGCTTTTTTTTTTTTTTTTTTTTTTTTTTTTTTTTTGGATGGGTTATCTACAAACAGTATTACACATTTTAGAATTATATTCAAAATTGTTACTAAGGTATTGCCACTAGCATTCTTTCTGTCTTTGTCACAGGATATTGGAATAAATCTTAAAAAAGACAAAATGACAGTGGAGCAAGGTAGCAGCTGGACATGTTAGCAGAGAACAATGTCATAAAAATAGAATGGTGTAATTCATGTTTCATGAAAGCTGGCTGTTCTACAGGGATTATCTCACTCTTAGCTTACATACTGTACTATTTTACTGGAATCAGACATGATGGCATGATGTTAACATGTAATTAAGAGGGTGATTAAAATCTCAGTTTGGATTAGGCCAGAATTGTGACTTGAGAATTAATGGGTATCTTTTAAGAAGGGTGATACGTTGCAGAAGAGGTTAACTGCTGGAAGAAAAAGTAAAAATGAACTAGTGCTACTTTCATATTTGTCAATTTTCTACTTGCTCACATTTTCCTCCTAAGATAGCTGAGTCAAGAGAAAAATGAGTCAATGTTTTCCTGCTAAAATGCAAGATATTACATCAGGAAATGTTAAAATGAGTTTAAATCAACAAGGTTTTACAAATCAAATTGACTCATTTTTAAAGTGAGTTAAAATCAAAACGAGTTATCATCAGAGGGAGGCTGAATTGGGTCACATTAATAAAATGGAAAGAGCATGAACAACCTGATGAAGTTTGGCAGTTTCATCATCACAAACATTCCCTGCTGAGATAATGAACTTGACAATAACGCTCTTATTCTTAAGATACGATAGCACAAAGCTATTGTACAAAATCTCAGAATGGGGGCAACTCATGCAGACTACAGAATCATTTTCCGTAGAGACCAAGAGAGCCTCTGATTGATACATTTTCATACTGACTCCTTCAGTTGGTATAGGAACGCTAAGAATAAAACTGGCCTGGTTATACTTATAATATTTAGGTGATGCTGTTAGTGATTAATAGAAGGCGATTTGCTGAAGTGGGTTATTTGAATTAATTTACCTGAGTGTTGAAAATAACAGTGAAAATATCAACAGAAAAAGTTAGTTTCAAAATGAGTAGTTCAGCGAGATTTCTATTCATCTCACTTTTAAGCAGAGCTTAAAGTTTATCCAAATATTTCTCGTGTCTAAATTATTTTGCATCACAGTCCTTATCACCACCACCTCCCATCACCAGCCCAAGAGAACTTCTCATAAGCAGATAAACACGTTAGATGTAGATGCAATCCTGTGTGTTAGTTTCTATCCCAAGATATTTTTCATCTTTTTTTATGTAAGAAAATGTCCTAAGTC
Organism: Piliocolobus tephrosceles; assembly: GCF_002776525.5. Lineage (NCBI taxonomy): Eukaryota > Metazoa > Chordata > Mammalia > Primates > Cercopithecidae > Piliocolobus > Piliocolobus tephrosceles. The sequence continues at coordinate 157,844,060 of NC_045436.1, read as the reverse complement.
TATCTAGAAAATCTACGTTGAATACAGAAATCATGATAATCTTTTTTTTTTTTTTTTGAGATGGAGCCTGCTCTGTCACCCAGGCTGGAGTGCAATGGCATGATCTTGGCTCACTGCAAGCTCCGCCTCCCGGGTTCACGACATTCTCCTGCCTCAGCCTCCCGAGTAGCTGGGACTATAGGTGCCCGCCACCGCACCCGGCTAATTTTTTGTATTTTTAGTAGACACGGGGTTTCACCATGTTAGCCAGGAAGATCTCGATCTTCTGACCTCGTGATCCGCCTGTCTCGACCTCCCAAAGTGCTGAGATTACAGGCGTGAGCCACCGTGCCCGGCCCAGAAATCATAATAATCTTAAAGAAAGTTAAGCCTATGTAATCTATTCAAAGAAATAGTAGCTGTCATTGGTCACCTATTCGGCTTGTCAGAGAGTTAATTTTCAAATCTTGTTAAACCCAAATATTTAGAAGCCTTTAGGAACTTTAGGGTAGTGGGGAGACCATAGGACTCCAGAGAATCTGTCTGCCGGTAGCAGAGTTGGAGAGTCATAACTGATAATCCCAGCTATATGTTAATTGTCCTCAGAAATCTGCAGTGACAAGGATTGATTGAAAAGAATGAGCAACCTATAGAGTAAGATATTCTTAATTGCTCTAGCACACGACTATGGTTGAGAAATAGCTATATTAACCATCCTGTTCCACCAGGATACAGAGTAAAACTAAAACTGACAAGTTCTCCAGCAATGACCCTTGGGGATTGTGTTTTGATACAATGTTGCTTTCACAATTGAAGTTCTCTACAATAGTTTGAGAGACGGCTACATGCTCCCAGAAGCATATACAGTAGTATCTGTGAGTTGTGTTTTCCATGCAGAAAAAAAAGAAGCAGGAGCTAGAAGTCTTTTGAGAAGTGCTTTACCAAATTCCTAAATAGATACTTTTTTTAAAAAGTCTGTATCTTTAATTCTATACCTGGTGTTTCCCATTACTTCCAGCATTGCTTCTACTGTTTCATAATGTTCCTAGTAGACAGGACTACCTTAGAGGGCAACCAATTGAGAAGGAAAATGAGTATTCAGAGTTAATCTTTTGCTTGATTTCCCAAACCATACCATCTAACACTGTTCTCTATGAGAGGGACACTATATTCTAACCCTAAAACGTACTATGGGCAAGGAGAAACCCTGCTAGCAAATGCAAGTTATTTATTCTGTTCTGAACAGTGAAATGGCATCTTTGGAGAAATAATTCTTCAATTATAGAGTTTTAGTAAAGGTTGCCAATATCTGGCTGACACTTTTCTGAACACAAGGTGGGGATTGTGACCCAAGATGGTTCTAACATGGTATTTCATTCCATTTTCTCACCCACGCATGTTGGCCCAGGAAATGCATAGGATTTGACCTAGTATGCTCCAAGTTTTCTCTTTGATTTTTAAAATTTCAATTGGCTGAGATGATCTTTATTTGAAGTCATTGGTTATACTTGCCCAACTATTATGGAGTCCATCACCTCCTCAACCCTACATTTCAAGAAATGATTCCATTGCAATTATAGGCAATGGTGTACAATGTTTATAAGCACGGATGTTTGAATATAAAGGTCTGTGTTTAAATATCAGTAATACTTCTGCTATGGTGTCAGTCATACTGGCCAGGCATAGGATATAATTTTCCAGTGTGTGGTTCTTGATGTACATAGAAAGAATTTCTGTATTAGAGGTGAGCTAAATTGTTATTATACCTTTGCCTAGAGTAAGTGCTTAAAATACATTAGCAATTTTCATTAATTATGGCATTTGTGAAGCATCAATAAATGCATTTTTAGTTGAGGGTCATAATTCCTTTTTGTTCTGGTTTTATTCAACTCTAAATCAAGATACGTATTATTATTACCTAATTTTAATGTTTAATTTGGTGTCTAATATGGTTTAACTCTGTGTCCCCACCCAAATCTCAACTCCAATTGCAATCCCAATGTATTGAGGGAGGGACCTGTAATCTCCACGTGTCAAGAGAGCGAGGTGCTTGGATCACTGGGACAGCTTCCCCCATGCTGTACTCAGGATAGTGAGTTGAGTTCTCATTAGATCTGGTGGTTTTATAAGCCTCTGGCATTTCCTCTGCTAGCACTTTTCTCTCCTGCTGCCATGTGAAGAAGGTCCTCGCTTCCCCTTGGCCTTCCACTATGATTTTAAGTCTCCTGAGGAATCTCCAGCCATGCAGACCTGTGAGTCAATTAAACCTCCCTTGTTTATAAATTACCCAGGCTTGGGTATTATCTTTATAACATCATGAGAATGGACTGATACACTGTCAACAAATAGCTTTTTAAAATTAAAATTACTGGCAAAATATAGACATTTTAAAATACCATTAATAAAATAATACTTTATCATTTTTGGCTCATCAGTTTTACCATCTCTGTCTATCCAGTTTTCTATGTAATTCACAAACAATCTTTAGGCTCATCAAAAAGCTATCATGCATAATTTTGTCTCCAATGGCACTAAGTAATTTGCTCAAGGTAACATATATAGTAGTAGATAAAGCATCTTAACCCAAGCTGTCCAACTCCAGAAGTTATGATCCCTACTAGAATGGTCTACTGCTTATTACTATATATTGCCTGAATTAAGTACAATCATCCCTTGGTATTCATGAGGGATATGTTCCGGAGTCCTCTGCAGATACCAAAATTCACAGATTCTCAAGTCTCTTGTATAGAATGAGGTAGTATTTGCATATAACCTAAGCACTTCCCTCGGTATAATTTAAATTGCCTCTAGATTAATTAAAATACCTAATATATATTAGTGTTCTCTAGAGGGACTGAACTAATAGGATGGATGTATACAAAAAGGGGAGTTTATTAAGGAGTATTAACTCGCATGATCACAAGGTCCCACAATAGGCTGCCTGCAAGCTGAGGTGCAAGAAAGCCAGTCGGAGTCCCAAAGCTGAAGAACTTGGAATCTGATGTTCAAGAGTAGGAAGTATCTAGCACAGGAGAAAATGTAGGCTGGGAGCCTAAGCCAGTGTGATCTCTCCACGTTCTTCCGTCTGCTTTTATTCTGGTCACAATGGCAGCTAATTAGTTGTGCCCACCCAGATTAAAGATGAGTCTGCCTTTCCCAGCCCGCTGACTCAAATGTTAACCTCCTTTGGCAACACCCTCACAGACACACCCAGGATCAATCTTTTTCATCCTTAAATCCAATCAAGTTGACAGTATTAACCATGGCAAGCCCACCCCTTGTCAACTTGAACCCATACACATCTCCCGAATAATCTTCTAACAAAGACAATAATAAGATCTTAATAATGCATAACGTAATACAACTATTCTTTGTACAATGGGAAATGCACCAATCCGCAGTTGAAATGCTATTACATAAAGTTAACAACACTTAAATACTCATATGAAGTCAATAAACCTTATGTCACATGATAAAGGAAAAAGAAATAAAATGAAGATATTTTATTTGTACAAATGTACACATGTACAGACATGTTTTTAACAAAAGAAAGAGGAAATACTCATAACAATTACAGTCCTTGTGACGTAACTGGTCACGTAACTGGTATTGAGGACTACCTTCTTTTACTACCCATTCTGTATTCCCTTTGCCTTCAGCAAACACCTCAGTATATCATTTTTTTCCCCCCTGATGAACTGACCCAATCCTTCATTCCTGAAGGGACTGGGTCATTTGTGGTCCTGCCTGGATTAAGCTGTTGCAGTTTCCCACTGACCTTAAACACAGGGCGTGGTGATACTAAGAGATGCCCCAAGGGATCTCCTGTGTTCGACACATACATTTCCTTACCTCCATTGTGGAGTAGTAGTCTGATTTCATCTTGATAGTCTGGGTCAATCACCCCAGCCAACACTGTAACTCTCTTCTTAGCCTGTTGACTTAAAGGTAGGAGGAGGAAAAGCGTCTAGGTGGCAATCTTAACTTTCAGTTTAATGGAATTGTTGTGTCTCCTGGTGGCAGCCTTCCTCTCTCTGGAACTAAGACCTCTAGGCCAGTAGAATATAATGTAATGGGAATAGGAAGCAAACATTTTTCTAATAGATCATTAGGGGTGATGGTGATTGGTGCCACTTCCACCTCCACCCTTTGATTCCTGGATCCATGAATCCTGACTATGGGAGAAAGAATACCATATATTGGATGCTGATTCAGAGCCTACACGGCCTTCTAGAGAACTTTGCCCCACCCCTGCAAAGTATTGTCACCTAGTTGGTGTTGTAATTGTGAGTTCAAAAGGCCATTCCACTGTTCTGTCATTCCAGATGCTTCAGGATGATGGGGAACATGGTAAGACCAGTGAATTCCATGAGCATGAGTCCACTGCCACATTTCTTTAGCCGTAAAATGAGTGCCTTGGTCAGAAGCAATGCTGTTTGGAATACCATGAGCATGGATAAGGCATTCTGTTAGTGGGCTCAAATCAATAAATTCAGCCTGATTCAACTCTATGTTACTTCCACCATTATCCCACCCCCTTAATATCCATTTCTATGCCTATTCTCCAGATTTCTGCTTATATAGATTAGAAAACACAAGCAGTTCTTTTTGAGTGTAGCACACCCCCTCATGGGTCACACCCTAAACTTCACCTCTAGGAGCCCACTAGGACTTTAGCCTAGTTGTAGGTCTAGAAGCAAACAGGGGTGTTGAGAGCGTCTCCTGAGAAGAATCAACATTATCTTGCCTGGCAACTGCCTCAGGGGAGGCCATCACTGTTGCCTCAGGCAGCACACAGTTTAACTCCCCAGACAAAGGTGGAAAGGCTGATGGCAGTGTGGGTTAGGGAGGGGATGTTGCCACTACTGGGGATGAGGAAGCTGTTTCTTCTGGCAAAAAACAGGTTCATCAGGGTTTACAAGCTCAGAGTCCCCAGCTTCATCAGGGTCCTCCCACACATCCCCATTCCTAGTTGCAGGGTCCCATTCTTTTTCAATCAATGCCCTCACTTTAACAGTAGACCCTAGTGAGGCTGTGCATGCACCTTTTATTGCAGGTCAGCCACCCGCATGATAAGAGCTTGTGTCTGATTTTTGCACAATTTCGACTCTTTCTCTACAGGAGATAAGACTCTCACTCAGGAAAATCTTAGCAGATTTGAGGCTCAGTATCTGCTTCTGATGTCGAGAGTTAGAATCACTGAGTTCATCATTTTCTTTTATCACTTTGTCCAGTGAACCTAGGAGGAACCAATCAACTTCATTATGTTCCTTGGATCTCCACATACGGCAAGGTATTACATATAGAGTCACTAAAATCCTTGCCTCTCACGAGTGGTGAATCAGGAGTGTCAAATGTATTTGTTTTGCATAACTCTCTAAACAGTTCTTGCAAAAGACTATCAGAGTTCTCCATGCTATCAGAAATAGAGTCCTTAGCATTTTGGTGTCAATAATATTAACCATCCAACTCCAGAAACCCCAAAACCAATGAAATAACTTCATCCTTAATATTCTGTTCCTCTAGAACCACTTTGGGTACCAAAATCTATATTAGGGTTGTCTAAAGGACAGAACTAATAGGATAGACGTCCATAAAAAGGGGAGCTTAGTAAGGAGTATTAACTCACACGATCACAAGGTCCCACAATAGGTTGTCTGCAAGCTGAGTAACAAGGAAGCCAGTTCAAGTCCCAGATCTGAAGAACGTGGAGTCCAATGTTTGAGGGCAGCAAATACTCAGCATGGGAGAAAGATGTAGGCTAAGAGACTAAGGGTGGGTTTGCCTTTCCAAGCCCACTGATTGAAATGTTAATCATTTTGGCAACATCCTCACAGACACACCCAGTGATCAATACTTCACATCCTTCAATCAATCCAGTTGACACTCAGTATTAACCATCACACTGACACAATGTACATGCTATGTAAAGAGTAGTTACGATGAATCCATATTATTTTTATTGTTGTATTGTTGTGTATTTTATTTTTTTGAATATTTTCTATTCATGATTGGTTGAAGTCATGGATGCAGTATCCACAGATGCAGAGGGTGGACTGTGCCCCTCTACTGCCTTAATCCTATTCTTTCCAATGAGTTAAAATGTTTTCAAAATTTTGTTTAGGTACACATTAATTGTGAGAAGAAAAATTCAATATATTCATATTATTTATATTTATGTTATGCTTGATATAATTAGATCTTTCCGAATTGAGCAAAATTTTCCCAGGATGGATGGGAAAGGAATTTTCAATTTGGATTTCAGCCCAAATGCAAATACTGCTTTAAATAAACAATAAATATTAGTGTTAAATAGAAACACACTGAGAACAGCAATAAAATCTCATAGGAAACCTAACTTTGAATTATACTCAGACACAAACTCTTCAAATACATAATTAAAAGTGTGATAGTATTTGTTGATTAAATAGTGGCTATTGCAGGCAAATATATTACTTTAGTGTGGTCATTAAAGTGATGGCATAGATGTTACATATCCTAAATTATTTTAAGTGTAATTGCATATTATAATTACAGATAGTTAAAAAAAACACTGATAAGCAAATCAGTCTGCTAAAGCCAGACATTCTTTGAAACCAAAGCTACCCATACTCATTTTGCTTCTTTCTTCTCTGTCAAAAAAAATCTTTAAATGAGCAAGAATAGAACACATATTATTAATAAAAAGTTAAAATCTATGATTATTTAGAATATAGGACAATTCTAGTTGCTTCAAATCAGTTTAAATCTCTTGGTCTCACACATAGATTAATGGAACAGAATAGAGAGCCCAGGAATAAAACTGCATACCTACAATCATTTGATTTTTAACAAACTTGACATAGATAAGCAAAGAATAATAAACTCCATATTAAATAAACGGTGCTAGGATAACAGGCCATCCATATGCAGAAGAAAGAAAATGGACCCTTCTATCACTGTACACAAAAACTAACTCAAGATGGATTACACACTTAAATATACGACCTCAAAATATAAAAATCCTAGAAGAAAACCCATAAAATACTGTTCTCAGTATCAATCTTGGAAAAGAATTTATGGCTAAGTCCTCCAAAGCATTGCAACAAAAACAAAAATTAGTAAGTGGGACCTAGTTAAATGAAAGGGCTTCTGCACACCAAGAGAAACAGTCAAGGAAGTAAACAGACAACCTACAGAATGGGAGAAAATATTCACAAATTATGCATCTGACAAAGGTCTAACATACAGAATGTGTAAAGAACTTTAACCAACCAACAGGCAAAGTCAAACTGCCTCATTAACAAGTGGGCAAAGGACATGAATAGACACATCTCAAAAGAAGACATACAAACAGCCAACAAACATATGGAAAAATGTTCATCATCCTCAATCATCAGAGACATGCACATCAAAACTACCATGAGATAGTATCTCACACCAGCCAGAATAGCTTTTGTGAAAAAGTCAAAAAATAACAGATACTGGTGAGGATGCAGGGAAAAGGGGACACTGATACACTGTTGCTGGGAAGGTAAATTAGTCCAACCTCTGTGGTGAGCAGTTGGAAAATTTCTCAAAGAATTGAGTTGAACTACCATTCAATCCAACAATTCTATTACTCGGCATATACCCAAAGTAAAATATATCATTCTATTGAAAGGATACATACGTCCATATGTTCACTGCTTCACTATTCACAATAACAATAACATAAAATGAAGCCAGGTGCCTATCACTGGTGGATTGAATAGAGAAAACATACACACACACACACACACACACACACACACCGTGGACTACTTGTGCAGCCATGAAAAATGAAATCATGTCCTTTTCAGCAACGTGGATGTAGCTGGAGGCCATTATCCTAAGCAAACTAATACAGCAAAGGAAAATTAAATACTGCATGTTCTCACTTATAAGTGGGTACTAAACACAGGGTACCCACGGTCATAAATATGAGAAAGAGAGAGAGAGAGCAGGGAAAGGGCTGACAAGCTACCTATTGGGTACTATGCTTACTACCTAGGTGATGGGTTCAGTCATAACTTAAACTTCAGCATCACCGCAATATACCTTTGTAAAATACCTGGTCGTATATCTCCTGATTCTAAAATAAAGTTGTAAAAATATATAAAACAAAATTGTACATAAATGCAAAAAAAAAAAATCACAAATACTTCTCTTGGTCTCTAGGATTTTCCTTCCAGGGAACTCCGATACTTTGTACATGAGAGCACTAAGTGGCTGTCAGTAAGTTTTCAGAAGTGGTAAATAATGCACCATGTTCCAAAAGACTGGCAATTAATAAATATTTTTCAGATATTTTTTATACAGAGAATTGTAACCTTTTTTTCAAAATGTCAGTTGGTAAAATGTACATCTTTCCCAAAGAGAATAAATGAACTATTGATGTGGTGATTCAGGTAAATCAGGAAATAATGATTACTTAGAGCCAACAAAAATTTTCTAAGAACAAGGAGATTTATCTTTTTTTTAAATACAGCTGCTCAACTGGGAGCTCAGAAATGTTTTAGAAAACATTAGTGCATGATGCTCTCATCATTTTTGTTATGTTTGCAAATCACATGTATTCTTATTTTCTTAGGTTTTTACTTAAATAAACTCACATTTGTTTTTAATTATATAAAGAATTTCAAAAGGTAACTTGCTGGTAAGATGGAGTAGAAAAGATGGGGATAAAAGAGAAGAAAAAATATGCCTTTGAAGAGAAAGAACTGCAGTCAGATTTCAGAGGGTAGACTTTTAAAATGCCAGAGACAGTTAGAGAAAGGAATCCATGAGAGTCCCCAAGGAATCAAGTACAAGAACCTTCAGTAAATAAAGGCAGCAGGTAACAGACACTCAGTACTGAGGTATCTGGCAGACATATTGAAAAGAAGAGAGTACAGCTCAGACAGAAAAGTGGGAACAAGGATTGAAGTAAAGAAGAAATTTCAGGTATTCAATTACAAGGATGATGGGGTAAAAACATACCTAAGAGAGTAGCACGGTGTCCATCTGTGTGTTGGTATACAGGAATACCTGAGACTGGGTTATTTATAAAGAGAAAAGTTTTAATTGAGTCACTATTCTACATGCTGTGTAGAAAGAATGGTACTAGCATCTGCTTCTGGTGAGAGCATCAGCAAGCTTACAATCATGGCAAAACACAGAGGGAGAGCCAGTGTATTATATGGTGGGATCAGGAGCAAGAGAGAGGTGGAGGATGGGGCCACACTCTTCTAAACAACCAGAACTTCCGTGAATTATCAGAATCATCCCTGGTGCTAGGTCATTGATGGGGGATCTGCAACCATGATCCAAACACCTCCCACCAGGCCTCACCTCCAACACTGGGAATTACATTTCAACACCATATTTGGGGGGACAAACATCCAAATTATTTCACAGAGAAACCCTTGTTTTCTGTAAGAATACTGTCTGAAGTTAAGTTTGTTTGTTTCGTTGTTTGTTTGTTTGTTTGGTTTGTGAGTTAATATTTGGATGTGACAGTTGTTAACCTATGAAGAAAGATATCAAAGGAGGCAGTGGGAAGTCAGGACTCTGAGATGAACTCATTTTGCTTCTACTCTTAAGGATGGCATCTTTTTAAATCTATTTGCTTCTTCATCAGCCCAAGGCACAGGCTTTTTTCTGTAGTCTTTGTGGTTTTAGAACTTGGTCCAATGTCCAGTGATGGGTTAAGAATATCAAGTGGAGAAAAATAGCCCTGTAGACTGAGAGATGTGTTCTTCTGGAGAAAGAGGCGCACAAATGAGAACTGATATGTTGGAAAGATTTTAGGAGGAAAAGCAGGAGGATAGAAATAAATGCTGGAGGTGGTCCTTGAAAGGGGGTTACAGGGTGGAGGGGGAGCTCATGGAACTGGAACTAGAAACAGGCACTAAAGATGATTAAGTGAGAATGGGATAAAGGAGATCCAGATAAGAGAGGAGAGAAATGAATGGGAGGTAAATAATTGGTATCATGGGAAATATGAGGACTCGGGAATTATTTCAGGAGAAATAATGTAACGTAAGAAACTGTGTGAATGAGTATTAGAAAAATTAAAATGCAAAAAGTGAACCTTGACTTCTTACATTCCCAAGGTTGTTATCAGAAAGTAGTTAACTCCCCCAGGAATGAAGAACAAGTGGACATGTTAGAGTTATTAGAAATGAGAAGTTTGAAAAAGGACCCTGTGGATGTGGGCACCAGATCTTTGAGGTGTTGCTGCCAAACAGATGTTGGTATTTTAGAAACAAGAAAAAGGAACGTTGTAATGCTAAAACTGAGGAGAAAGGGACAATGGCTGGTGCTGGCATCTCAGGGGAGACACAAGGAGGCAAGTTCTGAGGTGTTGAATGAAAGTTTTGGTTCCAATGAAACCCAATTGCTACTGACCACATGAAAGTCGATAGGATAACACAGAATTCAGGAAAACAGAAACAATTATTTCATATCCTCCTGAATTCCAATAGTCTTTAGCTCATTCTATGGGCCAGACTTAACAGGACACTATCTGACAAAGGAGAAGGGTAATTTTTAGAGTTCCGGCCCTAGTTGCACACAGGTGTACACATATACACACACACACTGGATTGAAGAATGAGACTAAATTTGGAACTGAGGGACAAAATCTTAATAGTATGTGGAAATGTCAGCCTTGAGACATTACACAATTCCTTTCTTGAAATTTCTGTTCTCAATCCTTTCCTCTTCAGAATTTCTGTAAGTGATTTAAATAATAACATAATATTATGACTATATGTAAATCATATATGGCAGTTTTTCTTGTCATGGTAATTGACAATCAGGGTTTATAGACATCGTCAATGGAAGTAAAATAGCCTGAAGTTTTATTAATTAAAGATGTAAAGAGCAAATATAAAATCGAAAGTTGGTCTAAAGTTGGAAAAAAAGTTCAGGGCTGGGCCGAGTGCGGTGGCTCAAGCCTATAATTTCATCACTTTGGTAGACTGAGGCTGGTGGATCACGATGTCAGAAGATAGAAACCATCCTGGTTAACCCTGTGAAACCTCGTCTCTGCTAAAAACACAAAAAATTAGCTGGGCATGGTGGTACGCTCCTGTAGTCCCAGCTACTCTGGCAGGTTGAGGTAAGAGAATCGCTTGAATCTGGGAGACAGAGATTGCAGTGAGCCAAGATCACCCTACTGCACTCCACCCTGGGTGACAGAGTGAGACACTGTCTCAAAAAAAAGAAAAAAGAAAAAGAAAAGAAAAGAAGAAGAAAAAAAAAAAGAAAATTCAGAGCTGTAAATTGTATAAAAGCCAATATAGTAAAAAGACTGTCAGAAAACCTTACATAATCCTACCTTTTACTAAAGAGTTCCTTAGAAATATAATTATGGCCGCTAATATGTATGGAGTATATTTTATGTGCCAAGCGCTATGTTAAGTGCTTTATAGGCATTATTTCTTTAAAAACACACCCACAAACTCTGTGAGGTAAATTCAGTTAGCATTCCTATTCGATTTATGAGGAAATGGAAGCTTAGACTGAATATATATATATATATTTTTTTAATTTCCAACTTTTAAGTTCAGGAGTACATGTGCAGGATGTGCAGGTTTGTTACACATGAAAACGTGTGCCGTGATGTTTTGCTGCACAGATCATCCCATCACCTAGGCATTGAGCCCAGCATCCATTAGCTGTTCTTTCTGATGTTCTCCCTCCTCCCAATCCCCAACCTCCCACAAGCCCCAGTGTGTGTTGTTCTCCGCCATATGTCTGTGTGCTCTAAGATGGAACTGGAAGCCATTATCCTTAGAATGGATAAATCTTTACAATGGATTTGCCTAAGCTTCACGAGAATGTATTATGAGATATTTACAAATCTGAGGCCTAGTATGACAATCATCTCATTAATTATATATACATTTGCAAGCCAGCACACATATAAACATTAAGCATTTGATTCCTTGTCCTGAATTCTTTCAACAGCTCTCCATTTTAATAATATGTAACAAAGAAGGGTGACAACAGTAAGTTTCAGAAATGAAAGATGATGCCAACTACAGCTGATGCCACAGAAATCAAAAGGATTATAAGAGACTATTATGAAAAACTATACACTGAAAAAATTGATGACCTCGAAGAAACAGATAAATTCCTAGAAACATACAACTTACTGAATCAGGAAGAAATAGAAAATTTGCACAGACCTGTGAAGGGATTAAAGAGATTTAATTTGTATCAAAAATCTCCCATCAAAGAAAAGCCCAGAACCAGATGGCTTCACTGAAGAATTCCACCAACATTTAAAAAAAATGAATTAACCCCAATCCTTCGCAAACTCTTTCAAAATATTAAAGAGGAGATACTTCGGAACACATTTATGAGGCCAGCATTGCCCTGATTACCCTGATATCAAAGCCAGGCAAAGACACTACCAGAAAAGGAAACTACTGGCTAATGTCTCCGTTTAATATCGACACAAAAATTCTCAATGAAATACTAGCAAACTGAATAGGATCATATATCATCATCAAGTGGGATTTCTCCCTGGGTTGCAAAAATGATTCAACATATGCAAATCAATAAATATGCCACATTAGAACAAATGATACAAAATCAAATCATCATATCAATATATGAGACAAAAGCATTTGGCAACATACAGGTACTTTTATAATAAAAACACTCAGTGAACTAGAGATTAAAGGAAATGATCTCAACACAGTAAAGCCCATATATGGAGAGCCCACAGTTAACAGACTACTAAACAGTAAAAGACTGAAAGTTCTTCCTCTAAGAGAAGAAACAGATAAATGCCCAGTCTTAAAATTTCCATAATACTGGAAATATTAGTTATAACAGTTAGATTAGGAAAAGAAATGAAAGATCTTCAAATCAAAAAGGAAGAAATAAAATAGTCTGTTCCCAGATGACATGATCTCTTATGTATAAAACCTTAAGGATTCCACAGAAAAGGTTGGAACTGATAAAATGAATTTTAAAAGTTGCAGAATATAAAATCAACATACAAAATAAGTAGCATTTCTATATACTAGCAATGCAAAGCCAACAAGGAAATTAAGAAAACAATCCCAATTAAAATAAAAAAGTGTAAAAAGCTTAGGAATAAGCTTATCCAAGGAGGCAAAGGATGTACACTAAAATCTATAAAACATTTCTGAAAGAAATTATAAACACAAATATATGCAAAGACATCTTGTGTTCACAGATTGAGTACTTCATATTTTTAAAATGTCTACCCTACCCAAAGCAATCTGCATATTCAATGCAAACCCTATTAAAATCCCAATTTTGCAGGAAAAAAACCCAAATCTAAAATTGAAATGGAACCATAAAAGACTCCACGTTCCCAAAACAATGTTGAAGAAGAAAAATGATGAATGTCTCACACTTTCTGACTTCAAAATATATTTTAAAGCTAAAGTAATCAAGACAGTATGGTAGATCAATGGAACAAAATAGAGATCCCAGAATTAAATCTATGCATAGATGGACTACACAATGGAGAAAGGACAGGCTCTTCAACAAATGCTATTGGGAAAAATGATTATCCACATGCAAAATAATGAAATCAAACCATTATCTTGCACCACCACAGAAATTAACTTAAAATGGATTAATGACTTAAACATAGACCGGACACTATAAAACTCCTAGAAGAAAATACAGAGAAAAATGCTCGACATCAGTAATCGTCAAGGAAATGCAAATTAAAACACAAGAAGATTTCATCTCACACCTGTTAGAATGACTATCATAAAAAAGACAAAATGCAACAAATGTTGGCAAGGATATGAGAAAAGGAAACCCTGTACATCATTTGTAGAAATGTAAATTAGTTTAGCCACTATGGAAAACAGTGTGAAGTTTCCTCAGAAAACTAAAAATAGATCTACCACAAGACCCAGCAATTGTACTTCTGGTTATATATCCAAAAGAAAGAAAATTAATATGTTAAAAAATATTTTCACTGTTTATTGAAGCAGTATTAAAAATAGCCAACATATGAAATCAACCAAAGTGCCCATCCACGAATAAATCCATCCAGAAAATGTGGTATATATACACAATGGAATACTATTCTGCATTAAAAATGAAGGTAATCCAGTCATTTTGTGACAACATGGATAACCTGTAGAGCATTATGGTAAATAAAATAGATCGGATACATAAAGATAAATACTGCATGATCTCACTTACATGCAGAATTTTTAACAGTTGAACTTACCAGAGCAGAGAAAAGAATGGTGGTAACCAAGGCCTGATGGGGAGCTGATGGGAAATGGGAGATGTTGGTCAAAGGGTACAAAGTTTCAGTTAGACAGGCGGGATAAGTTCTCGAGACGTATTGTACGACGTGGTGGTTATAGTTAATAACAAAGGATTGCATGTTCTTAAGTTGCTTAGAGAGCAGATTTTAAGTGTTTTCACAAAAACCACGTGAAGCATGAATACGTTAATTAGCTTGATTTGCTCTTTTCACAATGTATATATATACCAAATATCATCTACACAATAAATATACAATTTTTGTCAATTAAAAACAAATTTTAAAAATAAAGGTGTAGATTAAAATGCAGAGGTATTTTAAAATGCACAGTAAATATAAAATATAAAATTTTTGTCAAATCAAAAATAAAATATATATATGTGTATATATATGTGTGTATATATGGCATTTTAACGTTATATGTGTGTATATATGTACAGAGCATGTATACATATGTGTACATAGCATACATACATAGTACATGTCTTTACACAACACACACATACAGTAAAATGTTCAGGCTCAGAAAAGAAGTAAATCATGTCAATAATACATGGAAAAATCTTGAGGACAAATACTTATCTCACTATGTCAAGTAAAATAAGCCTGTCACAGAAGGACATATGACGCATGATTCTACTTGTATGAAATGTCTGAAGTAGTCAAATTTATAGACACAGAAAGTAGACTTGCCAGGGGCTGAATGGAAGGAGAAATGGAATAGTTGCTATTCAATGGGTATACAGCTTCAATTATACAAGATAAAAAGTTCTAGACATCTAGAACATTGTATAACAACATACATTTAGTTAACGGTACTGTACTGTACACTTAAAATGTGTTAGGAAGTTATATGATGTTACGTGTATTTTACCAAAATTAAAAAGAAAACAATTAAACTAAAAACTTCTGTTCTCTAAAAGACAGAATAAAATAGAAAGCGACAGATTAAGATACTTGTAAATCATATGTCTGATAAAAGATTTGTATTCAGAAAACATAAAGAAATCTGAAAACAACGTAAAAACAGACAGCTTATTTTATAAAAAGCACAAAGAATATGAACAGATATTTTTTCAAAGACGATATAAAGATGGCAAATAGCACATTAAAATACGTTCAATGTCTTTAGTCATTAAGGAAATGTAAATTGAAATCCTAAGTAGATATCAATATACACCCATTAGAATGGCTAACATAAAAAAAAGCCTGACAATAACAGGTAATAGTAAGGGCACAGAATACCTGGTGTTCTTATTCATTTCATGTAGGCAGGCAAATAGCTCAACTTAAAAAAACAGTTGGGCAGTTTCTTATAAACATACATTTATTATTATTACCCAGCAATCTCACTGCTATGTATTTACGCAAAAGAAATAAAAATACATAGTCACACAAAAACCCATACAGGAATGTTTATGGCAACTTTATTCATAATTGTTCCACAATGGAAATAATCTAAATGCACTTTAATTGGTAAATGGATGAACAGATTGTAGTATAACCATACAATGAAATACTACTTAACAGTAAAACATAATTAACTGCTTATACAAAAGCAAATGTAAATGAATCTCAATTGCATTATGCTGAATGACAGAAGTCAGATCCAAAAGGCAGAATTGTCTTTATTACCAATTAAATGACATTCTGGAAAAAGCAAAATTATAATGATTACCAGTTTGCAAGAGTTTGAAGGTGAGAGGCAGGACTGACTCCAAAAAAACAGCATGAGAACATTTTGGAAGGTGATCAAACTGTTCTATATCTTGCTTGTTGTAGGGGTTATGACTATGCCTTTGTCAAATTTCATAGAACTGTACACCCAAAAAGGTAAATATTAGTAAATACGAATTTAAAAATAATTTTTTTAAATTAAAAATCATAGCATATGAAGAAATGGAGCCTCTCTACTACATCTGTTTTGTCTTCCTCTTTTTCATTTCAACTGCTCCAACACTGCATCCCTCCATACAAGCATGATCTGTATAGTCACACATGACTGCATTTGTTACTTCAGCTTTTCAATTCCAGTGACCTTTTAATGTTTTTTTTTTTCTTTCCATGGGTCACTTCCTTTTCTTTTACAGAGTAGTCTATTTTTTATGAATTATTTTATGTTATTTCATCAAAAGCTTCCCTCCACCTTCCAGGACGGTCAACATGCCTTTCCTGTGAACTCCTACACATTCCATATGCATTTTCTTTGTGCTGTTCATTTTAATAAATTACCATTGTTTACTTTTGGGAATACTCATCATACTAAAGCAATTTATTACCCATGCCTTACGTAATGTCTAAAAGAGAAAAGGCATTTGAAAGAAATATTTCAAATGAGCAAAAATAAACAAAGATTGTCATTATTAGAAGAAATTAGATATATACCAAATTGCTATTTTTGTCTTTAAAAATTTTATAATACAGGCGTATTGTATGTTAACACTTTCTAACTCCTAATTCTAGGGTCTGCCTATCTGAAACATGTTTATTAATATTTTTTCTCTAAGGCAGAGATCAGGAAAGTGTATCATCTACTCTAAGATAAATAGATTATTTTTGTGGCTTTGGAAATGTCTAATTCAGAGATACACTTCTAAATTCAATCTAAGTCTGGGCGACAGAGTGAGACTCCGCCTCAAAAAAAAAAAAAAAAAAAAAAAGAAATACTTTCGAGATTTTTGGAGTTCTACCACACAATAAGGCTAGCACACAAATAACTACTTCTGCAACTTTAAATTACTTTATATATTTATTGAAAAACTTGGCAGGGTTCATAGATAAATTTTCAATCTTCATTTTGTATATATCTGACAATGCCCCCAGACTACAGAATTTCAGTGGAAGATATTACGTCCCCACATATCTTGGTTGGAAGTGATGTTTCTTAATCACTTCTGCTTTTTAAAACACCCGCACTAGGTAACTAAAGCTATAATCTCAGGACAACATTAAAAAGAAGATAGAATGCTCTTCACTTCCCAACATGTTTGCAAATTGATCAGCTTATTCAACTTGAACTTGATGGCCAATAATCATGACTTAGCCATGTATAATTAGTTTATAATAACAGAAGTGATAATCTGTTTATTTAATATCTTAACATTTTGATATACAAATTTTTAAAAATTGTGTTTAAGTATTACCTTCTAACACAGATGTTTGTGTGTGTGTGTGTGTGTGTGTGCACATTGGATGGAATGAGAGATGTATATGTGGGTATAAGACACTGGACTATTCAACTTCAGTGAACATTCAAAAAAGTCATGATTTTATTCTAAGAAAACACTTTGTTGAAAATAAGAGTTAATTACGCTAAACATAGTAGAGTGATACCTAAAACTTAATTTTTATAGTTTAATTTTGCTAAACATTATGCATTCTTTAGTTTTAATTCCAAAAGATATTTACTCTTTCTTGTGTCCAGTTGTACCATTCTAATGCTAAAATCTGAATAGAGAACATATTTACCAGTCTTAGGTTTTAACACATTCATATATTTACTCTATTAAAAACAAATATGCAAACAAGGCACAGCATGTTGAGACTACAGTAGCCTTGGTCCTGCCACTGCACTCCTGACTGGGTGACACAGCAAGACCCTGAAAAAGAAAAAACGGAAAGAGAAGAGGAGAGGAGAGGAGAGAAGAAAAAAGACAAGACAGGGAAGGGAAGGGAAGGCAGGGCCTTGTTTGCATATTATCTTCCTGCCTCAGCCTCCTGAGTAGCTGGGACTACAGGTGTGCACCACCATGCCTGACTAATTTTCATACTTTTTGTCAAGATACAGTCTCACTATGTTGCCCAGGCTGGTCTTGAACACCTGGGCTCAAGCGATCCTCTTGCTTTAGTCTCCCAAAGTGCTGGAATTACAGGCATGAACAATCTACTGTTCTCAGTCATTGATGCACAGGGAGAAGATCAAATATTAACATAAACATGATAGCAGATCCAAATGGACAGGAGTTGATAGAAG
This sequence comes from Piliocolobus tephrosceles, assembly GCF_002776525.5. Classification (NCBI taxonomy): domain Eukaryota; kingdom Metazoa; phylum Chordata; class Mammalia; order Primates; family Cercopithecidae; genus Piliocolobus; species Piliocolobus tephrosceles. The sequence continues at coordinate 157,825,848 of NC_045436.1, read as the reverse complement.
CTGTCAGTCCACTATGCTCTTCTAGTAGTTCTCTTGATGGAAATTACAGCAGCACACCCACATGGCCATCACAGTTCACTCTTGTTATACATAGGTCCACTTCTCCATCTATACTTGGCAGCAGCTACTTCATGGTTCTTTAAGAGGGAACTTAGGAAAAGAAAGTTAGTGAGTTGAATTGTAGCCATCATCCTTGCAGTTGCTCTTAGGAACACACCTGTAACTCATGCACTTTGCCTCTTATTGGACATTCTACATTCTCCGTACATCTAAATTCCCACCCTCAGCTATCATCTCCATAGGTTTTGGTGTCTTATGTGGTAGTGTGAATGAAAACTATATTCCAAGTGGTAAGACCCGTTGACAATCATTTTTCCCAGGTCTAGTTGCTTTATATGTCCATTTACATGTTCAGAAAGTATGGAAAAGGGCTCAAGTACATCAGCTATTTTCCACAAGTATTTCATCATGTCCTCATGTGTAAAACAGCCCAAAGTCCTCTGGCTGAGTAGGGCCAATTATCCCAGTCAGGACGATGACTTCTTGTCTGATGGCCGCAGAATAAAATGCTCCGACAAAAGCAGCAGTTCATAGCTAAATGGAATGATTACGATGTCCACATCAAAAGTGTACCTATTTGGGGGATAAATAGCTTCAATTCTCAAGATCCCAAACATGGAGGAACAAAAAGCACAAAATTCCTGGAGGTTATTGGGTATCAGTGAAAGAAGGGCCACTCCTGTTTTGTAATCTTTCATTCCTGGACCTATCTATTCTTTTTATTATGGACACTATGCCATAGATGGATCTCTGATTTGATGAGTGTACTGCATCCTGAAGGGTGGAATTTCTTCTTTACAGAATGTTATCTCAATGCTACTACTTCAGCCGTACCTTTTGTAGGCAATTCCAAAAGTGTATGAGAACAGGTGTGTTGGCGTGATACAGCATGTGCCATAGCCAGTGGAACCCATGGTTATGGGACTACTGCTGTGCCTCCTTCACTGTGAGAATTCTTCCTGGTGAGTAACCATGTCTTGTCATATGGGAGTTTATGCCAATGTATCAGGTATAGTGTAAACCTCCAGATAATTGACTGGCTGAGGTTGTTTGGGTAGAAAATGTAAGTTCCTATATTAAATATCCCTACAGCTATGAGAATGAACTGTTGGCCTTTCTAAGATGGAAGTGATGTGATGTAATCTACTTTTCACCAAAGGGCTGGTTTGTCTCCTTAAACTATAATTCAGTATCAGGAATTCAGAATTATGCAACATTCTCAGTATTATGGGGAACTGCACTACTTTTCATGAAGTTTGCATGTCCTCTCTGGTCCATTCAAGTTCAATGCCTCTGGTGGTACTGGAATTACTACTGGAATTATGTAACCCCCCAAAATATATACATTGAAGTCAGCTCCTCAATAGCTGTGAATATGACCTTATTTGAAAACAGGGCATTTGCAGATGTAGTCAAGTTAAGATGAAATCATCAGGGTGGGATCTAATCGAATATGACTAGTGTCCTTATAAGAAGAGGGAAATACCACATGAAGATAGAGACACAGTGAGAATGTATGTGATGACAGAGACAAAAATTGGAATGATGGAGCAGAAAGCCAAGTAAAACCATCAATTGATGGCTACCACAGCAGCTAGGAAGTGGCAAGAAAGAATTCTCCCCTATGGTTTTAAGAGAGAACGCGGCATTGCTGTCACCTTGATTTTCAATTTCTAACCTTGGAATCTAGGAAGCAATACACTTATACTGTTTTCAGGCACCCAGTTTGTGGTATTTCGTTATGGCACACTAGAAAACTAATATAGGTGGCTTTATAGAATATCAATTTGGCTCAGTTGAACTATGTTTCTTCTAATAGCCTTGCCTCTATATTTCCAGTTAGGATGAACCACAAGAAATATTGTACAAGCTTTGTAGGTGAAGGCAAAGCAACAGCCATTATAGTTCCATGGTTAGGAAAAATTATTTTTTAGCACATATACTTTGTCATCTACCTGCTAGCTTACCTCACTGGTTACCTAGGCATAAGCAGGTTTGCAACAACAGTTGGCCTTCCATATCCGTGAGTTCCACATTCATGGATTCAACCAACCACAGATGAAAAGTATTTGGAAAAAACAATAGAATAGTTATGTTTGTACTGAACATCTACAGACTTTTTTCCTTATCACTATTCCCTAAACTAGACAGTGTAATGAATATTTACAAAGCATTTATATTGTATTAGGTATTATAGTTAATCTAGAGATTATTCAAAGTATATGGAAGGATGTATATAGGTTTTATGCAAATACTGCATTATTTGTATAAGGGACTTGAGCATCCTTGGATTTTGGTATCTACGGAATATCCTGGAATCAATTCCCATTAGGTATGAAGGGATGACCATACTACACCTTTTCCTGCATCTTTGTGATGGTTGAAATTATGTGTCAACTTAACTGGATTGAAGGATGCTGATATGTTTTGGCTGTGTCCTCACCCAAATCTCATCTTGAGCTGTACTTCTCATAATTCCCACATGTCATGATAAGGACCTGGTGGGAGGTAATTAAATCATGGGGAACAGTTAACTTTATGCTGGTCTTCACAGGTATTTTAGTACATTCGGGCTGCCATAGCACAACAATGTAGACTGAGTGGCTTATTAATGATAGGGTTCTCTCACAGTTCTGGAGCTGGGATATCCCAGATCAGAGTGCCAGCATGTTGTTTATAGAGATGGGGTGATCTATGCATTTTTGGCTCAGATGATTCTTACAGTAAGACTAGTGGATGTCTAGGCCCACTCTATGACTATTTCTTAGTCAGGAATGCAAAATATGAATAAACTTTTTCAGCTATTGGCCCTGCTGTAAGATCCTTGAGTCATATAATAGAGCTATTATGGTAGAAAAGGCCACAAAGAAGCCCCTAGAGCTATAGCTACATGCAAATGTAGCAAGCCAAAGGCAACTCTATATTCCTTGGGAAACTGCAAAGATAGCCAGAAAGATAACTGGTGGTGACTCCTACCAATCTCCATTCACCTCACTTGTTTGGTCTATGCAGAAGATACATAGATCTTGGGAAATTAAAATAGATTATTGTACATTTTATCAGTGGTGACTCTAATTGCAACTGCTTTTCTAAATGTACTGTAATTGCTAGAGCAAATCTATGCATTCCCTGGTACCTGGTGAGTCATTATTAAGCTGGACACTGCATTTTTCTCCATACCTATTAATAAAGACCATCAAGAGCAGTTTTATTTCTGTTAAAAGGACTAGCATTTGACTCCCTTGCTCTACTTTAGCATTGTGTCAACTCTCCAGTCTATGTCATGTCCTAGGCCGCAGAGACCTTGATTGATTTTCTAGTTTACTAGCCCAAGAACCAAAGAAGGCTTGGCAATAGATTCAGGCTGCCATGCAAGGTTTTCTACCATTTGGGCCATGTGAGTTAACAGACCCTGTTGTTGCTTGAGATGAAAGTTGCAGATAGGGATGCTTTACAGAGGCTTTGACAGGGAATTATAGATGGACCACAGGGCAAAGGTTTAGAATTTGGGAGCTAAGCAATATTGTCTTCTACTCTATGCCTAACTATTCTTCTTTTGAAAAATAGCCTTTGTCTTGTTATCAGGCCTCAGTAGAGACCAAATGCTTTATAATGGGTTATCAAGTCAATATGTGACCTGAACTGCCTATCAGAAACTAGGTATTGTCTGACTCCTCAACCCATAAGGTTGTGCGTTCATAGCAGTGCTCCATAAATTGAAAGTAGCATATATGAGATCAGCTTTAAGCATGTCCTGAAGGCACAAGTGAATAAGGAAGGTAGTAACACACATCCACACTTCATATACTCCTGCTGCACCGGCTTCTCTTTCTCAATCCACACATATATGCTGAACAGTTGGTTGAGGAAGAAAAACTCAAGCTTGGTTTCCAGATGGTTCTGCACAATATGTAGGCACCATGCAAAGATGGACAGTTTGAGTACTATTACACCAATCCAGGGTGACCCTGAAAGATAATGCTGATGGGAAATTCTCCTAATTTAATAGAAATTCAAGTAGCACAGTTTTTCATTCTGGCTGGCTGGAAGGAGGGGTGACCACAGCTATGGATCCTCACAAGTTTAGGGGGTGTGGCTTTGCAATTTCAAACTTCTAACAAAGAAATCAGAAACTACAGAGTTTTGTTTCTAGTTATTATAATTTAATAAAATCATTCCACCTATATTATTTCTCCATGTTTACTATTTAGGGGTCTTCTGTATGTTTTGGAAGTTTATAAGTTAGTGTTTTCAAGAATTGAAAGGATGAGTAGAAAATCTCAATTTATAGCCAGATTTGCATTAGAGTTGAAGAACCCCAAGAAATATTTCAAGTTTTGGTAGCTAATGAACACCAACACCAATAATAATAAGGAGAAGAAAAAGCAGACACAGGAGGAGAAGGGAAGGAGTAGAAGGAGAACAACATTACCAGAATGTTGAATCTAGTCCATTAGGGTATAAATGTGAAAAGATTACAGTTGTCTTGTTGCTCTCAAGTGTACTCTGTTAAATCTTTCATCCTTATGAATTTACAGGAACTCTTCATACTTGAAACAGATTCCATCACCTTTCACCTTTTTTGTCTTTTAAATTTTAGTTCAGTCGATATTTAGACTTGAGTCACCTATCGGATCCAATATTGTCCTCCTCTTTCATCACGAGGAAGTCTAATATCGCAGAGTAGATGGTCTTCTCTCACATTTCTCCATTTTTTTTTCTTTTTCATATGTCTTCTTCTCTCAGTTTCCATATTTTTAGAGCACTTTATACCAGTATACTTCATGCTAGCCACAAAGGGAAGCTGGGAAAAAAGAAAGAGAAAGAAGAAGAGAGTTGCCTCTAAACGTTCTCCAATCTTATAGAACGACTAGTTACAACTTGCTTTTCTCTATGCTCTTACTGTCTGTCTGTCTATCTATCTATCTATCTATCTATCTATCTATCTATCCATCCATCCATCCATCCATCCATCTATCCATCCATCATCTCATCTATCTGTATGTTCATGGAAAACTAAGATTATAAACAAGGTGATTGAAACTTTTACAGCACTTACACAGTCTTAAGATATCTTTCTAAGGCCCCTTTTGGGATCTTAATACAGTTGAACTTGTAGCACTCTATGAATACCTGGTGTTCTAGGACTATTTCAAAAGCATGGTGATGATTAAATCCCTTGTATGTTGCATTATATGGATAAAAAGAAATAGCTATCAATATGGCTGCAGTAGACATTAAAGATAATTTAGACAAGAAAAATAAAGTGATTTATCCAAATTAACTGTGAACTGAGACTAGAATTCTGTCTTATTTCCTATATCAAATTGTAAAATGTAAAATAATCAGTGGTAGAAATTATTAGATTTTTTATTCACACTTATAAAGTACATGGGTATAGAGTTTGGCTACTTCATGTGTTGTATGTAAGAAGTGCAATACGAGTAAATAAAATGTTTCCCAGCATTTGTGCCATATGCATCCTAAAGACTAAATATCAATAAGTCAGAAAAAGAGAGAGTTCATCTGAAGATATTATTGGAGAATCTCTAGAGTTGACAGATGAGATCAAAGGAAAGTCTAGATAAGAAGCCTCAGCAAATGGAGTCAGGGGCTCAAACACCATTCTCTCTCTCTCTCTCTCTCTCTGTCTCTCAACTTCCTTGACTTTCTGTCTTTCTTTCTCTTTGCTCATAACTTTATTCCAGCCATGGTTAAAATGACTACTTCAGCAAGACTTCTTTACAAGAGAGTGATCAGAACCCCACAACCGGAATGAGAAGGGATTATAGAATTATTAAGGCAAACTTCAGTGCCTGCACAATAGAATGAGAAGTAAGGACACACATAGATGTACACTGGGCAGATTCCTACTCATCAGCTATTTACAATGGCTGTGATGGTGGGGTAAGGCAGTCAGTGGATTGCTATCGGCCTCTTCACTTTTCTAGAATAATGATGAATCATTTCTGAAAGTGGCTGAGGTTGAAAACTTATGGCCTCTGGACAGAAAGATCATTGTGAGCTAAATAGGCATTCCCGACCTTCCCCATTCGAGTTTACTACATCTAATTAAAACAATGTACTGGATAAAAGAATGCTCAAGAGAATCAAAAAGGATAAGCTTCCAACACCATGGACTACTGCTAGTGTCTTAGTTGCAAGAAAGGGGCAATTTCACTGAGAAGTTTTCTTCATTTGATTCTGAAAAGGTCATTGGTATTTATATTCCAAATGAATTCACAATGTATTATGAAAATGCTTAGAGATTTTGAGTTGTATGAATGGTTTTAAATATTCCTGCAGAGCATAACAACATAGCTGACAGAGAAGCCTCAGCCACCTGTTTGGCACAGCTACATTTATTGCATGCCACATTAGGAATAAAAGAGCAAGCTTGACATTAAATTATCAAAAAGAAGGGATCATCTATTTTTCTCACATTGCTGCACGTTTTTAGCTCACGTGTCCCGGTAAATATGTGGTCAACTCTTCTGAGATAAGTATGGTATTATCTTGGCAAACAAAATATTTCATTAAAAAATGAACAAAATTTAATTGTACATTTAAGGTTTTAAGACAAATAGATTAACAATGGCATTAAACTTATGCATGTTTTAAAATTCATCAGTAATTTTTATGCCATATTATGTGTGTGGCTTCTGAAGAAATATTTTAACCTCATTTAATTTTTTCAGCTTGCCCTGATACCTCTGGTTGAAGTCACCATCATCTCTCACCCATATTATTGCAATAACCTCCTAACTGGGCTCTTCGCCTGCACTCTTGACACCCTTTAATCTACCCTTAATAGAGTAGCTGGAATGAACTGGTAAAATCGTACATCAGATTATGTCAGTTGCATGCTCAAAATGCTCCAGTGATGACCCATTTCACTCAGTGTAAATGACAAAAACCGTACAATGAATTAGAAAATCCTATATAATCTGAATTCCATTATCTCTCTGAGCTCACCTTATATCACTGTCCCAGTCACAGACTGTACTGCAACCACACTAGCTTCCATGGTGCTCCTGAAACACTCCAGAGTGACTCCTGCTTCAGAATCTTTGCTCTTACTATTCCCTCTATGTTTAAAGTTAAAAGATTTGTTTGTCTTGCTCTCCATCACCTCCCAGTTTCCTCAGGTCTTTACTCAAACATCAACTTCTCTGTGAGGCACTCCATATCAACCATTTTTAAATGTGCAGCCATCTGCAACAGATCCAGTGTTTCCAATCTCCTTTTCTTGTTTGATTATCTTCACATCACTTAACGTTTTCTAACATGGATGGATAAATACATCAATAAGGTGATGGCTAATTTTATGTGTCAAACTAACTGTCTCATTGGATGTCCAGATATTTGATTAAACATTATTTTAGGTGTTTCTGTGAGGATGTGTTTAGGTTTAATTAACATTTACATAGGTAGACCTAGTAAAGGTGACTACCTTCCCAAATGTGGGTGGGCCTCATCTAATTACTTGAAGGTCTGAATAGAACAAAATGGTGGACCCATCCCCAAATAAGAGAGAATTAATTTTGCACAACAGCCTTCAAATGGGGATATTGACTTTTTCCTGCCTTTAGACCTGAACTGAAATACCAGCTGTTTCTGAGTTTGGAGCCTGTGAGCTTTAGGACTAGAACTATACCATCAGCTTTCCTGGGGCTGCAGTTTGCCAATTCACCCTGAATTTCTTGGGATTTGTTGGCATCCATAATCACATGAGCCAATTCCTTATCATAAATTTATATCTACATATTTATATATCTGTATATACATATAAATCTACTTTATATATACACATATGTACACATAAATCTCTTTATATATGTACATGCACCCATATGCATATATATATCCCATTTCTTATGTGTCTCTGGACAACTAATATAGATAGCTAGATAGACATATATGATTGATAGACATGCACATATGAATGTACATACACGTATGACTGTACATGTATATATATGTACAGTGTGTTTATTAATTTTTTATCTCACCCTTCCACTAAAATACAAGTTCCATTGATGCATGGATTTTTGTTTTCCTTGTTCATTGTTGTATTCCCATTGCATTATATAAATGTACATAAATGAATGTACATGAATATATATAATCTAAATATTAGCACCTTCAGGACTATGTAACACTAAAATCAAATTTTAAACAACTGCAATTATACATCATTTTCACCTAATTCTAGCAAAATCAGCTGCATGGGAAATCAAAAAAAACTGATGATACATATTTGATACGAGAAAATGTTTATATAGTCACTTCAATAATTTTGGTCATTTTTGCCACTAATCTCTGTCACAAAATGGCCTATGTAGTTAATTACCTAAATCTAGGTTTCTGATGCAGCTAAAAAGAAGTAAAGTAAAATGCCATAAGCAATTCTAATGGATCACAGAGTCATAATAAAGGAGGGGAAAACAAATACAGTTGTTTACGTAACAACATAATGATGCAATACTCAATATTTCAGACTTGAATTGATCATTTCAGCAGCAGCATTGACATCATTCATTAAGAATCTATTGTGTGGAGCATCTGTAAACCATTATATCATTATTAAAGATTTCTATTTTGACTCAACAATTAGAGTATGTATTATTTGCAGGGAAAGACCTGCTTGTACCACTTTGCACATAGTAGGGCCTCAACAAGTTTACATTAAAATTGTAATGAGCTTGATAATAAATGCAAACCCTGTGCCAACAAGTCAAACCTACCCCCTGCTTAAAATTCTATCTTTTTTCTGCCAAGGAAAATAAAAATTCCTCAGATTCATAGCCAATGCCCTTTTCAGCTCATCTTCAATTACATTCCATATCTCGTATAATTCCCCTTTATTTTCCTAATGCAACAACAAAATTAAATGCTTCTTGCTTCCTGAGGATAATTTATTTGTGCCATCTCAGCATCTTTGTCCATACTATCCTGTCCACACACACACAAAAAATGAAAAATAAAAAACCCTGTCTATTACTTCTGAAATAATCTCTGATAGTATGTGACTATAGCAAAAACTATATTCTCAATGTTTCCTAATCTTCTCAATAAAACTTTAATAATTCAAAAAAATTATAATATTTTTAAAGCTAATTACAATGCAGCTGTAAGAAATAGTCACTTAGGACTTCAAGTTCTTAAGAATCTATATTTTGAAACTTCAGTATCAAATTGTGTGCCCACAGGTATCTGTTGAACTACGGAGATGATAGATTTATCTCAAGACTTGAAGAATATTTCCAAAGTAATTTTTAAATAATTGTTTTTCTATAGCTCAGATGGACATTTTTAACTTATATATCAGGTGATTCAGAAAGAAAATAAATATTTACAAATACATTACAAATTAATGTTTAATGCCACACAAAATATAAGCAGGACTATGTTAATGCTTTTAATGTATCTCCTTTTCTTATTATTTTTCTTTCTAACAAGGTTATTTTTTCCCCTAATATTATAGCATATATCACTGTATTAGTTCGTTCTCACACTGCTCTGATGAAATACCCAGGACTAGGTAATTTACAAAGGAAAGAGGTTTAAATGACTCATGGTTCCGTATGACTGGGGAGGCCTCAGGAAACTTACAATCATGGTGGAAGGCAAAGGAGAAACAGACACCTTCTTCACAGGGTGGCAGGATGGAGTGACTCCCAGCAGCGGAATGCCAGATGCTTATAAAACCATCAGATCTCATGAGACTCATTCACTATCACGAGAACAGCATAGGGAAAAAGATCTCCATGATCCAAATAACTCCACCTGGTCGTGCTCTTGACACCTGAGGATTATGGGAATTAAAATTCAAGATAGGATTTTGGGCACACTCACAGTCAAACCATATCAACCACAGCACAATAAATGTTTATGCTTTTGGTTGTCTTACTAGATGATAAGCTGGTTGAAGCCAAGCACTGTATTTATTTTCCTTGTTGCATACCAAACATCTGGCATAGTTCATGGCATATAGCAATTTTTTGGGGGTTGAAATCCATGGCATTGAAAATATTGACATGGTTCTCAGGTAAGAAATAAAAACAAACTACTGATATGAAATCAGACAGATGTGTCATTGAGTCCTGGTTACCTCACTTCATATTTGTGCTATTTTTCCCAAATGCTAATTTTATTAAGTATTTCATTAGTTTTTTTATTAGTAATGTTAGTTATCTTGCTGAGACACCAATTTTCAGCTTATTCATATGCAAAATGAGAGAAACAAAAGCAAATAATGTAGAAGGTTATTGTAAAAATTCAAATGTTCATCACAGTGTTTAGACACAGCAGGTACTCAAGGATTCCTTAGCTGTGAGTGGAGTGCATGGGTTGGAAATTGTAGAATCTGAACAGACAATCTAGATTCAAGTGCCAGCCATCACACTAGCTGGTGACACTGGACAATTTTCTTAACCTTTAACTTTTTCTTTAATACCTTAAGGGATTATTACGACGATTCATATTTTAGAGAGTTATTCTAATAATCATGTTAGATAGAAATGCACTTAAAATTGTTATTGGCTCTCATAAGTAAACACTATATAAACATTTACCAGTATTATTGATCTAAAAATTGCGAGTTGGGGCTTTAATTTTGTATATCATTTCTATACATGTCAATAGATTTTCTTTATTTTTATATGTACTTTTTAGTCTATGCCAAAATGTTGAAATGTAAGCATACATCCTCCATAGCCTTAGTTCTGTCTCTTAAGTTCTGGACCATTGCTTGCCACGGTCTCCCAAATGACCTCCCTGTCTCTTATGTTCTTTCTTTCTAACCTGTCCTCTACCTTTGTCCTTAGATAATCTCTCTGATTGTGCCAATCCCATCCTTAAAATGCCTCAATAGCTTCCTCTTTCATAGATTTCTTGGCACAGGACACACAAACCTATGATCTGGTTCTCCCTTTCCCTAATCCCATTATCTGCTCCCTCCATTCCCTACCTATCATTCTTACTACTTTGAACTTTTGCATATGTTATTTCTTCTACTTGAAATTCCTTTCTGTCTTCTCTCTTATTTTGCCTGGTTAGCTCTTACTTAGCCTTCAAGACTTACCACAAATGGCATTTTCCTACCACTCCCTCCCTAGCATAAGCTCAATTAAGCAACCTGATCCCCTCTGTGATTGAACACTTTGAATAGGCCGCCGAATTTTGTATTCATGTTTGTTCTTTCTGCCTCTCCTAATCTGGGAGCTCCTCAACAGCAAGTGGAGAGCCTTAATTTTCTTTGCATCTGCAATACCTTCCCAAATGTCAATTGTGAATAGACTGTCACTGGAAGAAAGAAGGGATAGTGCTTAAAGTCATGAAACTCATATTAAATAAATATAAATGACTATCTTTTTCTAAAATGTTGTAATATCCATCATAAATCCACTGTGAATGGCATAGATACTTCATTTTAATTTTTTTCCCCATAGTTTCTGAGGGATGGGCTTTATTTCAGTGGTACATAGATTTTACAATTTGATGCAAATATATTCAGACTTTCTGGTATAAAGAAATTATGTGTAAGTGATATTTTAATGTGAAATGAAATATTCACATAACATTAAATAAATAAATCCATGAATCAAATTCTATTAATAAGGCTCACGGGAATCTGAGAGTATTTCTGTTTTATGCCAAAAGGCAACTGGTCAATTCACTGAATCTGTTGAAAATTCAGATAAACTGTTTCTTCCTTGAAAGTATAAATATCCTGTGATACAGAGTAAAAAAAAAGACCAGCCTCGAATTAGAGAATCTGACCAGAATCCATGTCTTCAAGCAAATAATTGCTTAATGCAATCCAGTACCCTGTCATAGAAGGAGGTAATATGCTATAGAATACAATTGCTTTTTTAAAGGTGCTCAATGCATTCCCCAAATTGTAAATTACAGCTGTCATTTTACTTATGAAAGAGCTTTCTAGGAGCAATGAATCATTATGATAATTACCTGCCTATCCTATTTAATTAATCATGCAAAATACAACTGGCTTTGAAAGAAAATGGACCTATGTTGAAATCAGTCTCCTATAGGAACTGGTTGTATAACCTAGGATAAACTGATTTTTCCAGGCCTCAACCATGTGCCTTATGAGCAAAATGGGCATAAGAATAACACCCTCAACCAATTGTGGGAAATATGAAGTAAGTTTTATACCATTGAGAACTTGTTTAGTTGCACTGATAGAAAATCTCAGTTTATAGGGTAAAAAAAAGAGTGTTAGTTAACGCATGAGGTATTGAAATGGCAATGACCAAATTGAGTTAAGCACCAATCCCTGAACAACTTGCCATGGTGGCTAGCAAAATGGGTCTGTTTAATTTCTATGCTTGGGTTACATATCTTCTATATGACTCAGGGTTTATCCAGAGAAGCATAACTTCTAACTACTAGGATATAATTTATCAGGAATTAGGGATTTGGCTTTGTACAATTCTTAGAGTGAATGAAGCAATCTTTGTCAAGCTGTTGTCTTTCCAGCTGATGCTGGGGCTTGAAATCCACAGGGCAAATAGTGAGGAAGGTAAGATGAATGTACAGAGAAGGCAGAAACACACACACGAAGTGGGAGTCCAGGAGGAGAGGCTGAAACTCTTGTCAGTCTTTCTTGCCTCCAGTGTTTGGGATATGGGTATACTGTAGAAGGCAGGGGTCTTTTTCACTGAGATAAACACTGACACACACACACACACACACACACACACACACACACACGAGTGCCAGTGTTAGAGAAACTGAAGGAGAATTCAGCAAAAAGTTGAGTTCTGGGAAATGTAGTTTACCCTGGTCAAGCTGACACATTGCAAAGCCTCCATACTGCCTCAGAGCTAGGATGCAACGAGACCCAGAGAGAATCACATTTCCACTGAAAGAATGTGGACATGGATGGGAGAAAGCAAGGACATTTCCCACTGATCTTTGAAAATCGTTCAAGGTTGGGCCTTTAACATGGTAAGCACTCAATATTTGTAAAAAAATAACAAAAAAAGCCAAAATGAAACCATTGACTTAGAAACTTTTAGACAATCTAAAATGTATTTGAAAAAGAATACCGTCTATGAACTTATGGGCTTCTTTGCAGTAAGAAATACTGGTTATTGCCATGCAGATATGACTGTATCATTACTGTAAACTTTTCAGTGATCCTACTCTGACCCATGTTTTATTGTTGTGGTTCATCATGTGATTTTTCTGTTATGATACAACGCTTAGCCTCTTGGGATGAAATATAAGGCATGAAATAAAGGATGACACTGAGGTTATTCTTCTCAAATCTCCTGGATGCAAAGACAATAAGCAATTTTCATAAAATGCTCTGCTCTCTGAATTCCCTCAAGAAAACTGGCATTTCATTTAATGGAAACCTTCATAACCATCCTCCTCCAATGAAAGCAGTCATTTGAGACATTAGTGCATATGTAGGTTCATTATGAAACCTAAACACTTCCATTAGATAAAAGACCTAAAATGATTATGAAAAATGTTCTTTTTCTTCCAAAGTACTCTAAATCAAACACTCAGTAGTACAATATGTTTTAGGTTAATTAGTTTAATCCAATTTTAATTAAACTAATGTTTCCATGCCAACAAATGGTTTTTAAATTGTTGAAATTTTGATGTTTTGGAATATGACTAAAATTAATTACCTGAGAGCATTTGACTCAATTTTTGGAACCATGTAGTGCACTTTTAGCCTCAATATAGAAATGATTTTAATAATGGCAACAAATTATGATTAAAAACTTTGACAAAATGTTCTATAAGATTTCCATTAATTTCCAGATTTTTTCAATGCATTTTTTATGATGCACATATACTACTCAGGTTAAATATAATTTAACAACAACAACAAAAACATTAGTTACAGAGACACAAACACAGGCACACACATGTCAACTCACTATTAGCCCTAAATGAATCCCATTTCTAAATGTTCAAACTCAATTTCCTGGTAATATTTGTTTGTGTCTGTACATTCAACTGGAATATTAAGATCGATAACAAAACATGCAGTTTTGGCCTAATTTTAAAATTTCAATTCTCTCACTGAGCTGCTTAAAAATGAAGAAAAATTCTCAATACAAGATAAGGACAATCATGACTCTCCAATGCTAGGAATAGTGATATACCAGCTGAATAAAAATTGAATTTACATTTAAGAATTTAATTTTTATACTGGCATTGCTTTTTCTTGAAAAGGCCTTATTTTTGCCAGGACCAAGTTGGTAAATGAAAATTATATTACTTATTTCGACAGAAATCACATAATACAGGGAGCTTGTTATACAGGTATTAGAGACCTGAATACGTAAAGGGAACCTTGAGTCACTCAGAGATAATAATTGCGGGAACTAGCTCTCGTCTCTAGGGCTGGAGAAGACAGGAATGACATTAGGATTAAGCACACATTAGAAGCTCAGATGAGGGTCCCCACATAGCTGGGGCTCAAAACTCAGAGAAAACAGTGTCACCTGGCTGCTGTTAGTATCTCTGAAAGGATGATATGTACTTGGTTCTGGAAGATGCTGGAGGCTGAAATCAACCGACGATGCTTTAGTAAATAGCTGCTGCTGGGCTGAAAAGTTGATTCTCATAGGGAACCTCGCCAGAATCGGAGTACAAAACAAGAGAACGTCCCTTCTTGCCTTTGCCTTCTTTTCAGTCTCCTCTCTACCTTCTATTGCCTAAATCTAAGGAGCTAACAGCTAGTTAAGACAAAACAGAACAAAAACCTATGGTTTGTATAGTGTCAGCCATAGCATCACAGAGTGATGGGAAATGTAATTAAAGGATGAATTTGAAGCTGTAAAACGACAGGGAAATGACCAGCATATTTAAATCATAATTTTGTTTTCTTAGCTGGTCTGTTAGCTTATCTCTTGCATTAAATGCTCTGTATTCTTCCTAGAGGTTTCCAGTTTGCTTACAATTGTGATATCCTTTGAATTGTCCACTTTACATTGAAGTCTTTGGTCTTTCTCATGAAATCAGTGTTTCATAGGCCACCCTTTTATTTCATCAGGTGTTTCTGTGCATAAAGGTATTTCAGTATTTTCTATCTTGGAACCAACTGCTGCCTATCTATAATTCTAAAATACAACTGAACTCCCCCAGTTTAAATGATGAGACAGGGAAAGCAGATTTACAGAGGAAAACCTCATGACATTTATACTTACCAGAAACCAGGAATGAGAAGCAAAAAAAAAATATTGAACACAAACTATGGGTGAGGCATGATTGCTAGGTTACCTCTCTGATTTGAAGAGCTATGTGACAAAACATTTAAATTACATTTAATTAAAATTTAATTTAAAATTTAAATATTCTTCAATTTTAACACAAGGGAAATAGCACATACACTGCTCAAGGAGAATTATTAAACTTAAGTAAAATCAAAGTGTAGAACTATGTTGTAAACACTAGACACCCAGTAGAAGTGATACGTGCACAAAGGCTTCTGTAGAATTCCTTGGGAGAATAATTACACAAAACCTTATTGGTACTCAATCGGAAACAATCAACACAGAGTTACTAACCTGGGGGAAAAAAAAAACAGCTAACTGTCAAATCAATGCCTGGAATTTAGCATATCAACTATTGTGACTTTCAGTTTGACTTTCATATTTAAGGTTGTAGTTTCTTTGTAGTAACTTTGATGTGTGGCCTACTTCAATGTACAAAGCCACATAGCCTTACATTTTAGTGCAGTTTCAGTCCAGATGACGATGACCTACTCTTACAGGTATTGTCCAGGAAATCTTGAAGTGAATTTCGCACATACTGTAAGAATCTACTTAACTTAGATTTCTCCAAGCATGCCTTGAGAATTAGGTGAAAATTCACCTGGCTATTTTTACCTGATAGAGAAATAAATATTCAAAGAGTATCTGATTTGTTAATATTGATCATGAGTTTTAGAGGAGAAGAAAATCTAGTAGATATTGAGGGGAGGAGAATAAGGGATTAATAGAAGGGAAGAAATAAAATAACATAGTTTAATAATAGCATGTTTCCTTTGCATTTTTTATAAATCATTGTAGATGGCAACTTCCAGAATAAGAAATCCTGAGACTATTTTTCATGAAGCTTAATGATATTTAATAGTTATTTGGGAAGAAAGATAAACTTCAACATTGTACACAAGTTTACACACTTGTCCCTAAGTTCTGTGTCATAGCAATAATGCTAACTTCTGTAGGTATAATAATTAAATGGTCAGGATACAGAAGAAATCCAGAGAACTTGATTTTAGGGGGAAGAAAACAAGAAAACTTTACCTCCGCATTGCAATTTTTGAGTGCTAAAATGGAGATAGCCACATGAAGGCATTTGGCATGGGTCACTGGTAAAGCATACTCATAAGAAAAGATAAGATTAATGTGCTTACTTAAGAGAAGCCTCTCATCTGCAGTGGGCCTGAATGTTAATAAACCTTCAGCTTTGCTTTCTTCATGGGAATATGTTTGCTTGCACAGTTAATTCCACCGGAAATGTAACTTGCATCCTGATTGGTGAGACGCTAAAGCACTAAGTCAGGGCCATTGCTCTCAATGGAAGCCTTGTCTAAAAAGAAACCACAAAATAGGACAGTGAATATTTGAGAGGGGCTTATGTATAATGACTTCAGGAATAAGCTGACACATGCCCACAATAAAATTCAGAGTCAAAAATAGAGTCAGATCAGCATTATGCTAAGTCAAATCACGGCAGTGAAATGAGAATAAATAACAATGTGTTTGGAACAAGATGAGTTTAGGGAATCATGGTTTTAGTGAACTGCTCCCGATCACAAAGGCATTTTCATAGCATAAATTATGAAATTTAAATCAAAATATAAGAACTTGTAGACGTAGAAAAATAATATCTCATATATGAAATACTACGAATTTCCATATTTTGATTATACAAAAATAAGATTATATTTGAATTTAATTGGTGACCTACATATTACCATATCAAAAAAGCTAACAGGCTGCAATATCTATTTACTGAGGGAAAAATAAATTAAAATATACTTAATATATTTCATGTATAAACTTTTTATAATTGAGAAAAAAGTATTTTTTCTCTAGACCTTTATAAAACAAACAAACAAAAAAACAGCCACAAATACTTCATGTGTCTTGTAAGACGTATAGAGAGTTTCTTGGACAATTAAAGTATAATAGTAAAAATTACCTTAGAAACTGCATGGATCAGCTCTGGTTTGAACCAGTCTTGCAAAAATATATTCCAAAGAATGTTAGGACTAAAAGGTGCTTTAAATGCACACATATACACTGAAGTTGTTTAGGATTTATATTTTAGCTCCCCTTCGTAGAGACTTAAAAATAAAAATTAGCATTTTGTTCCTGTAAATTCCTAGATTAAAAAAATGTTTAATTTTTGTATTAATTCAGCATTCCAATTTTGCAATGAAAACATTTTTCTCTTAACATCTATTAATAACTGTATTTTTAGCATTAAATGTCATACCTGTTAAGGAATAGCAGTTTAAATATTTAGGAGATGAAATTCTCTAGACTCTACTGGAAAACCTCGCAAGTAGTGGTCTTACATGACCGTCTGGAAGCCCGCTTCGTGAATGCATTCATTTATTTATTTTAACTTTTATTTTAAGTTGAGGGGTGCATGTGCTGGTTTGTTACATAGATAAGCTTGTGTCATGGGAGTTTCTTCATCTCAAGATTTTATAGCCACTCTCCTCATTTTAAATTTACTTCTTTGTTTACTTTTCCACAGGTTGAGAAATAATGTAGTTTTCTCCCAATTTTATTTTCCTCTGTATACTTCCTACCCATTCATAGTCAGATACATGGTAATAAAAATGTTCATAGAAGTCATCATAAAAACTTATAATCAGGCTGGGTGTGGTGGCTCATGCCTTTAAATCCTAGCACTTTGGGAGGCTGAGGTGGGTGGATCACTTGAGGTCAGGAGTTTAAGACTAGCCTGGCCAATATGGTGAAACCCCTTCTCTACTACTTCTACTACTAATAAAAAAAATAGCTGCGTATGGTGTTGTATGCCTGTAATCCCAACTACTCAGGAGGCTGAGGTAGGAGAATCGCTTGAACCCGGGAGGAGGAGGTTGCAGTGAGCCAAGATTGTACCACTGTACTCCAGTCTAGAGAACAGAGTGAGGCTCCATCTAAAATAATAATAGTAACAATAACTTATGAGCACTTTTAATTGAAAGTTGTATTGAGATAATCTAATAAGAAATAACACAGAGTAGTCCTACATGTATTTTACCTATATACATTTTGTAAAACTATGATGTAATTCCACAACTCGTATATTTTCATCCACAAAATTCATCAATGTATTCATATTTCCTTACTTTCTTGTACTCGTATGTATGCATTTAGTTCTATACAACTTTATTAAATGTGTGGGTTTAAGCATTTGCTACTATGGTCAAGATATCAAATAGTTCCATTGCCATGAGACCCTTCCTCTTGTCCTTTCACAATCACATCCACCTCTATCCAGCCCTTCCAAATTGTGTGCAGGAAATGTTTGACCATTTGAGTTGATGAGTAGGTGCAAGGTATGCACCTACTTCAGAATTTTAATCATTCATCATTTGAAGAATATCTAGACTGATGCCAGATTTGAGCCATTATAAATGCAACTTCTTTGAATAGGGTACAGATACATGTGTTAAAAATATTCTGATTTCTCTAGCAAAAATGATATGATCATCTCTCTTATCCTTTTCTTTTTCCTTTACCCTCCACTCCCCTCCCCTTCCCTTCCCTTTCCATTTCTTTCCTTTCTTCCTCCCTTCCCTTGCTTCTTTCTTTTTCACTAATAAACTGCTGACCGATTTTGTTTTTTCTCAGAATGACTATAACGTTTTACATTCCCACCAGCATTGCACAAATGACTTAGTTTGTGCAGATCCCTGCCATAATGTGTTACTGCTACACTTTTAGTTGTTATTGTTGTTTTCATTCTGTTGGTAGGTAGGGATATCTCATTGTGTCTTTCATTTGCACTTTCCTAATGGCTAATGATTTCCAACATCTCTTCATATGCTTATTTTTGACATCTATATGTCAAAAGCCTTTAGTAAAAAGTCTGTTCATGGTTCTTTGCCCCCTCATTTGTTATTTTGGTTAATTGATATATTTACACTTGAGGTTTAGAAGTTCTTTGTACATTCTAGATATATCCTGTGATAAATAAGTATTTTCCAAATATTTTCTCCCTGTCTGTAGATTGTCTTTTCATCCTCTTTGTATGGCCTTTTACATAGCAAATTTTATTTTCAATGAGATCCAAGGTATGCATTTTTTATGGAATATGTCTTTGGTGTCCAGTCTCACAACCCTTTGCCTGACGCTAGATTCTAAAGATTGTCTCCTATGATTTTTCTAACACTTTATACCTATGCATTTTAAATTCAATATTATGATCAATTTTGAGATGATTTTCTTATAAAGTTTGATGTGTAAGTAAAGGTTAATATCAAGGTTTTTTGTTTATGGCAGTCCAATTACCTTGGCATCACATGATGAAAAATCCATTCTTCCTTATTTGAATTTCTTTTTCACTTGTGTCAAAAATCAGTTGGGCATATTCCTGTGGGTCTATTTCTAGGATCCTTCCTCTTGTCCTTTCATAATCACTGTCTCACTGACCTATGTGCTTATTTCTCTGGTAATACTAAAATGGTTTGGTTACTTTAGGTCTCTAGTAAGCTGTAAGATAAGATAAAATAATTCCTCTCATTTTATTATTCTTTGTAAAGGTAGTTTTAAATACTTTCAGGTCTGTGCTTTTGCATGTAAATTTTAGAATAAGCTTGTAGAGGTCTACAAAATAATCTACCTGGGATATTAAACTATAGATCATTTTTAAGAATATTGATGTCTTTTTTGTTTTTACATTGGATTTTTTTCATCCATAAATACACTATGTCTCTCCATTTGCTTAGGTTTTCTTTGATTTTATTTACCAGCATTTTCTAATTTTTAGCACAAAAATCCAATACATGTTTTGGCAAATACATTACCTATGTATTTCAATTTCCTTAGAGTAGTTTTTTATGCTTTTGTGTTTTAGTTTCATTTTCCAAGTGCTCCTTGTCAGTAAGTAGAAATGTAATCAATTTTAGTGCGCTGACCTTATATTCTGCAAATTTGCTGAGCTCATTTATTATTTTAAAAATCTCTTTTGTGTATTTTGTTTTACATGCTTTTGGATTTTTACATAAATGGTAATATCATCTGCAAACAGAGACTGTGTACTCCTTTCTAATCATTATGGCATTTTCTCGACTGGCTTTATTGCAGAAGTTAGAAGTTTCAGTATTATGTGAACAAGAGTGGTGACAGCAGACACACTTGCCTTGTTCTTGATCTCAGGGTAAAAGGTTCATTTTTTTTAACCACTAAGTAAAGTGATATTTGTCAGATAGTTATAGGTAGCCTTTATTAATTTGAGGAAATTTCCCTATAATCATGACTTACTGAGAATAGTTATCATAATAGGTATTGAATTTTGTTAAATGTGTTTATTGAATTAATTGTTGTTTGTTCTTTAGCTTTTTGATATTGACGTGAAATAGAGTGATTTTCAAATACTGAAGCATTCTTGTATTTTTGGCATGAATCTCAGTTGGTTATGTTATCCACGTAACAAAATTGTACTTGTACTTCTTATAGTTATGCAAAAATTAAAATTATATTTATATATTGCTGAATTGTATTTATTATTATTTTGTTAACAATGTTTGTGTCTCAGTTCTTAAGAAATATATTTCTGTAGTTTTATTTTATTTTTTATACTCCTGTGGTTTGGGTATCAGTGTAATCCTAGCTTCATATGCTGAATTGAGAAATATTTCTTCCCTCCTATTCTACTCTTCATTAATTGTTAAATTGAGTTTGCCAATGAAACTCACTTGGTTAGAGATTTGTTTTTCTGTAAAATTATAAATACAATGATTGTAATAGTTACAGGAATATATAATGATTCATAGTAGCCCCTTATCATTCTTTTAATGACTACAGTATACATAGTGAATCCCTCATATAATTTCAAATTTTGGTAATTTGCATCTTTATGTCTTATCTATTTCTCAATGCTTTGTCAGTGTTGCTCGAATGTTACCAATTTTATTGATTTTTTCGAAGAAATAACTTTTTGGTTCTTTTTCTCTATTGCTTTTCCAGTTTTAATTACATTGATCTGCCCTATCCTCGTTTATTGCTTTAATCTATTTAATTTGGTTTCATTTTACTCTTCTTTTTCTACTTTGGATGTTAAGTTAGATTATTGATTTGACTCTTTTTCTAATTTCTAGTTGATTATTTGTGCTATAATTTTTTCCCTCAGGACAGATTTAGCTGCATTCCATAAACCTTTATAAGTTGTGCTTTCCATTTCATTTTATTTCCCTGTATTTTTTTTATTTCCTTTGAGACTTTCTTACCTATGGACTAGTTAGTGTGTTTAATTTCCACATGTTTAGAAACTTTCCTGTTTTCTTCAAGTTACTGATTTTTATTTTGATCCTATTATGACCAGGGAACATGTTGTATATGTATAATTTCAATTCTTTTAAATTTGTGGAAGTTTATTTTATGGTTCAGATACAACTTATTTTAGGAAATGGTCCAAAGGTATGTGAACAAAAAGGTGTGTTACGCTGTTTTGGGTGGATGAATCTACATTTGTCCATTGGATTAAACTTATTGATCGTGTAGTTCAGTTTTTCCATATCTTGCTGATTTTCATTTTTTCCCCCTTGGGTTGCTAAGACAGGGGTGTTGAAGTCCCCAGCCATAACTTGGTTTGTCTACTTTTCTTTCAGCAATTTGGTTAGTTTAATTGTTGTATTTTGAGGCTCTGTTGTTACTTGTTTAAATATGTAGGATCATTAGGTCTTCCTGGTGTACTTATTTTATCTTTATGTAATGTCTCTCTTTGTTGCTAGTCATTTCTTTACTGTGTACTCGACTTCATCAGATATTAAATATAGCCACTCCTACTACTTCTGGATTCATGTTTTCATGGTATATTTTTCCCATCCTTGCTTTCAATCTGCTTATATTATTAAATTTGAAATGTATTTCTTTTTAGCAACACATAATAGTCCCCTTCCCTTTTTTGTTATTAACTTTCATAATCTCTGACTTTTAATTGGAGTATTTAGATCATTTACATTTAAGGTAACTGATATGTTAGTACTCGAGTATGCCATTTGATCATTTTTGCTTTCGATTTCAGTCCTCTGGTTCTTATTTCACTGTTTCTTATTTCTTGCCTTCCTGCTGTTTAACTTGAATACTTTAAAGATTCCATCTTGATTTATTTATAATGCTTTTGAGTGCATGTCTTTGAAATCTATATTTGTTGCTCTGGGTTTTATAGTATATGTTTGTGACTTATAACGGTCTACTGGTATCAGCATTTTACTACTTTGAGTGAAGTGTGGAAACATCACTTTTATTTGGGTAACTTTAACTTCCCCCTTTTTAAATTCCATTTTCTTGAGTATGAGATGGTGTTAATTTTTTTAAAATCATCAAGTACGTGTTACAAAACTCATGAAGAGAAAGCTAGACCTATGTATTCATAGGTCTGCTCTTTTCCTTACTCTTCTCACCCGATTCTCCAAACATTTTATACGTATTAAGTATTATAATTTAGGGATGGTCCTGTCCAGAAATAAATAATTGGCATACATTATCTCATTATCCTTCTGTTACTACTTCTATGAAGTAATACCTATGAAGCGCATAAAACAGTGTCTAACATATAGAGATTAGTAAATATATGTCTCCAAGTTTAGCTTTTGTTCACTATTTGACCTTCTTTACCACATTTCATTTTTATACATTTTATATCACCAACATTTTGGTGATCACCAAATGATCACCAAATGATATAAATGATACATTTTATATCACCAATAATATATCAAAACATTTAAGCCATGTTTTAATATACGAGTATGTCATACTTTTTAATGTCATGTTTATATATATTGTTTTTATATTCTACAAATCTTTTCCCATCTGACAATTTCTTGCTCATCTTTCAAGATGATTTCAAGCGTCATGCCATTTGTCTTAATATAGGCAGTACCTCTCAGAGCAATCCACATCAGGTGATAGAGTGATGTAACAGAAGTGTAACTGTTTTGTTTTACTATGAGACAGCTCTGATGGGCAATACTAGAACTTCCCATTGGGTTGATTAATGATTTGTTGATGCTGCAAATAATTTTGATTTATTGATCTTACAAATTTTATTTTCTTTTCCTACCTTTTACAGATGTTGATCCCTAATAAACATCTTGCACCCCTAACAAATTCTGTTTCCCGAGGGCCCAAACTGTGGCAAAGAATGTCATAAATGCAGCTAAGTGATTTGCATTTTATGCAGTGAAACCAGATGTGCAAACAACTAGACCATCAGAAAATATAGCAAACCAGAATTCCAGTTTTTCAGAAAAGGGAAATAGCAGGGTCAGGTAAGCATGATGAGTACATGAGGGCTCAGTAATCAAAGCTTAAGCATGATCTCTACAATCTCCCAGGTAGTAAGATTCCAATATGTTTCACCTATCCTCTGATGATAGTAAAGTTGGTAGGATAAGAATAGACAAAAAATTTTTAAAAATCAAATTTACCTAAAAAAGTGCATTTAGACAGAAAGTATAGTTAACTGTGAACTATCTGGCAAAAATATAAGTTACAAATACAAATATAAATAAGCCATTGATGATTCTTAACTCAACTGATGAGTCTGCCTATAGTGAGCATGCCTGTCTTTGGATGAGGACAATTGAGGTCAGAAAGGAATGGGTACTAAGAAATAATAAAAAAAATTTTTTTAGTCTGTTTGAAAATGACATTTTCTATAAAATGTTAGCTTTTTTTTTTTTTTTTCTTAAACAACATATACTTATTTTCTCGCAGTACCGGAGGCTAAAAGTCCATTATCAAGGTCTGGAATATATGGTTTCTTCTGAGGCCTCCCTCTTTGACGTACAGATGGGTGCCTTCTCATGGCCTGATGTCATCCTTCTCTCTGTGCATACATACCCCAGTGTCTCTTTGTGGGCCTAAATGTTCCCTTTTTTAAGTACACAAATCAGTTTGAGTTAGGGGTCCACCCTATCAACCTGATTTTAATTTAATCACCCCTTGAAAAGTCCTGTCTCCAAATACAGTCACATTCTGGAATACTGAGGGTTTGGGCTTCAACATATGAAATTAGATGAGATGCAATTCAATTCATAACACAATCTATTTAGAGATCACTTTTCTTCCATCCCTCTTGGTTACTGGACATTAGACTTTAGCTAGATAGCACACAACACAAGAAGTAATACAAAAGATGTCTTTTCATGTTTTAGTAATATATCAGGATTTTCTGATCAATAACCTCATTATTTTAATGAATATAGAAGCAACAAATATAATATAATCTTAGTGTTAGTGATGAGAGCTATTTCATATTAGACCCCTAAATCGATATATAATGTGTTACAATATCTAATGTGTTAGGGATACCTTTATCTATCTAACTTTGTAATTTACCAATATCAATTTGCACAATACAAGCCATTGTTGAAGAAAATGCCATTCTAAGTCAAAGGTTTAGGAATTATAACATTCAATGCTATCAAACACAGATTTTATTCAATACTAGCACAATAGCTGTTGATCAATACTTTTTTTAAGTTCAGGGCTACATGTGCAGGTTCATTACATAAGTAAACTTTCATCATGGGGATTTGTTGTACAGATTATTTCATCACTGAGGAATTAGACCTAGTACTCATGAGTTATTTTACCTAATCCTCTCCCTCATCCCATTCTCCAAAATATCCCAGTGTGTATTGTTCCCCTCTCTGTGTTCATGTGTTTTCATCATTTATCTCCCACTTATAAGTGAGAACATATGGTATTTGGTTTTCTGTCCCTGCATTAGTTTGCAAAGGATAATGGCCTCCAGCTCCATCCATGTCCCTGCAAATGACATAACCTTGTTCTTTTTTATGGCTGCATAGTATTCCACCGTGTATATGTACCACATTTTCTTTATCCAGCCTATCATTGGTGGACATTTAGGTTGATTCTATGTCTTTGCTAGTGTGAATAGTGCTGCAATGAACATATGGGTACATGTGTCTTTATAATATAACAATTTATATTCCTTCAGGTATATACCCAGTAATGGGATTGCTGTATTGAATGGTACTTCTGTCTTCAGGTCTTTGAGGAATCATCACACTTTCAAATGGTTGAACTAATTTACACTCTATCAACAGTGTATAATTGTTCCTTTATCTCCACAACCTCACCAGCATTTGTCATTTTTTGACTTTTCAATAGCCATTTTGACTTCTGAGAGATATTATCTCATGATGGTTTTGATTTGCATTTCCCTAACAATCAGTGATGTTGAGCTTTTTTTCATATGATTGTTGGCTGTATTTAGGTCTCCTCTTAAGAAATGTCTGTGCATATTCACTGCACGCTTTTTAATGGGGATGCTTTTGTTGCAATTGCTGTTGGCATCTTCATGATGAAATCTTTTTCCATGCCTATGTCCTGAATGGCTCATGGATAGAGAGAATCCGTATTGTTATAATGGCCATACTGCTCAAAGAAAATTATAGATTCAATGCTATTATTTTTAAACTACCATCGACATTCTTCACTGAACTAGAAAAAAAAAAAACTGTTTTAAAATTAATATGGAACCAAAAAAGAGCTCAAATAGCCAAGGCAATACTAAGCAAAAAGAACAAAACTGGAGGCATCATGCTAATCAGCTTCAAACTGTGCTAAATGGTTACAGTAACGATGTAGATCACTATCTGATCTTCAACAAACCTGACAAAAACAAGCAATAGGAAAAGGATTTCCTATTCACTAAATGGTGCTTTGAGATAACTGGCTAGTAATGTGCAGAAGATTTAAATGACCCTTCCTTTCATCACATATAAAAATTAACTCAGACTTAAATGTACAACCCAAAAGTAAAAACTGTTAATCAGCATATTGATTACATATACAGGAAGAAATAGTATGCAATTTTAATCACCATGTTGTTAAGGTAGCATTTTGGATAAAGAGGAAGAAAAATGCACTAATGTTTAAAATAAGTGCAAAATGAATAGGCTTTAGCATTTGTTTGGAATAAATGTAAGGGAAGAAGAAGGATCATATATTGGGCTTATAAAACAAAAATAGGAAAGTTGATGAGAGTTGTCATGAAATAAAGAAGTGGATGAAATCACTTGCTGTAAATGTTTAAAGCATATATATGTGTGTGTGTGTGTGTGTGTGTATAGGTTTCTGGGAAGCAGGTGGTATTTACTTACATGAACAAGTACTTTAGTGGTGACTTCTAAAATTTTGGTGCATCCATCACCCAAACAGTGTACACTGTACCCAATGTATAATCTTTTACCCCTCACCACCCCCCACCCTTTCCCCTTAGGGAATGATTCCAATGTATCATTTTTATGCCTTTGCTCCTCATAACTTAGCTCCTACTTATGAGTGAGAACATGTGATGTTTGGTTTTCCATTCCTAAGTTACTTCGCTTAGAGCAATAGTCTCCAATTCCATCTTGGTTGCTGTGACTGCCATTATTACATTCCTTTTTATGGCTGAGCAGTATTCCATGGTGTGTGTATATATATATATATATACACACACACACACACATATAAACTGTATATATATAACATATATATATCTTTATCCACTCGTTGATTGATGGGCATTTGGGCTGGTTCCATATTTTTGCAATAGCAAATCGTGCTGCTATAAACATGCATGGCAAGTGTCTTTTTTTGTATAATGACTTATTTCCCTCTTGGTAGATACCTAGTAGTAAGATTGCTGGATCAAAAGGTAGATCGTTTTTAAATTATTATAGGAATCTCCATACCCTGTTTTCCACAGTGATCGTACTAGTTTACATTTTCACCAACAGCATAAAAGTGTTCCCTTTTCACCACATCAACACATCTATTTTTTTAAAATTTTTTGATTATGGGTGAGGTGGTATCGCATTGTGGTTTTGATTTGCATTTCCCTGATAATTAGTGATGTTGAACATATTTCCATGTTCTTGTTGGCCATTTGTGTATCTTCTTTTGAGAATTGTCTCTTCATGTACTTAGACTAATTTTTGATGGGATTGATTGCCTTTTCTTCCTGATTTGAGTTCATTGTAGATTCTGAATATTAGTCCTTTGTCAAATGTATAGATTGTGAAGAGTTTCTCCTACTCTGTAGGTTGTCTGTTAACTCTGCTGATTATTTCTTTTACTGTGCAAAAGCTTTTTAGTTTAATTAACTCCCATATATTTATCTTTGTTTTGGTTGCACTTGCTTTGGGTTCTTGATCATGAAGTCTTTGCCTAAGCCAATGTCTAGAAGGATTTTTTCAATGTTATTTTCTAGAATCTTCATGGTTTCAGGTCTTAGATTTAAGTATTTGATCCACCTTGGGTTGATTTTTGTATAAGGTGAGAGATGAAGATCCAGTTTCATTCTCCTACATGTGGCTAGCCAATTATCCCATCACCATTTTCTGAATAGGGTGTCCTTCCTCCACTTTATGTTTTTGTTTGCCTTGTTGAAGATCAGCTAGCTGTACGTATGTGGCTTTATTTTGGGGTTCTCTATTCTGTTCCATTGGTTTATGTACCTATTTTTATGCCTGTATTGTGCTGTTTGGGTGACTGTGGATTTACTGTATAGTTTGAAGTTGGGCAATGTGATGTCTCCAGATTTGTTCCTTTTGCTTAGTCTTGCTATGGCTATCTGGGCTCTTCTTTGGTTCCACATGAATTTTTTTTTTTTGAGACGGAGTCTCGATCTGTCACCCAGGCTGGAGTGCAGTGGCGCGCTCTCGGCTCACTGCAGGCTCCGCCTCCCGGGTTCACGCCATTCTCCTGCCTCAGCCTCCCAAGTAGCTGGGACTACAGGCGCCCGCCATCTCGCCTGGCTAATTTTTTTTTT